>NC_138375.1:53876504-53893071 GCF_054177405.1 Leptonychotes weddellii | reverse complement strand
AAAGAAGTTATCAAACTCAACACCCAATGAACAAATCATCCAATCAAGAAATGGGCAGAAGACATGAACAGACATTTTTCCAAAGAAGACATCCAAATGGCCAACAGACACATGAAAAAGTGCTCAACATCACTCGGCATCAGGGAAATCCAAATCAAAACCTCAATGAGATATCACCTCACACCAATCAGAATGGCTAAAATTAACAAGTCAGGAAATGACAGATGTTGGCGGGGATGCAGAGAAAGGGGAACCTTCCTACACTGTTGGTGGGAATGCAAGCTGGTGCAGCCACTCTGGAAAACAATATGGAGGTTCCTCAGAAAGTTGAAAATAGAGCTACCGTACAACCCAGCAATTGCACTACTGGGTATTTACCCCAAGGATACAAAGCTAGGGATCCGAAGGGGTACATGAACCCCAATGTTTATAGCAGCAATGTCCACAATAGCCAAACTATGGAAAGAGCCAAGATGTCCATCGACAGATGAATGGATAAAGAAGATGTGGTGTATGTATATATGTATGTGTGTATATATATATATATATATATATATATATATGCAATGGAATATTATGCAGCCATCAAAAGGGATGAAATCTTGCCATTTGCACTGACGTGGTTGGAACTGGAGAGTGTTATGCTGAGCGAAATAAGTTAATCAGAGAAAGACATGGCTCATATGACCTCACTGATACGAGGAATTCCTAATCTCAGGAAACAAACTGAGGGTTGCTGGAGTGGTGGGGGGTGGGAGTGATGGGGTGGCTGGGTGATAGACTTTGGGGAGGGTATGTGCTATGGTGAGCGCTGTGAATTGTGCAAGACTGTTGAATCACAGATCTGTACCTCTGAAACAAATAATACATTATATGTTAAAAAAAAAAAAAAGAAGATAGCAGGAGGGGAAGAATGAAGGGGGGAAATCAGAAGGGGAGATGAACCATGAGAGATGATGGACTCTGAAAAACAAACTGAGGGTTCTAGAGGGGAGGGGTGTGGGAGGATGGGTTAGCCTGGTGATGGGTATTAAAGAGGGCACGTTCTGCATGGAGCACTGGGTGTTATACAGAAACAATGAATCATGGAACATTACATCAAAAACTAATGATGTAATATATGGTGATTAACATAACAATAAAAAATTTTTTAAAAAAGTAAAAGTGAAAACAAAATCATGATAAAAACCCTTAGAGTTATCATGGTCTATTTTACAAGGAGCCTGATCTATAACCTACTGACCTTGAAATTGGCTTTTTTTTATGCTTGTCCCCATGTGGGTAGTTTACATTAGTTTTGTAAATTGATATCCCTGGTTCCTTTCATCCCTCATAATTAATTAATCAACTACTGTGCTTGCAAGAAGAAGAATCAAATACAAGTCTTGTTCTTGAAGAATTTTTAATTCAGATTGAAAACTAAGATCTCAATTAAAAAAATAGTTAACCTACCTCCAAGTAAAATGACAATATGAAAATCTAGCTAAGCAATACTACAAATTTACTTGCTTTGAGTGGAACAGACTTGTTCTGTGAGCTCAAAAGAGAGAAAATATGGTGGGTTAGAGAAGTAGCAAAGAGATTGGAAAGTTAGCAAACAATAAAAGAATTAGAAAATTGGAAAAGAACCAGAAAGTTCACAAATATGTTGTCCACAGATACAGTGATGAATTAGATGGCTAAGGTGAGAATGGAGGTAATTCTGTATTAGAGTTTAGACTGATTGAAACAGGAACAAAAAACCTAGCTGGAGGAACTGTGAGGAAAAAGAGGGGAAAGTTATACTGGGACACGTTCATTGTCAGATTGTGAAGAACATTGTGTATTAGGCTAAGGAGCTTGGTTTTACCCTGAAAGCAATGGGATGGGCTTAAGGAGGGGGCAGATACTGAAAGCCTAGGACCAGGGTAGAGACAAGAGGGCAATAGTGTTGAAAGAAAGCTGAACTGGTGGAGGGTATATAAGATCCACTGGTATAAGGTCCAGTGGTATAAGATCTACTGGAAGGGATGGACCCAGAGGCAGCCTGAGGCTTGTGTGGAGGTCTACCTTTTAACTGTAGGGCAGAAAATAAGGGTGATGGCAAGCCTGCCTCCTGGGCTGACCACTGAAAATTAATCCAGATGTTCAGTGCAGCCTGTGTCACAGTAGTCCCCATCTCTCTGCTTTTGAAGCTTTTCCCTCAGTAACCTCCTTATCCATCAGAAGATGGATCTATATCCTACTTGTTCAATGCAGCCCAGGACAAAGCCATGCCTCCTTCATGAAGTCTTCTCTCGCCCCTTCAGTCCACAGTGATCTATTTCTTCTTTGAACTCCTACAGTCCTTCAAGCCAAACTGTTTAATTATTTGTTCTGAGTTAATCTAAGTTAGCACTGTCTTATAAGTTATTGTTGAAACTCATAATTATGTCTAGAAAAGTGCTAGGAACCAGCTATGTACCACTGTGTTGTCTGGTTTCTTAATTCTTTTCAAAAATAAATTAAATATATATATATTTTTTAAATTGAGGTATAATTGAGATATAACATGATATTTGCTTCAAGTATATAACATTCCATATTTATATATATTTGCAAAATGATCACCACAGTAAGTGTAGTTAACACCTGTCACCTTACATAGTTACAAAAATTTTTTTCTTGTAATGAAAACTTTTAAGATCTACTTTCTTAACAACTTTCAAATATACTATATTAGCTATAGTCACCATGTACATTACATCCCCATGACTTTATTTTATAACTGGAAGTTTATGCCTTTTGACGTTCTTCACCCATTTCTCCTACCCTCCACCCCCCACCTCTGGGAACCACCAATCTGTTCTCTGTAACTATGAGCTTGTTTTTTTGGTTTTGTTTTGTATTGTTTTTGTTTTCATTTTTTTATATTCCACATTAAGTGAAATTGTATGGCATCTCTCTTTTTCTGATTTCTTAATTCTTAAATAGTTGATGGATTTCCCTTCTTCACCCTCATTTCTAAAACATTCTTCTCATCTATCTTTTCCTCTTCTGACTAAAGACTAGTGTTTGACACTTAATAGTGACAATTGAAATTCATTAAACACTTGCTATATGTCAAATCCTTGTTTTGCATTTATAGCTCTCTAACTCTCACAGCAATCCTGAGAGGTAAGTCTTGTCATTATTCCCATTTTAGGGAATATGAGGCACAAGAGGTTAAATAACTTGTTCATATTTAGGCAACTAGTGAGTAGTAGAGTCAGGGTTCTAAACTAGGCAGCCTCACTCCCCTACCTACCCATTTAATCCCTATCCCATTCAACAAGGGACTCAAAGAAGGGTTGATGGATGTGTGAGGGAATGAGGAATGGATCAGGTTTGACATGTCCAAGTCTTGTTACACAGTAAGAGATTAGCTTCTCAGGGAAGGTATTCTCTGAATGTTTGTAAGGAAAGAAACTTTGCTACAGATCCCAGGTATTCCCATGGTAGATTTAGTGTGTGTATAAGCTGTTGTTGAAGGGACCTCTGAGGTACCATCAAGTTCTTAAAGATTAAGAGACTATAAAACTCTCAGAAAGAGTATTGAAACTAGGAATTTCTACAAAGCATGTTTGATTGACTTAGATGTGTATTTAAAATTAAGGTGCTAAAAAGTCACAAACCCTTTAAAGTATATTGTTCATCTTAATCTATAGCTTCAAATGCTCATAAACCTCTCCAGATATTAGATAGGCCTGTAGGACTTGGGATTCCTCTGGGGCTCAGTTAACTTAAAAAGACCAAAGCAAAAGCACAGCCAGGGGTGTTTATTATCAAGGCTCATCATTGTTTCCTACTTTCCTCTTCCTGTATCAGAAGTCAAAGGCAACGTGAAAGATATGTGGCTGTCAGAGGGTTATCGCTTGTTGCCAAGTGAAAAAGCACAGCTGAGTTGGATTTAGCTTGATGGCCCCTCTGCTGAAATTCAGGATCTCTAATCTTTGCTTCCACTTCTCCTGTCTAGACACTTGACAATGATTTGCAGGAAATTGAGGCACTTACTCCTACTGAGAAGTCAGGGCTAAAACATTTTTAAATATAATGTGTGTGTGTATGTGTGTGTGTGATGCAAGTTAATGTTAATTCAAAAGGAAAACAGCAATGTTTTTCTCTAGGAATGGGATTAGACCCTCACTCAGGCAGAGATATATGACTTTTCATATTCTAGTTTTTCTAGGTTGGTAAGCTTGTCCAGTTATTTAGGGCACAAAACACTGGCCTCTCTTCTAGGACAAAAGAAAATTGGAAGATCTAAGATTCTTGTATTCAGTTTTTCTTTTATTTGCTTTCTTTTTATTTTTCTTATAAAAATAGGAAAATAGTTTTATTCTCTCCACAGCTGGCATCAGAACTTCTTATAATGAAAGTTTGTTGAAAAAATGCACTAATAAATTCACTTGAGGGGTTCAGGGCCTAGGTAATTGTCATCTGGCATCCAGGTTTTGAAAGGAGGAGAGAGGTTTTGCTGCTAGATAGAGGAGAGGGAATTTGGGATTTGGCTTTCCTGGGGGCATCTAGAGAGGGTGAGCATTTGGGTGAATGCTGTTGGAGAAAGAGAAAAGAGAGGACTTCCAAAGTTGTCAATTCTAAGGAAAATATTCGAGGGAGTATAAAAAAGGCTAAAGGCCAGTTTTAAGATTTTCTTTGTAGGATAATTAGTATAAACTACTCTCACCTCACCCCTCATTTCTCCTATGAAATCCAAGTTTTTTGGAGGAAGAGGAGGCAAATTGTATGTTCATGTTAATGACCAAAATTCTTTCATGGATTCAGGAGCCAGAGTTAAGGGGGAAAACAGTTGTCTGGGTCACATTATAGGACTATCTAAATGATTAGTTTTTGCACAGTTGACCCAATTAGCTGCAGATTTCATCTGATTCAGTCAAGATGGCTAACTGGCCAATAGGCAGTGCTCAACCACATTATCTTTAATTCTGCAACACATTCAGGAGGAAGGAATTGAGGAAGAGCCAGCCCTTTGTAAAAGGCCAAGTTTTCCTATAAAAAGCATTTCATAATGCAATGGAAATTTATTTTCTCACAGTTCTGGAGGCTAGTCTGAGATCATGGTGTCAGCAGGTTGATTTCATCATGAGGTTTCTCTCCTTGGCTTATAGATAGATGTCTTCTCCCTTTTCTTCACGTGGTCTTTCCTCAGTTTCTGTGTCTGCGTCCTAATCTTCTCAGAAGGACACCAATCCTCTTGGATGAAGGCCCACTCATATGACCTCATTTTACCTTGATTACCTCTTTAAAGGCCTACTTTCAGATACAGTCACATTCTGAGGTATTGGGGGTTAGGACTTGAACATATAAATTTTCAGGGGATACAATTCAGTTTATAACAGTAAGGCATCTACAGTTTGGGCAAATTTCTGCACACAGGCACATATAACACACACACACCCTACATCTGAAGACACACATGTTTTTAGCTGCTACACAAAAACACACATGCATTTTAGTAAAGTTTGAAGGATTTCTGCCATTGCTAGAGGCATGGTAGCGGGGGATATGCAGTAAATTCTACTGAATACTGCATGATGTAGCCCACCAGGAATGTTTTCTGTTTTGCAGCACTCTTTACAATCACACTGGGGACTCTTTCCCCATGTCTGTAAACTCCAAATGGTATTACTTTAAACCATGTTATACTTGTGAAACTCAGAGCTTGACTTAGTCTCCTGCAGGAGCCAATGCTTTTTTGTTTGTTTGTTTCAACTCAGTTCCTGGTTTTCTTTAGTGTTTCTACAATTGCTCAAGTAGGACACCTCTACTATCTGTAAAGGGAATTGGCAAGTCTTTTAAATATCTCCAGCCTGCCCATTTTGCTTTTTTGAGAAACCCATCAACCTTGAACGTGTCTAAGGATGTTCCTTTTATAACTAGAGATGAAGAAGTTAGGTATAGCATCAGAGCCTTGGTTCTGGTGTTTGTGGCCATCTGCTTGAAGAAATGGGGCTCTCCACTCTGGAGGAGCTTGTGTGAATCATGATATGCTTAAGATAATTGCGATAATTTCCATTCCTCTTGCTAGTGACTAGTTTGAGCATTGAACCTTAGAGAAAGTCTTCTCAGTGGCTTTTGGGAAGAGGTACATGAGAGATAATACCCCTTCTATTTATTACTGACTGTGCTTTTATCTGCTTTGATATTTGGCCTGTTGCAGCTATCTTATGTCCATGAAGGGTATCTCTCATAGGAGTGTCAAGAAGACCAACTATGTTAAAATGCTTATAAAATATTTAGAACTGCCTAAAACATATAGGCATTCAATATATGAATGTGAGGTGCATTTTGTCAGCCATGCTGAAGATGGCAGGGCCCCAACCATAATGATATTGCTAAGAAGCTAAAGTATCTAACTCCAACTCTGTAGTTACCTACCATTGGGCATCTTATTTTGTGAGATAATACATATCCTCATTATTGAGATACTTTTAGTTGGGACTTACATTATTTGCAACAAAAATCATCCTTACTGATACATATCAATAGATTCTTCTAAGTGAAGGCATGGTTAGTTAGCATCACCAGATGCTTCCATTGTTTCCAGCACTACTAAATGCACTTGAGAAATTAGTCATTTGTTAAAGAGTTAACTATGCTTCATAGTCAAGGGCAGTATTTTTCATCTTCCAAGTAATTCATGGCACGTACTTTTGGATTTCAAAAGCAATAGACTTTGTATTTCTTGGAGGCAGTAGAGGCAGTAATATTATAGTGAAAAGAGCCTAGAATTGGTAGTCTCTAATAGTTGGGCTTAAGTACCTAATGTGCCACTTACTGGTTCTGTGACCCTGGACAATTTGCTTAATCTGTATGTGTCTGAGTTTCTTTATCTGTAAAATGGAAACAAATAATCTTCATGTCCCATGGTTACTGAGAAAATTTTAAAAATTATATATGTAGTAATAATATTGAGGTTTTCCTATGTACCATCAGTCACTGTCCTAAAACACAGACATGTTTTTCTCCCATCCATGAATCTACTTAAAATGGTATTAAACATTTCATCAAAGCAGAGTCCCATTTTACTCACAGATGTTTAAACTACCCTGACTGAAGATCTTGACATTAGGGCACTTAAGAATAGGAATGATACCAGTTATAGATGAGCCTCTTCATAGTTATTGCCATTTGTGAAACATTTGGAAATGGGCATTTAGTTTTCAATGATGTGCTGAGAGAAATGATGAAATTTTCCCTCGACTTGACACAAAAGCCTTAAAATCATCTTGTTTCACTGTATCAGAAAAGTACTTATTTGATTTCAATGTCCCTGAGACTATTCCCAACCAAAGTGCAGTGGATCAGAACAATTTGCATTGAACAGACCCTTAAAGAGGCTAAAGAAATGCTTGCCAAACACAGCTCACCCAAAAAAACCATGTGCCAAGGCAGGTTTGCTGTCAGATACCCAAGTAACTGGTGTGTTCTGAGTTCAGCTAACATGAGTGGAGATGTGTTGATCAATATTCCTCAAGATACTTATAGAAAGAATCCTAATGTCATGTTCTTCTCTTTGGGCAGAGAACAGCATGTTTCTTTTATATTCTCATGATGATGTTTACTTTTTATGTCTTAATTGCCATAAATCCCAGAGGTAAAATTTTGTGTTTAATAGTGGTAAGTAGCTTTAGGTAATTGTTCCAGTCAGATTAAATTTCTCTTCTCCACCATTTCATGGTTCTTGATCCAATGTCCTTCTTAAAATGGTCTGCATAGAGGTGCCTGGATGGCTCAGTCATTAAGCATCTGCCTTCAGCTCAGGTCATGATCCTGGGGTCCTGGGATCGAGCCCCACATCGGGCTCCCTGCTCAGTGGGAAGCCTGCTTCTCCCTCTTCCACTCCCCCTGCTGTGTTCCTGCTCTCTCTCTCTGTCAAATAAATAAATAAAATCTTTTTAAAAAAATGGTCTGCATATACTTTGTGGTGAGTCACCTCAAATCTTTTTCTAGGAAGTAGATATTATCCATTCATTGATTTATTCACACAACCATGAACAGATATTTTTGGGCTATCTGTGCTATTTGTAGAGAACTCAGAGGTAAATAAGAACCTCTGCTTTCATGCACATCATTCTCATAACCCACTGGGAATGATAGACATTAAATAACTTTATAAGTAATTTTTTTTAATTACTAAAAATTAGAAACACAGGGTCCAATGAGAATGTGAAATAGGAATTGTGGGAATACACATTCATCATATGCATATTCTGTAAAAAGACTCCCTAGGACTCCATGAATCTGAGTTGCAGATACATACAAGCTCTTTGACTGATGTGTATTAGACAGAGACTGAAAGAGATCTTTTATACATAAAGAATTGGGTCCTCATTATTATTTGTCATTTAAAAAATTCATCCATAGTTAGTTGATGATTATCATCATCAAATATGATCTTCAAAATCCCCAAACCTGGGGCACCTGGGTGGCTCAGTCAGTTAAGCGGCTGCCTTCAGCTCAGGTCATGATCCCAGGGTCCTGGGATCGAGCCTCGCATTGGGCTCTCTGTTCAGCAGGGAGTCTGCTTCTCCCTCTCCCTCTGCCTGCTGCTTCCCCTGCTTGTGCTCTCTCACTGTCTGTCAAATAAATAAATAAAATCTTTAAAAAAAATCCCCAAACCATAACATACTATAAAAAAATTTACTTGGCATATATTTTCTCAACATGCAGGTTCTGTTGTCATTATCACTTTTTTCTCTATCTCTGCTGACAAACAAAGGAGGAATTGTAAGTTCCCAGAGGAGGGTTCTACATCTTTCTACATTGTTTTGCAGCATATATTGCACCAAGCCTGTTTTATTTTTTTAAAAGATTTTGTTTATTTATTTGAGAGAGAGAGAGAGAGCACAGTGGGGTGAGGGGTCAGAGGGAGAAGCAGACTCCCTGCTGAGCAGGGGGCCCAATGTGGGACTTGATCCTGGGACTCCAGGATCATGACCTGAGCCAAAGGTAGACACTTAACGACTGAGACACCCAGGAGTCCCCAAGCCTGTTTTAAATAGGAATTTTGGTTATTTTATTTTGAGATTATTTGTCTTGACCATTAAGTCTTTGGAAATTTTGTAGGCAGAATTCACAGCTAAGTGTATACGTTGACAAATACATATGGGAAATTGTTCAAGAATTTAGAAATGTAAAATCTCAGAAGGACTGAAGACATTACCAAGGCTTAATACCTCATTTTGGTGGGGAAACTGACCAGATAGAAGTGATATACCTAAGTGCTATATTTCACAGGGTACTGCTTATATATCTTATTCTTGGTAGACTCCAATTTCATCATCACTTCTGATATTTTTTACTCTAATTTCTGAACTGACAAAGGGGCAGTAACTTATAGTAGGGAAATGGAGTAGGGACAAAGGCATTCAAATAACATTAGGCCAGGGCACCTGGGTGGCTCAGTTTGTTAGGTGTCCAACTCTTGATTTTGCCTCAGGTCATGGTTTCAGGGTCCTGGGATTGAGCCCTGCATTGGGCTCCACACTCAGTGGGGAATCTGCTCAAGATTCTCTCTCTCCCTCTCCCTCTGCCCCTTCACCCACTCATGCACTCTCTTTCTCTCTCTCTAAAATAAATAAATTAATCATAAAAAAATTAGACCATCTGAGAAAGTCATATTTGATGGCTATATTTCACTTTTTTGAGAGCAATTTCTTGTTCTTTATCTATATATAAAGCAGCATGCAATAGAGTACAAATGTAAAAACTTGAGGTTTGTACCAGGAAATACATATCTAGGAAAAGCCCAAGAAATCACTTTATTCATGTTTTGGTTGCATCTGGATACACATGGTTAGAACACAATTTATGTGGAGAAAATAAAACATGACATTGTTCATTTTGAGGAAAGATGTGCCCTTCAAATCCAAGGCAGTGAACTGATTATTTCTTTTTCAAACAAAACCTATTTAGTCTGACTGAGGAACCTGCTGTTTCTTTCTACCTTTCGCAAAATTGCTGTTTAAATGTAACCTAATGGAAAATTTCATTGTTTTGCATCAAGAATTTCTGTGCCCTTTTGTCTAACAGGAAGTCAAGGTCATGAGGTGTTTGCATCTTCCAGAATGTACTCTGAAATAACATAATCTTCTGAGGCATAATGACTTTCTAAGCTGTCCTTCTAAGGTAGCTTTGCCATTTTTTAATTGAAAGAGAAAAATAGGGTACCATGATATGAAATTTGCTCCAAGAGGTTTGTTTTGATGGATGTTTTGAGCAGTGACTCTCAATGCTGGCTGAATATTCAAATAATCTAGGAGCCTTAAAAATAATGCAAGTTCACAGACATTCTTATGTAATTAGTCAGGAGTAAGTTAGGATCAGAATTACAAGGGACACATGCTTTGTGCACCTTGTTAGCTTTCCTTCATCTCTTCCATCTTTCTAAAGGATCTTCTTGCCTCTCTGACCATTTTCCACTGCTTCTCCTTTGCTAGACCCTTGCTTAGCCACCCCCCACACCACACATATACCACCTCTTCAATTCCCACTTCTGATGTAGCTGGAGCTCAAACTCCAAGTAGCAAGAATCTCAAGAACCAAATGTTGAGTTTTAGCTACTTAAAGTCATCTGTCTTTTTCTGTAGATCTGGATAAAATACTACACCCCAGGGCATAGGATTTGATTTTCTGAGAGTAGCCATTGGCTAAATGATACCCAGGAAGCAGCTTGCTGTAAGGTGAAACTTGACTAATGAGAAATAGGAGACAAGAGGGAACTGGGCAGATAAACTTCCCCCCTCTTTCTCTCTTCTGTGGACTGCTCTGATGTGTGACTGTTCCTTGCATTTCTGGAGAGGTCCTGATGAGCAACTGCTCTGTCTCTTCATACTTTTGGTGAAGTGTTGGCCATCAAAGTGAGACTGTATCATATTATTTTGCATCTTTCTTTGCCCACTTCTCTTTATCTCTTCACCTTCACTGTCCTGCGCTTGCACCACAAAAATAAAGTGTCAAATATTTTAATCCTCACGTCAGGCTCTGCTTTCTACAGAACTTGAATTCAGACCTTTTTTTTTTTTTTTTCAATTCCCCACTACCTTATAGCCAGAATTGAAAAGTACTGCTTCTGAGAAAGACCTGAACTCCCATCTCTTCAAGAATATCACATGGGATGGGGTTTTTCTTGATGTTGTTTCCTTTTATTAATTTTTCAAAACAAGCTTAGAATTAAATTTAAAACTCCCTCTTTACATTCCTTTTTCTCACCATTCTCTATCCACTCACTTTCCTGAAGTTCCAGCATTAACTCCTATAAATGGTTTGATATGCTGTCTTATAGAAGTGTATTTCATAAATAGACATCAAGTTCCAAGGTTTTTTTATTTTTTCATGACCTTGATCACCTATCCATATTGTCTTACAATGCTTTTGTCATTTAACAGTATCTCTCAGAGATTGTTATAATAACAAAGGCTCCTTTATTCTTTTGAGTTGTGGTATAATATTTCATAATGTGGTTATATGGGATAACTCTTATTAAAAGAGATTTAGATCGCTTATAACTTTTTGACATTAAAAACAATGCTGAATTGAGCATCCCCTAGTGTTTATCTTTGTGTACATGTGAATGTAGTTCTCAAGTTAGAACTGGAATTGTTGAGTTGAAAGGCATAGTCACAGTAAATTTTGACATATAATTCCCAAATGCCCTTAAAATGGTGTCTCAATTTATACTTCCACCAAGAGTATATGAGAATTACCATTTCTTCACACCCTTGCCAACACGAGATATTTTCAGTTAAATAAATTGTCAATTTGTGTGAATAATGATTGTTTAAACTTATTTTTTTTAAGATTTTATTTATTTATTTGAGACAGAGAGAATGAGAGAGAGCACATGAGAGGGGGGAGGGTCAGAGGGAGAAGCAGGCTCCCTGCCAAGCAGGGAGCCCGATGCGGGACTCGATCCAGGGACTCCAGGATCATGACCTGAGCCGAAGGCAGTCGCTTAACCAACTGAGCCACCCAAGCGCCCCGATTGTTTAAACTTATTAAACATCATTTTTTAATCTTTATTTTAAGTTTCTTTTGGCCCTGCATCTCCAGTATGGAAATTTTTATTAAATTTTATTAGAACAGGATGTAAGTACAGTGTGGTTGCTGAGAAGTTGGACTGTTCTTTATAACAGTAGCTTTCTAAGGCAGGTCTAATTATTTCACATCCTCTATAACATCGGGTTTTGGAATTTAGAGGGCTGAGCCATCCCAGCTCCCTCTCTGAAAGGAATCAGACCTAGGCACCAGAAAATGATTGAAAAGCCTTCTAATATTTGAGTTGCTGGAAGAGACCTTCACACCTGCCTGGCCTGCTCTCCAAATTTCCTGTTGACTCTAACTCCAACCAGCCAGTTTGAACAGAAGCAGAGCAGGTTGAGACCCCAAGCCAGCCTTGTATCTCTATTCCTTATATTGGTAGTCAATATTTTCATGTATTACCTTTCCTGGGAACAAAAAAGGCATGGTCCCTATCCTTGGGATGCCCCTCGTCTGATAAAGAGACATGGTCCTTGCTCCTAAACTCTCCCAAACCTACTGAGAAAATAGGTAGTGTTATGTCTAGTTGGAATTTATAATATAGTTGATGAAATGAAATGTCTTCACATAAAATGACTCAAAAACACTTCAAAAAGCAATGCATAATGAATTTAATATAAGCACATTCAACACAGAAAGGAGCAATAGGAGTAGTTAATTTGGACACAGTTCTAAGAAGCAGTGTTTAGCATTTAATAGCCCAGAAATTTGGCTCCCTTCCATTCTTTCCACTTAATTTTCCATCCTTGCTTATCCCCAGGTATCTCCTTCACAGTGGCCTGAGATGGAAAGTCAGCAAGTGCTCCAGACTGGTTCTGTTTCCTTAATCCATCTTTCAGAGAGAATGACCAGGTCTTTTTTAGTGTGATGGCTTTTAGCTTAGACTGTTACTCTCCCCTGTCTCTGAAGATCCCCTTATATGTGAAATTCAGTTTAATTCAACATACTTGTTGAGAAGCCCTCTAGTGTCAGGAACTGTGCTAAGTGTTGGAAAAACAGCAATGACAAAAACATAATCTCTACTGACAACTTAAGGAGAGAGAGAGAAACACAAACAACTAGCTATAAATAGTGTGATGAATACTACAGGGAGATTTATTTATTTTTTATTTATTTTTATTTATTTCTTTAAAAGATTTTATTTATTCATTTGACAGAGAGAGAGAACAAGCAGGGTGAGCTGCAGGGGGAGAGGGAGAAGCAGACTCCCCAGTGAGCAGGGAGCCCGACGTGGGGCTCGATCCCAGGACCCTGGGATCATGACCTGAGCCGAAGGCAACTACTTAACCAACTGAGCCACCAAGGCAACCCCTACAGGGAGATTTAAAAAAGAACTGGTTGGGAACATGTAGAAGGGGGCTGTTTATTTTGTGTATGTTGAGTTCTAATAGCTTATGGGTCATCTAGCAAAAAATGAATAGTAAATTGTTGGCTAGATAGATCTAGAAATGAGACAATGGACTGAGATAATGATGGAAATTTGGGATTCATCAACACGTGGGTTTACTTGAAACTTTGGGATGAGATCACCCAGGGAGAGAGTGATGAAGGTGAAGAACAATTGAATTGAAAAATACCAAGCTTTAAAGAGTGAACAGAACTAGAGCCCATGAAAAACTAAGGAAGCACAGCCTTATCAAAATGTTATAACCAGGGACTTCCAAGTTCACTTAAAGTAGAGTAAAAGTGATCAGATCTACCTTCCCACCTGAAAAAAACAAACAAACAAAATGAAACACCACCACCAACAACAAAACAGAGAAATACTATACAACAAGAGTTTTCAAAATACTGGACATTGAGCAACAAAGGATAGTGATCCATGTGAGATGGGAAAAAATGAGGTAAGCTCTAAAATTGCCCCAGCTTACTGCCTTGAGTTTCCAGGCTACAGCACAGAGGGAACCCTGATAGTGCCTGGTAGACTCCATGAGTTGAAGAGAGGTAGTAGAATGTCTGGGGAGGCCAAGGCAGCTAGGGTTCATAGGACAGAATACGGGAGGGAGAAATCTGCACAGAAATAGAACTTCAGAGATCTGAAGATGGTGCTTCTCTAATATTCAGATGAATACTGACTAGTATATGCATATGTGGAAACTACCCAAAACCAAGGAAACAATCACCTGAAATGAATAAAGGGACACTCTGGGGTTCATATAAACAAGACCAGGATTAGTATTTGTTCTTACCAGCTAGAGTGGAAAATTTTAATATCTTAATTAGATATAAGGGAAAGTACCCAAAAGGGTTTTACTTTAATAGTATGGTAAAATTAGCCCTAGAGTAAATTCACCTAACAAAACTTAAAACGAAGACCAAAAGGATCAAGCTCGCTCCAAGTAACTTAACAGTGTTACAGAACAAAGCTCAAGAATATTTATAGGAATACAAAAATATCCAACAGCCAACAATGTAAAATTCACAATGTCTTGTGTTCAACCAAAGTTACCAGTTAATCAATTGAAACCACTTCAGAGGGGCACCTGGGTGCCTCAGACAGTTAAGCGTCTGCCTTCAGCTCAGTTCATGATCCCAGGGTCCTGGGATCGTGTCCTGCATCAGGCTCCCTGCTCAGTGGGGAGTCTGCTTCTCCCTCTGTCTCTCACCCTGCTTGTGCTCTCTCTCTCTGTCAAATAAATAAATAAAATCTTAAAAAAAAAGAAACTGCTTCAGAAGTAAAACAGGTGAATGAGCATTGCATAATGTAAAGAATTGTTGAATCACCATGTTGTACACCTGAAACTAATATAGTGTGTCAACTATACTTCAATTAAAAACATAACTTAAATAAAACAAATGATAACAATTAGTAGACAAAGATATTAAAACATTGTTATAATTGTATCCTCTATATTCAAAAATCTAGAGGTAAAATTGAATATATTAATGAGAGTCATGGAAGATACAAAGAAGAGCCAACTCAAACTTTTAGAGATGAAAGTACAGTGTCTGGGATAACAATACCCTTAATGGGATTAACATCAGATTCGACATTGCAGAAGAAAATACTGGTGAACTTGAATACATAGCAAGAGAAATGATCCAAAATGAAATACACCAAAAAGCAAACAAACAACAACAAAAGAATTTTAAAAATAGAGTATCAGTGAGCTATAGTAAAAGTATAAGCAGCCTAACATACATGTATACTTTAAGTCCCTAGAAGATGATGGGGGGGGAACATTTTGTGGAGGAATTAATAGCAGAAAAATTTCCAGTTTTGATGAAAACCATAAACTCACAGATCACGAACCTTAATGAACCCTAAGCACACGGCCACACATACACACACACACACACACACACACAAATGCAGAAAACCACATCATGGCGCATCATAATGAAATTGTTCAAAACTAATGATAAAATACTAAAAATAGCTTAAAAATGAAAAGCACACTCTATACAAAAAACAAAGACATGGATGATAGCAGATTTCTCATTAGAAACAACTTAAGCATGAAGACGGTGGAAAATCTCTAAGTACTAAAAGAAAAAGTCTATAAAGTTATATACCCAGTGAAAATAACTTTCAAACTAAAGATGAAATAAAGGTATTTTCAGACATGCAAATGCATCACAATGACTGCACTACAAGAAATGTTAAAGACATGAAATCTTTTAGACAGAATTAAAATGATAACAGATAAAAATTTCTACACAAGGGCATGAAGAGTCCCAGATGTGGTAACTATATGGATACATGAACACAATTTTTTCTTATTAAGTAACTGCTTTAAAAGAAAATTGATTGTTTAAGCAATGACAGTATCAATATATTCAGGGATTTATTACATAGGTATCAGTGAAATGTATGATAAAAATAGCAAAAAGCCTGGAAGGGTATAAATGAAGTATAGTATTGTAAGGTCTTATATATAAATTGTTATAATATCAGTTGAAGCTAGATTTTAATGTTACAGCTGTATATTACAACCCTAAAGCAACAAATAAAATAAAAAAAGAGTTATAGCTAATAAGCCAACAAAGAAGATAGAATGAAATAATAAAAAATATTTAATTCAAAGTAACTCAGAAAAAGAGGGAAAAGAGAACAAAGAACAAAGGAGACATATAAAACAACTAGCAAGATGATAGACTTAGCCTAATCGTATCAATAATCACATTAAATGTTAAATGTTTAAAAACCCCAGTTAAAAATCAGAAATTTTCAGATTCAGTAAAATAAAAAAAAAAACCTTGATGTTGTCTACAACAAACACAGTGGGTAACAACAAAAAAATATATTAATGGTAAAAAGATGGGAAAGAGGGGCGCCTGGGTGGCTCAGTCGTTAAGCGTCTGCCTTCGGCTCAGGTCATGATCTCAGGGTCCTGGGATCGAGCCCCGCCTCGGGCTCTCTGCTCGGCAGGAGGCCTGCTTCTCCCTCTCCACTCCCCCTGCTTGTGTTCCCTCTCTCGCTGTATCTCTCTCTGTCAAATAAATAAAAATCTTTAAAAAAAAAAAAAAAAAAGAGGGCGCCTGGGTGGCTCAGATGGTTAAGCGT
>NC_138375.1:53866067-53876404 GCF_054177405.1 Leptonychotes weddellii | reverse complement strand
AGGCAAACCCAATAGAACTACAAAGAGAAATAGAAAAACATCCCATTATACTGAGACAAATAACTCCTCAGTATTGATAGAACAAGCAAACAGAAAGCCAGCAAGAATGTAGTAGACTTGAACAATCCTGTCAACCAACTTGTTCTAACTGACATTTATAGAACACTCCTTCCGACAACCGCAAAATGTGCATTCCTTTCAAGTGTACATAGAACATGTATCAAGATAGACCATATTCTAGGCCATAAAACAAGTTTCAAAAAATTGTAAAGGATTCAAGTCATAACGGTATGTTCTCTGACCACAGTGAAATTAAATTAGAAATCAATCACGGAAAAATACAGAAACCCCCCAACTATTTAGAAACTAATTCTGTTCTAAATAACCCAATGAGACAAAGAAGACATAAAAAGAGAAATTAGAAAGTATTTTGAACTGAATGAAAATGAAAACACAGCATATCAGCATTTGTGGGATACTTCTAAGGCAGTACTTAGGAGAAAAATTATAACAACAAATGACTGTATTAGAAAAGAAGGAAAAAATGGTCTTAGTCAATGCGTTCAGTTTCTTCCATAACAAATGAAAAAGAAGAACAAAAACCAAACTCAGAATAGGAAGGAAATAATACAGATTAAAGCAGAAATCAATGAAATATAAAACAAAAAACAATGGAGAAAATCAATCAAATAAAAGTTGGTACTTTGAGATCATTAAAATTGATCAAGTATAGCCAAATTGCTGAGTTAAAAAGAGCACATGAAGTACCAATATCAGGAACAATTAAAGTAATACCGCTACAGAATCTATAGATATTAAAAGAATAAGGGGGATATTATGAACAGCTTTATACCTATAAATTGAACAACTTAGATAAATTGGACAAATTTCCTTGAAAAACACAAACTACCAAAGCTCATTCAAGAATAAATAGATTACGCAAATACTCTACTTAAGAAACTGAATTTGTAATTAAAAATCTTCTCGCAAAGAAGCTATTCAGACACAGATGGCTTCACTGGTGAATTCTACCTAAAATTTCAGGAAGAAATAACACCCAATTCTACATAAACTCTTTTTAAAAAAGCAAAGAGGGGGAAATACTTTCCAACTCATTATTTGGTGCCAATATTACCCTGATTCCAAAGTAAGACAAAGACATTATAAGAAAAGAAAAATACAACTTGATAAATATGTCACCAACCTCAAAAACTTCTATATTTTGAAAGACACTGCTAAGAGAATGAAAAGACAATGCACAACTAGTAGAAAATATTTGCAAAACATAAATTTGATAAACTCATATTCAGAATATATAAACAGCTCTCATAACTCAATAATAATAAAACAACCCAATTTAAAAATAGGTGAAGATTTGATATGGCATTTCATCAAAGAAGATATCCAAATGGTAAATAAGCATACAAAAATGCTTAATATTATTAGTCACCGAAGAGATGCGAATTAAACTCAAAAGTATATACCACTAAGTACCTATTAGAATTTGTGAAATTAATTACTAACATTTACCAAGTGTTGGTGAGGGTGTGGAGGTACAGGAACTCTCATACACTCCTGTTGGGAATATGAAATGATACAATCACTTAGGAAAAAAAGGTTGGCGTGTTCTTAAAAGATTAAATATGCACATAGCATATTATCCAACCATTCAATTCCTAGGTTTTTACTCAAGAGAACAGAAAGCATATAAAATCCTGTACATGAATGTTCATAGTAGCTTTATTTGTAATAGCTAAAAACTGGAAATAACCCAAAAGTCTATCAGCAGGTGAATGAATAAACAAATTATGGTATATACATACAAAGGAATACTACTTAGCAATAAAGGGGAATAAGCTATTGATGCTGGAAACAATATGGATAGATTTCAGAATGATGATGGTGAAGCCAGACCAAAACCAAAATAGCTTATATGTTTCCATTTATATAAAACTCCTGAAAATGCAAACCAACCCGTAATGATTGAAAGCAGATCAATGGTTGCTGGGGTTGTGGAGTCAGGAGGGCAAGAAGGCAGGATTACTGTGGGGCATGAGGAAATATGGGGGGGGTGGTGATGGAAATGCTTACTCTTTTGATTGTGATAAGTTTTATGGGTGAAACTCATGCATCAAAACTTATCAAATTGTAAATGTGTAGTTTATTATGTATAGTTTATTGTATATCAGTTAGATCCTAATAAAGCAGCTTTTAAAAATCCTATAATCATTTTTCTGTATTGACATAGATGAAATTGATTTTCTTGGTGGAATGTTAAATGAAGAAAACGTTCAGGGGCATTACACTTCTACATGTCCCGCTGTCTCACTGCCATCATAAACCCGAACAACCCAAGTCATTTTTACCATGATAGCTGAAATGCCTTCAAGGCATAACAAAGCCAATATACCAACTTAGATAAGATTTAAAGTGTCCAGGGATAATTTGTAATCTCCTATAGATCTGCCACATGGGGTGTGCTTCCTTTCTATGTGTGATAGAGAAACTTGAGATGGTATAAAATAGGGAGCAGGAGGTGGGCACTGCAAAGAGATTCCTATCTTTGCCATTAACTATCTGTGTATCTTTAGGCAAATGACTTGCCCTCTGTGTTCCTTTATTCAGTTTTAAAATAAAGTGGGACAAGATGGTCTCCAAGGTTCTTTCGGGCACCAAGATTAGGTTTTTTAGCATATCCTATGATCATAGAGGTTTTTTTGTTTGTTTTTTTGCTTTGTTTTGCTTTTTTGTTTTTTAATTTTATTATGTTATGTTAATCACCATACATTACATCATTGGTTTTTGTTTATATGGAGGACTAATTTCACCACTTATCCTTTGATAGCATGATTCCACATTCAGGTAGATTTACTGCTGCTATAGCCACCTCCTGGAGTATTGCAGTGCATTTCAGTGCACTTCAGCATATTAAATGCTTGGGGGTGTCCTGCAGGAAAAAAAAAAGAATATAATTTTGTTTTTTCTCTGTCTTCTCAAGTTTGACCACAGCATTATATGTTTCCCTAAACACCTTATAAATACCGCATGATTCGGGGAATGCTGATGTCACAGATTGTCTTCTAGAGGGCAGGAATTAACTGGGGGAGGATGCCCTTGGATGGCTGGTGTGCTGACCCTCTGGAACCAGGGAATGGAGAAGTTGAAAGGAATATGCATGAAAGTGACCAAGATATGGAAAGGGACAGCTTGGAGGGTCATGAAAATGAGTAGACATTTTGGAGTGGGCTGTTGGGGAAAGAGGCAAGTGGCTTCCTTTGGGATATATATTCCAAGACCTTCAGAGTCACCTTCATTCTCTCCCCACCCTTCCCAGCTCCATGCAGACTCACTGCAAAGTACTTCTCTGCATATCCATCAGTCTGCATATTCTGCTTGGCTTTGAATCTCTCTAATTAGATTTTTAGTAGATGGAAGTCTTTCTCATGCCTTGGATCAATATCTCCCATTGTGTACAGAAAAAGGAGGTTTGATGCAGGTGGGGTTCAGTAGGTACAAAGTTCTTCTGAGGCTGGACTCCCCATCCAGGGCCCAGTACTTCTAATATTTGAGGGAATTCAGGTCACACATCCCACTAAAATTGATCATATTCACTAATGAGACTAGCTTTGTTGCTTTCTTTTCTGTACGTAGATTTACAAATACTCAAAAAGATAAAACTCTATGTAAAATTTTGAGGAAAATGGTAGAGAATTAAATTTTACTGCCTGTGATAACCACTATCATTTTGATGACCATCTTCCATTTGTCATTATATATAGAAATGCATATTTATAATATATATGTATGTATATATGCATATTTATAGTATAATATATATGTATACACACACACACATATATATATATATGCATCCACATTTGCATGAATGGAATATAATTTTTGGTAGGCAGAGGTCCCACAGTTCATGCTCTCATCTTCAGAACCAGTTTGTTAAATTACATGGCCAAGGGGATGAAGGTGGCAGGTAGAACTAAGGTTGCTAATCAGCCGACCTTAAAATGAGGAGATTATGCTGCATTATTCAGCTGGACCAATATGGGTCACAAGGATTTTTCAATGTGGAAGTCAGGGAAACAAGAGTTAATAATGTCAAAGTGATATGATATGAGAAACATTCAATTGATCATTGCTGGTTTTGAAGATGGAAAAAGGAGCCACCAGCCAAGGAATGTGCGTGGCTTCTTGAAGCTGTAAAGGCATATAAAACTAATACATGCTCTAAATACTATTATTTTTTTATTTATTTATTTTTTTTAAGATTTTATTTATTTATTTGAGAGAGAGAGAATGAGAGAGAACACATGAGAGGGGATAGGGTCAGAGGGCAAAGCAGACTCCCCGCCGAGCAGGGAGCCCGATTCGGGACTCGATCCCGGGACTCCAGGATCATGACCTGAGCTGAAGGCAGTCGCCCAACCAACTGAGCCACCCAGGCGCCCCTAAATACTATTATTATGAAGAACACTTTAACCCCTAAGTCCTTCTACCTGTTTTCCTGGTCTCTACTTCCCCACCCCACATAAACAATTTTAATGACCTGTTATGTACCCTTTCATGCATTTTCATGTTTTTTTTTACATACACACAGATAGATGACTTTGAAATTATTTTATAAAAATGGAAGCACAATTCCCATCTGCATCATATTTGAACTTTTTAGATTGATTTTACAACTAAATATGGCAGCACATGATACAATTAAGGCAGGCTGATTCCTGCCTTATGAGGATTTTCTTGGTTTCTGAATGGAGCCCAGGATATGACTGAACCTAAGGCAAAAAAGAGAGATGCAGAGGGTCTGAGCTATTGGGGACAGTGGTTGAGCTGTTGGATTAAACTTGGCTATCTATATCTGAACTTCTAAACTTTTCAGCTGCATAGGTCAATAAATTCCCCCCCTTTTTTTCTTAGCCATTTTGAGCTGATTTTTTTTTTAGTAACTTAGCAACATATCATCCTGAGATATAAACTCTAAAAGTCTGTTCATCTTTGGCTATTAACTATTTATTACAGGGTTTGGGAGGTTAGATGGCTTATCAGCTCCTTCCCTTTCTCCCACCACATTTTAAACTCTCGCAATAATTTTAGTCAAAAGACAGTAACAGTCTGGCTTATACAAAAAAAAAAAAAATTGCTCATGAAACCAGGAAGTAGAGAATCAGGAAACACCACAGAAGTTGTCCTCTTAGCTTTATTATCTTTCCGTTTTCTCTGAGAAGCTCTCTTCAGTGGACTGGAACTGTGCCAGGCAGAGCTTAGCTCATGTCCTCAAAGTATAGCAATCAAAGAAGGAGCCCTTCTCAATCCCAGCTTTGGTTCAGAAAATCCAGGGAAAGCTTTCTTATTGGCTGGCTTGGGTCAAGTTCACAGGTGATGAGAAGCTATGATTGGTACATCCTGGGTACCAGTCTACCTCAGTGGCTGTGGTTGGGGTCATGGTCTTTTCCCAGATGATAGAGTCATAGCACAAACATTTCCAGAGGAGTATTGCAAATACATTACAGGCAAACTTGACAGTCATTAAGAGACTGAATCAAAGAAAGGTAAGTCAGAAAACACTCAGTTTTGAAATGTGCCCCTCTTGGGTCTCTGGGTTTTCTTGCTAAAATATGAGTAAAATTTAGGACCAAGTGAAGTACTTATGATGTATCATTAAGTGAAGAAAAACAATATGCAGACAAGTAATATGGAATACACGATCTGTTTCATACGTTTAACTTTTAAGGCAGGTTGAGGCCAGAGGCTAATACTGAAGACCGTTCTTGCCCCGTGACATAGTCCCTGATAGGCTGGTAATTTTCAGAAGTCATAGGTCCACTTCTCGGCAGAAACACCTTTGAGATGCTCACGTTCCTAGAGTTCTCCTGCGAGGATGGTTCTGGCCATCATCTTTTCTGTCCCTCCCGGCTAGGCAAGTCCTAGTCCTCTCCCTGGCATAGGACTAGATGACATTTTGAGTCAAGCTGTCTCTTGGAAACAGAAACCATCATGAGAGGCTGGGTTGGGATGGTGGCACAACTAGCATTCAGCTGAGTGGGAGGATGAGGAACAAACAGTTTGCCAGATGCTGAAGAGAATGTTTGCAAAGCATATGAAAGAGTGATAGAAGAAAAGTTGTGAAAATCGTATGTATGTGTGTGTGTACAAATGTCATTCTCCCATCCAAGCTTAGAGAAGAGACTAATGGCATGGGAGCCCCAAACCTCCCGCAGATGGTCTAGGTCTGTGTGGTCTAGAAGATGGAATGGGTGGCCTCTTTCTTGCTGAAGCCTCCATTACACCATTTAAAGCTTGCCAGTGCTTATGTTACCTCCATGTCTATGGAAGACTCATTGCCTCTCCCCCCATCTGTACACCTTAGGTGGGTAATTTAACCTGCTTGTGGGTTGATCCCAGTGACTTGCCCATCCCAGGTTCTCTTCACTTGCTGCCCTATGATGATGAAGTAGGCACTTTTTTTGAGCTCCAATTATGCTCGTGGACTGTGAAGTCAGACTTCAGATACTGGCCCTTCCAGCTACTAATTTGGATATATCACTTAAATGCTATCAGCTTTAAATTTGTCACCTGGAGAATGGGGCTAAAAAGTAGTACCCAGTCCCACAGATATGTTTGGAGCAGTGAGATAGTAGATAAAAGGGTGTAGAAGAGTAAACACTCAACAAATGTTAGCTATTGATATTAATCCTCATATCCTTCTTGAGATGGGGGTATATTACACTTTGGAAATGAGGAAACTGAGTGTCAGAGAATAAATTAATAATTGGCCCTGGATCACACAGATTCTGAAAGATGGAACCAGAATTCCTACTATTCCCTCTGAATAGAAAAGCTGCATCTTGTTAAAGAGGCACCTCCTTACAAAGTTCATGAGCATGTAGGAAAGCTAATTCCTGCCTTTAAGACTGAGCAGATTATGTAATGTCTTAGAACCTGTTCCCTCGTTTGTATGGTATTCTTGCATAACAGTTGTTATGATGGCTAAATGAGATAATGTCATAGAAGTAGTAAATATTCATTTCTTTTCAGCCTCCTTTCTTTTTATTGCAAGCAGAATGAAACATTATGGAAGATGTAGATTTCCTACCTAAGAATATGCTCTCAAATGATAAATTCTTTCTGGTTTATTTCATACTGTAGATCATCTGCATTTCCACTCTCCTCATGATGATGGAGAATCAACAGCTGGTGACTTCTAACCCAAACTGTCTCTTTCCTGTCCTTAGAAAGACATGAGATATGTGTACAGCAGTAGATGGTACAGGGATTCAGGCATTCAGAATATTGGTATCCCAGCCCAGTTCTGCTGTCACCCACTGTGTGTGTGACCTTGTCAATCACTGAACACCATTGGGACCCCCTTTCCTCATTTTAAAATGTAGGCAGTGATATATCCTCTGATGTCCTCACATGATTACTGTGAGGGACACATGAAAGAACGACAACAAAATAAATTCAAAGAGTAAAATGCTATAAAAATGCAGGGATTTTAATTGATATACCCAACTTGATCGCTCTTCCTGGGAACTTCTGACAGTCCTTCCTTGTTAATAACAAGGCACCATGGAGGGCTAGACTTGGCATCTATATGCCACAGTTCGAATTTTAGCTTCAGGACCTTGGCAAGTCACATCTCTTCTTTGGACTTACATTTTCTTTTCTGAGAAACTGGAATTATTACCCCTGCCCTGACTACTAAAATATTTGTCATGAGGATCAGATGAGATCATATATGTGAAAGAGTTCTACAAACTGCATGACATCATGTTAACTATACAGAACCCAAACAGGGAGTCATCCTAGGCATTTCTCTTATGTGAGCAAGAAGGCTTCTGGTTTTTATTCTCACCCTGAGAACTTTACAGACCCTGCCCCATTCCCTAGTCTCTCAGCCTCTCCATCTTTCCCTTCCCAGTTCAGAGATGGCACACCATCTCACTAGCTTTGTTTGTCTTGAGTGGGTGGTCAAAGGCAAGTTGATGGTAACATCCAAACTGGCCTGGTGGCTGGTGTGCTCAGCCAGGGACAGTCAGGGATGAACAAAGCAGTGTGGAGGAGGAGGAAAACTTTTCCTTCCTTTCCTTCTAGGTTCCTTGGCTGGCCTAATAATTAAATTGAGATAAGACAGATTAGCAGGAGAAAAACAAATTTAATTTTGCCTATACAGGAGCTCATAAAAATATGAGACTCAAAGAAGTGACTAAAGCTGGCAGCTTTTATACCTTTACACACAAAAAAACAAAAAACAAAAAAAAATGAATTTGTGAAGAATTGACAAGACCTAAGAAGTCTGGGCTTGAGATAGTTAGTGAAGAAGTAACAAGGTTTAAAGCTTTCTTGATTCTGGGGCACCTGGGTGGCTCAGTTGGTTAAGCATCTGCCTTCGGCTCGGGTCATGATCCCAGGGTCCTGGGATCGAGGCCCACATCGGGCTCCCTACTGAGCGGGGAGCCTGCTTCTCCCTCTCCCTCTGCCTGCTGCTTCCCCTGCTTGTACACTTTCTCTCTCTGTCAAAAATAAATAAAATGTTAAAAAAAAAAAAAAAGCTTTCTTGGTCCTGAATTCCATGTCTCTGCGATAATGATGTCTCTTTACCTCCTGGTATAGGGAGGGTACCTTTCATACAGGAGATTTCTTTCCTGTTTTCAGGGTGGAGGGTCAAAAGAGGGTCAGAGTGTCCTTTTTTGAACTGACTGTTTCTTAAGTAACTTTAATTTCTAAGTTATCAATATGCCAAAGTGGCATATTTGGGGACAGCCTGCCCTGAACTTCACCAACAAGGAAGGCTTGAGATAATGGCAACCTCATTACCAGGCTGCGGAGTAGAGATTTCTTCCCAGGGATGATAGTAAAATATTTAATGACAGGAAGATTGGGCAATGTGACCCTGGTAATGGAGCAAGTTTGGGGAGACTCCTGCAGTATTAGGAGACACCCCTTTGGTTGCTGGATAGTATGGAAGTATTGGTCATAGGAGCTGGACCAAACACCTGTTACAATGGTAGAACATTCAGGAGGCTGGAAACAATGGATATTCACTAGCCAGTTTGCAAGTCAGCATTTTCAGTGTGTAACTATTTTTTTAGTACTGCCTTAGCTGAGACTACCAGATGAGTCCCAGATTTGCTTTTTACCCAGACATTAAAAACATGAACCTTATCTTTAGTATCTTCAAAGAGTAGGGCAATATGCCTGAAGCTGCTTTTTCCTCTTCTTCCTCCTTCACTTTCACCCCCTCCCCTCCTTCATCTCCATCTCTTCTTCTACCTCTGCTTTTTTATTCCTCTTCCTTGCTACTTTTAACACAGTATGAAAGAATAACTCAAACATATGAAAAAAAGATGAATGCATTCCTGCACATCTGGAGGCCTGCTCAGAGTTTGGTTCTCTCCCTTCTAAGTCATTTATTGAATCAATTTCATTCTCTCTTTAGTCTTTAAAAAAAATATCTGTTTATAATTCAGTCACAGGTTTAAGTATACACTTGATTCAAACAGGAACAAGAATCTTCCTTTTCTCCCCCAGCCTTCCTCTTAGGGCAAGACTTGAAGGTTTTCTTCCTAGAGAGGGATTTGTAGCTGCCATGAAGAATAATGGGAAACCCAAAAAGATTATTAATTAAGCCAAGGTGCAATAAAGAACATACATAGAGAAAATTCAAATATATTTATATGAAAAAAGTTTAGTTTAAAACTGTCTTTGTAACACAACAAGAGCTGTTTGTTTTGTTTTCGAAGATGAGAGTATCTGATTTGAGATCTAAAAGGTCACGTAGATAAGTTCTGGGGAGCATGGCAGCTGGGCCATCTGTCTGAACTAACTAGCTATGTGAACTTGGGAAAATAACTTAATCTTTGCTCCTCAGTTTTCTCATCTGTAAAATGTGAAAAAAGGAATAGTTACTATCTCAGAGTTGGTGTGAGATTAAATGAGATCATTCACTAGCATGCTTAGAGCATTGACTGACATATACTAATTGCCTAATAAAATGTTTGCATTAATCAAACTTCTCCAGGAAATAGAACAAATAGGATATCTATCTCTATATATCTATATCTATCTCCCTACATTTATCTCTAGAGAGACAGAGACAGAGAGATAGATAGAGAGACAGAAAAAGATTATGAAGATTTGGCTCACACAATTACAGAGGTTAAGAAGTCCCACATTCTGGGATAAAGAAGATGTGGTATATATATACAATGGAATATTATGCAGCCATCAAAAGGAATGAGATCTTGCCATTTGCAATGACGTGGATGGAACTGGAGGGTATTATGTTGAGCGAAATAAGTCAAACAGAGAAAGACATGTAT
>NC_138375.1:53852482-53865967 GCF_054177405.1 Leptonychotes weddellii | reverse complement strand
AGCACTGGGTGTTATGCACAAACAATGAATCATGGAACACTACATCTAAAACTAATGATGTAATGTATGGGGATTAACATAAGAATAAAAAAAAAAGAAGTCCCACATTCTGCCATCTGCAAGCTGGAGACCCAGAAGGCCAGTGGTATAATTCCAGTTTGAATTTGAAGCCCTAAGAACCAGGGGGCATGTGATGAGATGAGCACTGGGTGTTCTATGCAACTGATGAATTACTGAACTCTACACCTGAAACTAATTATGTACTATATGTTAGCTAATTGAATTTAAATAATGAAAAAGAAACTAAGTCTTTTATAATAGTAAAAATAAAAAGAGAAAAAGGTGACACAAAAGGTAAATACATGACAGAGTTTTTGCAAAGTTAAATTGACTTAATATAAGAGGAAGTTTATGGTGCACAATAGTTCTTAAGAAAAACAACTTATTTTTGAGTTGCTTTATTCTTCTTGGGGATCCAAACCTATAGTGTTTAGAATTTTAAACACTTTCTTAGATTACTTATGGACATTTCTCAAGTGGATGTCTGGTTCGTTTTACTCTATTCTCTTTCTTTTCTTTCTTTTTTTTTTTTTACTCTTGTGACTGTTATTTATTTATTTATTTATTTATTTATTTTTTAATTCTACCATTTATTTTTTTTAGATTTTCAAAATGTGATTTCATTTTTTAATTTTATTTTTTATTATGTTCATTTAGCCAACAGATAGTACATCAGTAGTTTTTGATGTAGTGTTCAACTGATTCATTAGTTGCGTATAACACCCAGTGCTCATCACAACACGTGCCCTCCTTAAAACCCATCACCCGGTTACCCCATCCCCCTACCCACCCTCCCTTCTGTAACCCTTGGTTTGTTTCCTGGAGTCCAGAGTCTCTCATGGTTTGTCTCCCTCTCTGATTTCTTCTCATTCAGTTTTCTCTTCCTTCCCCTGTGGTCCTCCATGCTATTCCTTATGTTCCACATATGAGTGAAACCATATGATAATTGTCTTTCATTCCACTGTTGTGTATCCTTTTTTTAAGGAGGCTCTTCCTATGCTGTGTGGCCCTGATTTCCCGCTGCCATTGTAGTCGATTATCCCAGTTTATGTCCCCTTAAGTACTTTCTTCTAAAGAGGCAACATCTCACTCACCAACGCGTGACCTCAAAATCCTTGAAAAATCAACCAGTCTTTTTTCAACCAAGGCTAACTCCTCTGGTTATTTTATTCACACATTGCTGAGGCCAAAATGACTATGAAGGGGAAACAAGCAGAGGGGTACCAGAGCACTGGGGCTTTGGCCCTTGGGATTCTTGAGATTCAGAGGCTGAGTTTCCTTACTAACTCTGCTTTCTTGTAGATTCAGTGGATTGGGAATTCAAAAAGGGCAGAAAAGGGATAATTGCTCTGCTCCAGGAATTCCAGGGTCTCAGCTGGAAGCCTTGTAGGGTGGAGGCTAGAATCAATCATCTGAAGGTTTATTTACTTCATGTTCAGTGGTTGGTACTGGTTGTTGGCTTGTGGCCTCAGTAACTCTCCTTGTGGACCTCCACACTGATTTGATTGGGCTTCCTTGCAGCCTGGCAACTGATTCCATGCAAAAACATCTTGAGAAAGATAGCCTTTTATAATTTAGCCTCAGAAGTCACAGAATATCACTTCTGCACTGTGTTCATCAAATTCGTTACAAAGTATTACCCAGTTTCAAGGGAAGGGAAAATAGATTCCACAAGGTTCTGAAAGAGCATGTGGGACAGAAATACTGCTGTAGCCATTTTTGGAAATTATGACCTTTCATAGTTTATAAGCTCTAAAGTTCCTGGGATGGTGGAGATCATCACATACTTGCAACTTTGGGAATGACTGCTAATTGAAGTGGTTCTGGGACTTCTTAGGTTGATGATTTGAGTTTATGAACTATGCTGAGGGCTGAGTATGGCCCTGTTCTTTAGAGTTTCTCCGGTTGTTTTTTTCTGGCAAGTGAAGACCTACAGCAGAACATCTTTTCACATGTTTCTTGCATTGCTCCAGGCTGCAAATCTTCCACAGTAAATTCTGCCCTTTAAAGTTAAAAGGTTCAGTTAAGCAAATCTTCTGACTTTTTTTGGTGAAAGCATATTTAATCCCCATACCCCAAATCCCAACATTTGGATATCAAGGTCCTACCAAGTTGATGACATGGACCAGCATGCTTCCTTGGGACTTCCTACAGGGAAGGAGTCCAGACTGGGAATCTGAATTAGGGACCAAGTCAGAAAAGCAGTCATTCTTCTTGCAGGACATCTGCTTGTAAGGAGCGTTCATCTCTGTTCATTTACATGCTCAGTTCTCTACCCAGAAACATCCCACATAAATATTTTAACATGGTGATGGTGATGACACATTCTTTCTTTCTGCCACAAGAGTAAAGGATTCTGTTACAGTGGCCATTTGATGTATTTTACTGTCTTTGGTACTCAAGCTACTAAAGATTGGGAACTAAAATTAATTTATAATGGATTTGAATTAGATACTTCACTCTTTATTTCTTGTTCTTAAATCAACTTCCTCTGGTTTCACTCTACCTGCAGAGAATTCAGGGAATTTTAATGTAGTCATGATTGTGGTGATGGTGGTGGTGGTGGCAGATCATGGGGGGTGATTGGGTGGGGAGGATGCTGTCCCTTTCTTGAGGTTGTACATCTTGTCTAGAATATCAGGCTGTAGCTTCCTGTCTTCAACCCATTGTTATTGCTATTGATATTCTTACTGTTTAAGCTGAAGAATCAACAGTTTCCCAAAGAAAGTTCTTCCCAAGACAAGAGCAGGAGTACAAGAGGGTGAGTGAAAACCCAAGAGACCTCTTAAGGCTTTAGCTCAGAGCTCTGCACTGTCAGTTCTGCTACATTCTATTTTTCAAGCAACTTTCATTGCTAAGCCCAGGGTCAATGGCAGGGAAGTACACTTCTTCCACAGTGCAGCCATGCCTTGGGTGTAGATGTAGAAAAGGGTGAATAATGGAGGCCAACAGTTCAGTCAATCACAGTTCCCCTTCCTTCATTTTTTTTCTCCCTATAATTTATTTGTTGAAGAAACTAAATACTTTGTCCTATGGAATTTCCCACATTCTGGATTTTTCTGATTGCATATCCATAGTATCAAATGACATGTTTCTTAGTTTTCTGCATTTCCTGTAAATTGGTAATTAGATCTAGCGGCTTCATCTGACATGACTTTTTACAAGGATCCTTTATAGGTAGTGATATGTACTTTTATCAGGAGGAGCATAACATCTCATTGTCTGTCTTTTTGTGTTGTTAAGTTGCCATCATTGATCTTGATCCATTATTTAGTTGGGGGTTTACAAAAGGATAATAGCATTTTTCCTTCATTTATTCCTGGGAACCCTTCTATAAAGAAAAAACTTTTCCTCATCAACCCTAATCTAAGGAATAGATCCTACAGGAAATCAGGCTAATGGCTTGATTCTTTCACTTATTTACCAGTTTCCAGAGTAATGTGGTTCCTCAGCAAGCTCCAAAGAGGACATTGAGTATTGTTTTTAGTAACTTATGAACTCATGGATTTTAATATATTGGAAGTTTTTTTACTTCCTTGGTATGATATTCATGTCAGTGCTTGAATTGCCCCATTTTAGTCAGTGGAAGCCTTTTTGAGCTAATTCTTGACCTTCTGATTTAACTCCTATAGTCTTTGACAGTGTTCCTGCTTTTGGGTGTGGTAAGACATTCCAGGGTTATCTTGTACATTTTCTGCCTATGTTTTGTTGTTGTTGTTGTTGTTGTTGTTATTGTTGTTCTGAAGGTTTAGGGTAACTCTGCTGTATTTGGGTGCTAAATTGAAAAAGAAAGATATCAGACTTTTTGGAGTAGTGCTTAAGTTAGTATATTTAGAGGTGGATAGGGGGATTTAATGAGGAAATGGGCATTTCTAATGGATAAGACTGTTTGCTGACTGAGCCACAGAAAGTGGGAGATCCATATGGGGAGCAGTCTTAAGGTTTTAGAACTCTGACGTTCCCACTTACATCTTTGTAGGTCTGATTATCCACAGATCCATGACCCAGTGTTCTCTAGGAGCTTTTGGTAAACTCAAGAAATTTGTGTAACAGCAGTTAATGAGCATAATGGGTTCGTCTCAAGGCAATGCCATCTCTGGACAATAAAACATAGCCTTTAGGCTCTAGGGCACAGCTTCATTTTGAATCTGTTTGCCTGCTTATTCAGATAACCATTTACAAATCAGCCCCTCAGTCTTGAGTTTTGAACAGCTGGTAGTAATTTTATTGCACTAAATGACTACTAATTATCCTATACACCACACTTAATTCATGCCTTGTTCGCTGAGTTGTGAGTTCACCTACTCATTATAATTACTCCTTACCCTCATCCATTTTTACTGCACCCTTCTCTTTTATCCTGCCTTGTATTTCCACACCACAATACAGGGAGTTAAATCCAATTGAACAGAGGTTTCATAGCACTGGCAAGTCTCAGTGGATCAGGAGAGGAACTCCGGTCTCTGCAACATGCCACCTGATGATGAGAAGATGAAAGCTCCAAGGAGAAATCGTCATCTCAGCATCATGGTGAACTAGAAAGCATCACAACCAGGAGTGTGACATCCTGAAATTTAGTACCAGATATTCCATTGTTAGACTGTGTGCCTTTGATTGTGTCACTTGATTTAATATTTCACTCTCTGTTTTTTCACCTCTAGATTGGGGATGATAGCACTTTCCTGTCCATCTCACAGGCTAAAGTGGGATAATGTATGTAATTTGGATTAATAAATTATAAAGTCCTAGTAAGTATTAATGTTGACAATTCAAGTATTATGAAATGTTACCAAATCCTCTTAGTAAATGGCAAGGGTGAGAAACTCTTCCAGGCATGTGAATATGTCATTTCTAAAGACTTTTTCTGTAAAGACGTTATGTTTAAAGACATTATCCTACTGAGTCCTCATAAAAAATGATAAGCTGGATTGTACAGGTGGAAGTATCCCTATTATGAGTTGAATTGTGTCCTCCAAAAAGATGTGTTGAAGTCCTAGCCCCCAGTACCTCAGAATGTGAACCTATTTAGATAGAGAGTGATGCAGATGTAGTTAAGATGAGATCATACATGAATAGGTGGACCCTTAACCCAGTAGGACTGGTATACTAATAAGAAAAGGAGAAAGAAACCCACAGAGAGAATACCATGTGACAACAGAGGCGGAGATTAGAGTGATGGAGCTGTAAGCCAAGGAATGCCAAAGATTGACAGCCACCACCAGAAGGGAAAACACAGGAGGGATTCTCACCTATGAATTTCAGAGGGTTGATTCCCTTATACTGGATTTCTAGACTCCACAAATGTGACAGAATAAATTTCTGTTGTTTTAGACCACCTAGTTTGTGGTACTTTGTAATGAAAACCTTAGGAAACTAATACAATCCCCATATTTCTGACCAGTATTCTGAGTTTCAGAAAGTTTAATCAGCAATTTTTTGTCAAGAGCCTATTGTGTGCCAGGTACTCTTCTAGGCCCTATGCATACAGCTCTAAATAAAGCAAAGTTTAAATCATGCTCTAGAGTATACAGCTTGTGAAAGACAAATAATATGATAACACCCACGTCTCTGGGCTTCCAGATCAGCATTTCTGTTTTCATCATATCCTCTAAAGTAAGGAGGCAATGCTTATACTGCTTGTGAATGTGCCTGGATTATTTTGCTATTCTCTAGGGAGCTCAAGGACCTATCTCCTTACTAGTGAACCTATATTTCCCTATAGACACATTACATGTATTATTACAATCCTCAATTGACCCATGAAAGGTCAATTTCATGGGGCGCCTGGGTGGCTCAGTTGGTTAAGCAACTGCCTTCAGCTCAGGTCATGATCCTGGAGTCCCAGGATCAAGTTCCGCAGTGCCAGGATCAAGTCCCACATCGGGCTCCCTGCTCAACAGAGAGTCTCCTTCTCCCTCTGACCCTCCCTCCTCTCATGCTCTCTCTCTCTCTCTCATTCTCTCTCTCTCTCTCAAATAAATAAATAAAAATCTTTAAAAAAAAAATCCTCTCTAGCCCTGATGATGGGCACTCTTTTTTTTTTTTCCTTTACCCTGAATTTGGGGTCAAATAATCTGATTCAAGAACAGCTGCTTGTGATGGGGTATTTCTGAATGAAAAGAGAGAAAGGGGAATTCCAAATTGCCACACTTTTAGTAATGGAAGTGCGTATTTAAAGCCCTATGAAGGGCTGAGAGTCACTGGTCAAGGGACTTATGCAGAAAAATCCTTCTGGAGCACCTGAACTTATTCTTCCAGGTATGAGGAAGAATAGCAGATGGTAGAGCATGGCCTGACTATAGCCCTGCCGTGGAGAGAACAAAAGTTGACTTCTCAGCTCTCTGGTGATGGGGCTAACAGACTTGTTATTTCATCACTTAATGGTAAGAAAAGGTAAAATAAGTGTGTACAGGAACCTTACTCCATAAATAAAAGCAACCATGGCAATAGCCTTGAAAGACTTATTTCAAAACCTCCTTTCTCTCCCACCTTGACATTTTAATGAGGTAGGCAGCTTGAGCTTCATTGTAATGGAAACCAGAAGACAATCTCCAAAAGTGAAAGGCTACAACACAGGCCCAGCAGCCTTTGTGTCTAAATGTATCAACTCTGTCCTCAGCAAATGGCAATGTTGCCTGACAGGCAATTACTGCTGTTCCTAATTGCTTCCATCAAACCTGGCTGTTTGAAATACCTAGAGCCCCATACCAACCTGTGGCTCAGCCAACAGTTTTCTTGGCTTTGGTTAATGCTTTATTTTTGGCATGCTGGTTTTTGTCTGGCAATTGAGTCCATTCTGACCCATTAAACTCTCCAAAGACCCTCTCTGATCAAAGCCAGAAGACCATCTAATTAGGTTGTTTTAAGTGGAAGACTGGCAAGGCAAAGAGTTTCCTGTTCAGTTTATCAGTACAAGGGGAGAAGATGAAAGCTCTCCTTAGGACTCTGCCCACAGATATACAGCTCTTGGTAGAGCTGCCTGCTAGTGGCATTTTCTTGAGTGCCTGTAAAAATGGGTTTTTGTGTGGGGAACTCTGAGCACCATGAGAAAGGGTGAATGGGTTTACATTTTAAAGTACATAAGTTTTGTTAGTTTGCTATAGGAAGCATGATTTTTTCTTAACCTAAAAGGTTTCCAGTGTGATTATATTAGAACTCTTCATATTTTTCTCTACAAGTATCCCCAACTCAGGAAAGGTCACAATCACACAGATAATTATGAGTCATCTTTGGGGTTTCCATGTCCCTCATCTCCTATTACTTTGAGTCCATTTTCTATCTCCACTATTACCAATGTTTCTCAGTTCCCACTATCTTTCACCTGGACTAGGAAATAGCTTTCTAATGATTCCTACTGGTTCCTATCTTCACTGTCTCCAATTCATTTTCCACAAGGCAGCAGGGGTGCACTTTTAAAAATGTACATCCAACAAAAGGCTACCTACTGTATGATTCCTTGTATATAACATTATAAAAAAGGCAAAGCTAGAAAGAAAGAAAAAGAAACAGTGTTTTCCAGTGTTTAGGGAGGGAATTAACTGCGAAGGGGAAAATGGAAACTTTGGGGGGTGATAGAAATGTTCTATATCTTGATTGTGACGTTGGTTATATGAGTGTAGGCATTGCCAAAACTCATCAATCTAAATACTTAAAAAGGTCAATTTCATTGTGTGTAAGCCACAATAAACTTGACTTAAAAAATGTCAAAAATATAAAAAGCTCCAATCTTAGGATTTGTCTTTATTTGGCTGATGCAGAGCTCTGCTATCTGTGAATAGCCCTGTCCCTAGGAAACTTGTCAAAAACAATCAATGGCAAATATTTAATATCAGAGTTGCCTGTGGTAGCAATATCAGTTGAGGCTAACAAGAAACTTTTAGCCAAAAAACTTTAAAGGAAAAATTTGGGAATGAGATGCCCATAGGGGAATTTGAAAACCTATGATATATTCCTGGGATTCTAGAAGGCCTTACATATGTGCAGGGCAGTGCACCTGCACAGAAAAGACATGAGAAGACCCTAATCACACCTCTGAGGAGACCCTAATCACACCTCTGGCTTATCTTGAGGATAAGTACAATCAGAATGTGAAAATTAAGGCAGAGTTATCAACTAACTGTTGGAGTGTTGAAACTATGTCCCCAACAAACACAGACAGCCTCTTGGTAAAGGCTGAGAGATACATTGATTCAAGGCACTTAAGTAAATATCTGTCCAGTCATTAGTTGGACACTAAGTTAACCAAGCAGAGACTTTAGCAGCTATACAAAATAAAGAATAAAGTTACTAAACAAACATCAAATGACAACCTCTGGGAAGGGGAAGGATCTGATTTTTAGGTAGAAAATGTTCATTTTTCAACAGAAGAAATAAGAAATGCCAAGAAATGAGAAAGTATGGCCCAAATACAAGAAAAAAAAAAGTCAGTACAAACTGTCCCTGAGGAATCTCAGACACTGGGCTAACTGGTTAAATATTTTAAATCAGCTACTATAAATAAGTTCAAAGAAATAAAGGAAGCTATGTAAAAAGTAAGGGGTGAAAATTATATATGTGTATATATATATATATATATATATATATATATATATATATTTTAAGATTTTATCTATTTATTTGACAGAGAGACACAGCCAGAAAGGGAACACAAGCAGGGGGCATGGGAGAGGGAGAAGCAGGCTTCCCATGGAGCAGGGAGCCCCATGTGGGGCTTGATCCCAGGACCCTGGGATCATGATCTGAGCTGAAGGCAGATGCTTAACGACTGAGCCACCCAGGTGCCCCGAAAATGATATTTTCTAAATGGAGAATATCAATATAACAATAGAAATTATTTTTAAAAATAAAAATTCTGGAGTTGAAAGTAACAATAGCCTAAATGAAAAATCCACTAGAGGAGTTCAAGAGCACATTTGAGATAGGAGAAGAAAGAATCAGCAAAACTGAAGATAGATCGATTGTGAGATTAACTAGTTAGAGGAACAGAAAGGAAAAACAATGAAGAAAAACGAACAGAGCTTCAGAAAACTGTGGGAAATATCAAGCCTATAAACATACACATAATGGGAATCCTAGAAGGAGAGGAAAAAGAGAAAGGGGAAAAAAGAAATTTGAAGAAACATTTGCCAAAAATTCCTCAAATTTGGAGAAAAACATTAATCTACACATTCAAGATGCTCAATTAATCCAAGTAGAAAAAACTCTAAGAGATATATATCTGAAAACATAATAATCAAACTATTGAAAGAAAGAGAAAATCTTGAAAGAAGCAAGAGAAAAACAATTCACCATGTACAAGGGATCTTCAGTAATAATTAAAACTGATTTCTGTTTAGACTCTCCTATGGAAGCCAGAAAGCAGTGGGATGACATATTCAATGTGTCAAAAGAAAAGACTGTCAACTAGGAATTCTATAACCAGAAAATTATTCTTCAATAAAGAGAATTTTCAGATAATTAAAAACTGAGAATTTGTTACTAGCAGTTATGACCTACAAGAAATGCTTAAAAAAAAGTCCTTCAGGCTGAAATAAAAGGACAGTAGACAATAACTTGAATTCACATGAAGATACAAAGATCACCAGTAATGGTAACTGTGTAGTTACCATTTATATAGGTAAATATAAAAGAAAATATAAATATATTTCTGTTTATAATTTTTTCTCCTATCTGATTTTAAAAACACTGCATAAAGCAGTAATTATAAAACTTTTGATGGGCTTATAATGTATAAACATGTAATTTGCCTGACAATAAAAACATGAAGACGGGGCGCCTGGGTGGCTCAGTCGTTGGGCGTCTGCCTTTGGCTCAGGTCATGATTCCAGGTCCTGGGATCGAGCCCCGCATCGGGCTCCCTGCTCGGCGGGAAGCCTGCTTCTCCCTCTCCCACTCCCCCTGCTTGTGTTCCCTCTCTCGCTGTCTCTCTCTCTGTCAAATAAATAAAATCTTTAAAAAAAAAAAACAAAGAAAGGGAAAGAAATGAAGCTTATTGGAGCAAAATTTTTTGTATAGTATTGAAAATAAGTTGGTATTAATCTGATCTAGTTTGTTTTAGGTTAAGATGCCAAGGCAACAACTAAGACTAACTTAAAAAATATATATGTATATATATAACATATTGTATCATAATAATAAATATACATTAGTATGTTTATATATATAACAAAAACTTAAAATGATATATGAGCAAACATGTATTTAACACAAAAGAAGGCAATAATGGAGGACTAGAGGAACAAAAAGGACATAAAACATATAGAAAACAAATAGCAAAATGGCAGATGTAAATCCCACCTCATCATAATTATATTAAGTGTAAATGGACTAAATACTCTAAGAGGCAGAGATTGGCAAAATTTGTTTTTGCCTTGCTTTTTTTAAAATTTAAATTCAATTAGCTGAGGAAATCAAAGACTTTTTGCTCACGACCAAGCGAAAGGACACCAAATCTGTCAAGATCAAGAAAAATAAGGATAATGTGAAGTTTAAAGTTCGGTACAGCAGATACCTTTACACCTTGGTCATCACGGACAAGGAGAAGGCAGAGAAACTGAAGCAGTCCCTGCCCCCAGGTTTGGCAGTGAAGGAGCTGAAGTGAACCTGGCCCACTGATTTGAACTGTATTAAAGTTTTAAAAATTTAAAATAAATAAATAAATTAATTAAATTAGCCAACATATAGTACATCATTAATTTTGGTTTAGTATTCAATGATTCATTAGTTGTGTATAACACCCAGTGCTCATCACATCACATGCCCTCCTTAATACCCATCACCCAGTTACCCCACCCCCCCACCCACTTCCCTTTCCGCAGACTTTAGTTTGTTTCCCAGAGTCAAGAGTCTCTCATGGTTTGGCTTCCTCTCTGATTTGTTCCCATTCAGTTTTTCCTTCTTTCCTCTATGAAATTCTGTGCTATTTCTTATATTCCACATATGAGTGAAAACGTATGATAATTGTCTTTCTCTGCTTGACTTATTTCACTTAGCATAATACCCTCCAGTTCCATCGATTCCAATGTAAATGGTAGGTATTCATACTTTCTGATGGCTGAGTAATATTCCAATGTATATATGAACCACTATTTATCCATTCATCTGTTGAAGAACATCTTGGCTCCTTTCACAGTTTGGCTATTATGGACATTGCTGCTATGGACATTGGGGTGCATGTGCCCCTTCTTTTCACTACATCTGTGTCTTTGGGGTAAATACCCAGTAGTGCAATTTCTGGGTCATAAGGTAGCTCTATTTTTAACTTCTTGAGGACCCTCCATACTGTTTTCCAGAGTGGCTGTACCAGCTTGCATTCCCACCAACAGTGTAAGAGGGTTCCCCTTTCTCCACATTCTTGCCAACATTTGTTGTTTCTTGCCTTGTCAATTTTAGCCCTTCTAACTGGTGTAAGGTGGTATCTCATTGTGGTTTTGATTTGTATTTCCCTGATGACTAGTGATGTGGAGCATTTTTTCATGTGTCTGTTGTCCATTTGGATGTCTTCTTTGGAGAAATGTCTGTTCATGTCTTCTGGCCATTTCTTGATTGGATTATTTGTTTTTTGGGTGTTAAGTTTGATAAGTTCTTTATAGATCTTGGATACCAGCCCTTTATCTGTACCATCATTTGCAAATATCTTCTCCCATTTTGTAGATTGCAGTTTTATTGACTGTTTACTTTGCTGTTCAGAAGCTTTTCATGTTGATGAAGTGCCAAAAGTTCATTTTTGCTTTTATTTCCCTTGCCTTTGGAGACGTGTCTTGCAAGAAGTTGCTGTGGCCAATGTCGAAGGTTACTGCCTCTGTTCTCCTCTAGGATTTTTTTTTTTTTTTAATACCCATCACCAGGCTAACCCATCCCCCTCCCCCCCTTCCCACTAGAACTTCCAGTTTGTTTCTCAGAGTCCATAGTGTCTCATGGTTCGTCTCCCCCTCCAATTTCTCCCCCTTCATTTTTGATGGATTCCTGTCTCACATTTAGGACTTCAATCCACAAAATGGATTTTTTTTTAAAAGCCCAACTGTATGCTAAGAGACACATTTAAACTTAAAATACATAAATAGTTTTAAAATGAAAAGGGACATCATGCAAATAATAACCAAAGAGAATTGGGGGGAGAGGACTATATTAAAACCAGGCAAAACATACTTCAACACAAAAGGTGTCACTAGAGACAAAGGGGATTTTTTTAATGGTAAAAATGTCAATCCATAAGGAAGAAAAAATAAAAGTTTTAAACATATGTACCTAGAAATAGAGCTGAAAATACATGAAGCAAAAAACTGACATAACTGAAAAGAGAATTAGACATTTCAACAATAAGAATTGGAGAATTCAATATCTACATTCAATAATAGATAGAACAACTATATAGAAAATCAAATGGAAACAGAAATCTTTAAGAACACTATTAACTAAGTAGACCTAAAAGATCTGTATAGAACACTACCCAACAACAATAGAATAGATATTCTTCTTAAGTACACATGGGACATCCATCAGGATAGACCATATTTTAGGCCATAAAACAAGTAAAAAATTTTAAAAAGGATTGGAAACATACAAATTATGTTCTCTGACCATAATAGAAGGAAATTAGAAGTCAATAACAAAAGGAAATTTGGGGAATTCACAAATATGTGGAAATTATGCAGTATGCTTCTAAATAACCAATGGGTTAGAGAATAAATTACAAGAGAAATTAGAAAATACTTTGAGATGAATGAAATAAAAACAGAGAATACCAAAACTATGGAATATAGTAAAAAGCAGGGCTTAGAGGGAAATTTTACCTTTAACTTATTATATTAAAGAAGATCTTAAATCAAGAACCTAAACTACCACTTTAAGGAATTAGAAAAAAGAAGAGCAAACTAAAACCAAAGCTATAAGAAGGAAGAATATAATTCAGATGAGAGTGGAACTTAATGAAAAAAATAATTAGAAAAACAATAAAGATAATTTATAAAGCCAAAAGTTGATTCTTTGAAAAGATCAATAAATTTTTTTCCTTGAAATTCATTTGTTTTATTGTTTTCGGGTAGTTCACAATAAAAATATCACCAAAACCCAGTGGGTGCATTTCTTTTACCGGGCAGTTACTGAACCACATAGCAGTTCTCTATGGCTGGAATGGGATTGTTGATGTGAGCCTGGAAAATGTCAAGGTACAGTCCTGTTGGGTTTGAGTTGACCTCACCATTAACGTGTGGTCCTCAGAGCTGGAGGCTGAGGAATCTACCCACCTTAAAAAAAAAAAGTCCCCCCATTTGATCAGTTTCTTTTTTTATTATTATTATTATGTTATGTTAGTCACCATACAGTACATCGTTAGTTTTTGATGTAGTGTTCCATGATTCATTGTTTGCGTATAACACCCAGTGCTCAATGCAATATGTGCCCTCCTTAATACCCATCATCAGGCTA
>NC_138375.1:53806735-53851982 GCF_054177405.1 Leptonychotes weddellii | reverse complement strand
GAAACAAACTGAGCGTTTTAGAGGGGAGGGGGTGGGGGGATGGGTTAGCCCGGTGATGGGTATTAAAGAGGGCACATACTGCATGGAGCACTGGGTGTTATACGAAAACAATGAATCGTGGATCACTACATCAAAAACTAATGATGTTGAATCACAGACTTCTGAAACAAATAATACATTATATGTTAAAAAAAAAAAGATAGTAGGAAAGGAAAAATGAAGGGGGGAAATAGGAGGGGGAGACGAACCATGAGAGAATATGGACTCTGAGAAACAAACTGAAGGTTCTAGAGGGGAGGGGATTGGGAGGATGGGTTAGCCTGGTGATGGGTATTAAAGAGGGCACGTATTGAATGGAGCACTGGGTGTTACACGCAAACAATGAATCATGGAACACTACATCAAAAACTAATGATGTAATGTATGGTGATTAACGTAACAGAATAAAATAAAATAAAAAAAAACTAATGATGTATTGTGACTAACATAATAAAATTAAATTAAAAAAAAAAAAGAATTCCAAAGTGGGCTCATGTAACGATGCTCTATTTCTCACACTAGGTGGTATACTCACTAGTGTGCACTGTCCTATGCTCACATACATTATTTGAGCATATCGAAATTTACATATAAAAATTTTATTTTTTTATGGTATTTTCTTTTTTTAAATTATGTTCAGTTAGCCAACATATAGTACATCAGTAGTTTTTGATGTAGTGTTCAATGATTCATTAGTTGCGTATAACACCCAGTGCTCATCACAACATGTGCCCTCCTTAATACCCATCACCCAGCGACCCATCCCCCCATCCCCCCCTCCTGAAATCCTCAGTTTGTTTCCCAGAGTCAAGAGTCTCTCGTGGTTTTTCTCCCTCTCTGATTTCTTCCCCTTCAGTTTTCCCTTCCTTCCCCAATGGTCTTCTGTGCTATTCCTTATGTTACACATATGAGTGAAACCATATGATAATTGTCTTTCTCTGCTTGATTTATTTCACTTAGCATAATACCCTCCAGTTCCATCCATGCCAATGTAAATGGTAGGTATTCTTCCTTTCTGATGGCTGAGTAATATTCCAATGTATGTATGAACTACATCTTCTTTATCCATTCATCTGTTGAAGGACATCTCAGCTCCTTCCACAGTTTGGCTATTGTGGACACTGCCACTATGAACATTGGGGTGCTTGTGCCCCTTCTTCTCACTGCATCTGTATCTTTGGGGTAAATACATAGTAGTGCAATTTCTGGGTCATAGGGTAGCTCTATTTTTAACTTTTTGAGGACCCTCCATACTGTTTTCCAGAGAGTGGCTATACCAACTTGCATTCCCACCAACAGTGTAAGAGGGTTCCCCTTTCTCCACATTCTCACCAACATTTGTTGTTTCCTGCCTTGTTAATTTTAGCCATTCTGGTGTAAGCTGGTATCTCATTGTGGTTTTGATTTGTATTTCCCTGTTTTATGGAGGGTGAAACTGAAACTCAAGGAGCTTAAGTAATCTGCTTTTACTTATTTTTTATTTTTATTTTTATTTTTTTGTAGCATAGTTGAAACTATATTGATAATGATTTATTGCTTAGATGTGTAAGTTTTCTAAATACTTGTCTTATTATGGTAGATACATATGGTTTGCAGCCAGCAGAACTGCAGTGACATGCACTGCTCACAATCTGGTTACAGCCTTTGTTCACCATGAAAAATGCTCTGCTTAATTGCACAGTAGATAATATTAACTTCGGATGGCACTTTTTCAATGTTTGTTCCTTTTACCAACACTGTAAATATTATTATAGAAAGTTTTAGTATTTCAAAGACTTTACTGTGGTAAAGCTAATTTATAGCATTCTTCAAATTTTCTTTTTTCTTGCTAATGATTTTCATTGAATTTTGAACACTGATGGAATCTGCTTAGCACTTTAAACTTTCTCACACAGCTTTTGAACATGATTTGCATCTAATATTGTTGGGAGATATTCTAAAATAAATCTGCTTTTAAAAAGTAACCTTACTACATTAGTGGCAAATGATGAAGCTAGTTTGAAACCATGTCTTCCTGACTCTGGGGTTTAGAGTTGATTAATTCCACTCCTCCATTCCCAACTGTCTGCACTGGACATCAAGAGCAGGAGTCACAAGCAGATGTCTTTCAGACAGGACCTAGCCATCAGATAAATTTAGTTTTATTTTTCTGGTTTTAAAAATTGGAAAATTTCATGGAAATCTATGTCTCTGGCTTCTACTGACAAACCAGATCTGAAAGCAATGAACCTGAATTGTTGTGCGGAAACAATTGTCTGAAACCAAGTAGGACCTTTCTCCTTTAGATGGAGTATGAGATCTCTAGTCTCCACAGTCCCCACCACTCCCTGTTGTCTTATAACTACATCACTCTGTTCATGGCTGCTATCCATCCAGCCTCTAGAGTCATTGGATTGAATCCTGACCTTGAATCTCATTGTGGTATTGTGCAAAGAATGCTTCACTATAATGTAAGTTTCCAAAGGCAGGACTTGTTGTCTGTTTTCTTTTAGAGAGAAAGAGCATGAGATGGGGGGGGGGGGGGGCGGGAGGAGGGACAGAAGGAGGGAGGGAGAGAATCTTAAGAGGCTCCCCACTGACCTAGATCTCACAACCCTGAGATCATGACCAGAGCTGAAATCAATAGTTGGACACTTAACCAACTGAGCCACCGAGGTGCCCCTGTCATCTGTTTTCTTAACTGTATCTCTAGGACTTGGAACAGTGCCTAGAGGATTCTAGACTTGCAGTATATATATGTGAATGAATGAATGGTGTCTTTGTATGGACCAGGTGTTTTGATGGTAGGAGGCTCTCAGTAGCAGCAGTAGTCAAGAAAATTCCTTTGACTGAGAAATACGTGCAGAGTCATCTCATACTAAATCTCTTTCTTTGCCTGACTTCATACCATGGAGGTTCCAACTCTTCTCCTTGCTGAACTTGAGTTTGGGGACAGATACTCTGAATGTTGCAGATTTCACTTCCCTTCCCTTCCCTTTCCTGCCCACTGAACTATTCTACCCAGTCATCCTGAGGCCCCTGAAAGTATAAGAACACAGCATGTCTGGATTACAGATAATTTTTATTGTCTTTCAAGAGCTCTTTCTTCCCACCCTACTTAGTGAGATTCTACCATCCAAGAAAACTGCTTTACATTCAGAGCTCCAGATGCTTTGGGTGGGTTCTTGGCAAAGAAAGGACATTTGAACCCAGATGAAAGGTGTTAAGAATAACTGGACTTGGGTGCCTGGGTGGCTCAGTCGTTAAGCGTCTGCCTTCGGCTCAGGTCATGATCCCAGGGTCCTGGGATCGAGCCCCGCATCGGGCTCCCTGCTCCGCGGGAAGCCTGCTTCTCCCTCTCCCACTCCCCCTGCTTGTGTTCCCTCTCTCGCTGTGTCTCTGTCTGTCAAATAAATAAATAAAATCTTTAAAAAAAAAAAAAAAAGAATAACTGGACTTGAAAATCACTGGCTGCTGCATTAGTGGAGATAGGATTTGTGGGATCCAGAGACAGGGACAGAGGAGACTCTCTCTTCCTCTACTTGGATCCATGTGAATTTCTGCTCTGCTGTGACTCCATCAGCAGGGGAATCAGGCACATTGGAGCAGTGAATCCTCAGTGACCCACGCAAAGCATTTGCCTTGACTTGAAGTGGGGGTACTCATGTGCTGGTGGAAATAAGTTTTGATGCAATATAGTAGCAACATTCTGTCAGCAGTTCAGAGCCTTGCTAGGGAAGAAGTGAATCCCAGTCACTGGAGGTTCTCAGGGCTTCTTTCCTCAGAGCTACATATTGAGGAATGCAGTTGTAGTTTGCCAGGGGCATAATAACCCTCCACAAGCACATGCTATGTGCTTGGCAGAGAGCTAGTTGCATATCTTTTATCTCTTTTCATCTTTACCCTATTTCATAAATAGAGAAGCTGAGACTCAGCGAGTTTCAATGACTTGTCCAAAGTCGCATAAACAATAAGTAGAAGAGTCAGAATTTAAACCCAAAACTCCAAAATTGATTGCTATTGGTGTCTGTATTTGCCATAGAGAAGATGGAAAGACCATCTGGGAAGAGATGCAATGAGCATGTGCAAGACAAAAATGTAAAAGGATAGGATATTTAGGCAAGTGGGGAGACTAGATTGCAAATTGCACCAAGGGTACCTGTCATGGGGAGAAGGGTCAGCTTTCTTTTTTATTATACTTTTAGAAAAATGAGGAACAAATACATAAGCTGTTCTTCTTGGGTATTGCAGTAAATAAGCTGAAAGATTTTAAGATTCAGACAATGAATAAGGAGCCCATGTTCACTTAACATTTTCACCACTTAATCCTTAAATCTTCCCTCACCCGCCCACACTCTTGCAGCTAGGGCCAAAGAGGCCTTGGCTTCTCTTACCCAGAAACTGGAGCTGCTTCTGTGGTGAGCCACAGCTCCCTGGGGCCTGGCCTCTGATGAGGGTTAATGACGTCATCTTCAGCAGGAGTTTCAGATGGAGAATTCCCTGAGGACCTTACAATCAATATGTCTCCTGCCCCTGTTGCCTTCCCAGACAGAAAATATGTTCATTCCCTGAGTTTTATATGCTGCTCTAATATCTCAGCTTGCCACCAAGCTTGACATCCCTTCTTACTCTCATATACCCCCCACCCCCACCCCATTTCATCAAAGCCCAGCTCAAGTATGGTGAACTTCAGAGCATTTCAGCAATAAAAATGCCCAAAGTTGGAACAGTCATTTTCCATTTGTCCTCTGTGGCTTCTTCAGTGACTAGGGAGAGGGATGGGGCACCAGAGTAAACCTTCTCTCCTCACCTCTTTTTAAGGACAGCAGATGCTCTTTTATCTGTTTTAGATTTTGAGCTTCTGCATATAATTATTTTTGAGCTGGGACTGAAAGAATTCAAAACCTACCTCCTTACAGAACATCTCTGCAGAGGTGGTAGGGGTTCTTGGGAAACTGTCTGATTGTACTATATTTCTCAGTCTTCCTTTCCCTCCTGTTTTTCCTTTTCTGGGCAAAGCTGTATGGGACCCATCTGGCAGGGCAAATGGAAGCCATAATGTGAGCTCATGGAAGGAGCATGAATAACTGTCACTTCCTGGCCCCACTTGCATTACTGAAAAGGTGGATGGAGGAGAAGTATCATGCATCTCATTAAATCAGTATTTTATTTCCTCCCTGCCCCAGCTACCCTCCCAGCTTTGATCTCTGCCTCTGGAGCAGAGTTGGACAGGTGACTTTCACAATGCACATTAGGATCACTGGGGTCTCTGCCCAGTCTTTGATCTCCTACCTAAGGAGAAGGCTGGTAGGCAATGCCATGTGCCCTCGTCCCTTCTCACCCACTGTAACCTTGGGTAAGGTAGAGCCTGTGGAAGGGCTTTCCTTTCATCCTGTAGAAGAGTAACATGGCTCATAGCAGCTGTCATTAAACTGAGTTATGATCATTTACATATGAGGCACAGGGGGGGCTAGAGAGGAAAGGGCATCTTGTTGAAAGGATTTTATTTATTTACATATTTTTACTCAAATATAGGTTAAGAAGCAGAGTTTAGAGCAAGACCAAGGGCATTGGGAAATAATTTTTTACTACATGCCTTAACTGGGGGCTGCTTTATTGAGGCTGATAAAAGCTATGTATCCTCCCCATTTCCCAAATGTTTGTACTTCTGATGGTCCCTTTTATACTATCTGCATTGATGATCAGCCATAGGTCTGGGGTAGGGAGGCAGAAGGACATGACAAAGAGGTAGTGGGAGGAACCACCTTTCCCTAAGGGAAGTGCAGGTTGAACAGGAAAGGGAGGTAAAAGCAATTCCTAACCTTTTCAGTCCTGGGGCTTGTGAGGAAAAGCAGAGAGATAGAGGGAGAGGGATCAAGGAGAGTCATCAATGTTGCCATTTCTTTTTTATTTTATTTTATTTTATTTATTTTATTTTATTTTATTTTATTTTAAAGATTTTAATTATTTATTTGACAGAGAGAGAGCGAGAGAGGGAACACAAGCAGGGGGAGTGGGAGAGGGAGAAGCAGGCTCCCCACTGAGGGAACCTGATACGGGGCTCAATCCCAGGACCCTGGGATCACGACCTGAGCTGAGGCAGATGTTTAACGACTAAGCCACCCCGGCACCTCTGTTGCCATTTCTTAACAACCAAGAATTTGATGATGAATGCTTGGGAAGTGGGGATTTGATTCTATTCTGCTTCACATTTCAGACTCTGAGTATATCTATTTGCCTTCATCAACTTGAATAAATTAAGGTTCATGATCAAAAATTCCTACATTGTCTTTATATTTCTCATTACATTGCAGAGTGGTGAGAACCCTATTAGTGCAAGTATTTATCTGTGGACTAGCTTCTGGAGATCTCTGACCTACACTATCACCACGTATATATTTCAGTCTCCTATTTGGATTTTAATTTGTTTGATTAATTAGATTTTAAGGAAAAGAGATCTCCTCAAGTTGCTTCAAATAAAAGAATGGTATTTTGAAGATAGAATGGTTCTGTTAAGGGCTAGAAATCTTGGACACCACAGCAGTCCCGGGAACTGACACTTCTCTTGGAAACTATACTTCTCTCTGTCCATCTCCTTCCTTTCCTGTGGACCCGCTCTGGTTATCTATTGCTGCCCAAGCCACTCTGAAACTTAGTGACTTAACACTCATCATTATTTTTCATAGTTCTGTGAATTGACTACACTCTTTATTTCTCACCTGAGGTGTTTCATGTAGTTGCAATCAGAAGGCCGCTGGAGATAAAATGATCTAAAGGCTCAACTGGGCTGGACTTCTAAAATGTCTCTCTCAGATGGCTGGCACTTGATTCTGGCTGCTGCTGGCAGTTCAGCTGAGGCTGTTGCCCAGAGGAACTACATGTGGCCTCCCCATGTGGCTTGGATTTCTCTTTGCATGGCATCTGGGTTTCTAAGAGAGACCATTTCAAGAGCCAGCATTCCAAGAGACCTAGGTGGAAGCTGCAAGGCTTCTTGTGGTCTATCCTTGGAAACTGCACTCTCTCACTTTCACCATATGTGACTGGTTATAGGGTCAGGCCAGATTCAAAAGGAAAAGACTACAATGAAACATGAATACCAAGTTGATATTGGGGTTGACTGGAAGGGCCATTTTTGGAGACCAGTTACCATAGGACCATTTATTTGCTTACCCACAGTTTCTGCTCCCTCATAACTTTAGTTTGCATGTAATCCCTCCCAACTGCTGCTCCTGGCCTCTCTAGACTTTTTCTATGACATTCTTTCAAGTTCCTGTCCTTACTCTCATGGGCTTAATCACCTTGTTCACAAATTCCAAATTTTTTATAATGGTTTTGTATTTTGCTTTATAGTTACAACACATTTTTTTATATTACTTTTTTAAATTATTGAAGTATAGTTGACATACAATGTTATTTAAGTTTCAGGTGTACAACAGTGATTTGACAGTTATAAACATTACTCAGTGCCCACCACAATAAGTATAGTCACCATCTGTCACCATGTAACATTATTATAATATTATTGACTGTATTCCCTATGTTTTACATTTCATCCTCATGACTTATTTATTTTATAACTGGAAGTTTGTACCTCTTAATCCCTTCACTTGTTTCTGGCATCCCACACACCCCATATCCCACACGTATATTTATCACATCTTCTTTATCCATTCATCTATCAGTGGAAACTTAGGCAGTTTCCATAACTTGGCTATTATAAATAATGCTACTGTAAACATAAGGATGCATATATCTTTTTGAATTAGCTTTCTTTTTCTTTGGGTAAGTAACCAGTAGTGCAATTACTGGATCATATGGTATTTCTATTTTTAGTTTTTTGAAGAACCTCCATACTATTTTCCATAGTAATTGCACCAGTTTACATTCCCACCAACAGTCCACGAGGGTTCCCTTTTCTCCACATCCTCACCAACACTTGTTACTTCTTGTCTTTTTGATTCTAGCCATTCTTATTGGTGTGAGGTGGTAGCTCGTTGTTTTTATTTTCATTTCCCTGATGATTTGCTATATTGACAATTGCAAGTTCTTGATGGGGCACTCTCTTCATAGTATCCCTGGACAACCTATGGATTGCTTGTTCAATTCCTGCCCTATCAATTATAGCCAGCTTTGTGTGGGGCCCAGTGGCACTAACATAACTACCCAGATTTGCCTTCTCATTAGGGTTATGAGTGGGATAATCACTCTAGAAGACATGTCTTATACAAATTGTTTTTGCTTTTCCTTTGCTCATAGGATTTGATAATTAACTTCTGTAACTATAAAGAGACCAAGAGTCCAGAGAGGTCAGTTCCAGAGCCTCTGTCTTATGTCTGACATACAGGTTGCAGCTCTTAAATTCTGCCACATAATTCTATTAGGATAACATCTACAAATCCTGGCATTTAACCTTGGCCTTTTTTGTTCATGAGTCAGAGAATACACTTCAGTGTCTTAGTGCTTGAATAAAACATGTGGGCCCCTCATTTTAGAGATGAGGAAATAGTGACTTCAGAAGCATATTGATTATAAATTACCTAAGAACATAAAGGCAGAAACAGACCAAACTCATTTCCCAAGACTCCAAGACCAGCCTCCCCAGTGTACTCTGGTGTTTCCCTAGGAGGAACAAGTAACTCAAGGGACCAGCAAAAGTAGATACATAGAACAAAAATGATAGCAGGTGGGGCCTGTGTTGATCTCATCAAGCCCCATTCAGACAGAAAATACTACTCACTTTCTCACAACCAGGTTTCTACTCCTTGGTTGGCTGCTGGCATTTGCAGGTCCAAATGACCCTCACTACAAGTCAGTATGCAAGTTTTGCTTAGCTCAACTCTCTACCCATCCCAGTGACCAGCATTGGCTCTGAATCTCCCATCCCCATCCCTGCTTCTCAAAGAGAAAGAGGTCAGCATCTTGGCACATCTCTGTAAAGCCATTTTCACGTGCCGCTATAGGCTCTCTGGGGATTTTGATAATATTCTGGGCTCAGTAACTTCAGCCTGTATAAACTCATGGAGTATTTACTTATATGGGATTTTTCAACCCCACTTTCCACTCTGGGCTGAAGAATTAGGCAAAATGCCTTGAATTTATCCTGGGAATCATAAAATGGATTCTGCAGAGCAGTATTGGTTAAAAAATAGTTCTCCATATGGAACATAGAAGAGTGCTGGAGAACAACCTTCCTTGAAGATTTTTAAGATAAAAACAACAATGTTTATAGTTTAGGGATAAATTAGGTGACAGGAGGAGCAAGTTTGTCAAGATTCTTTCCAGGTGCAGCTCTTAGGAAGTAGTATTTTTCTTAAATATAGTAAAGAAGAGGAAGATACTACATTTCTCAATCTGATATATTTTTAAGTCCTCGAGGCAGAGCTGTGACATTAGAGTCAGTCAACTTTAGGGTCTACTTAGACAAAACTGTGGATTCAACTAATCTACTATCCCACCATTCTTTTAGGCACATTTTCACTCCCATCATGGAAATCCTTTTCTCCCCCTCCCAGTGGAATTCCACTCCTTTACAATGTTATCAAAACCTGCTAAATATTAAGCATAACCTAGTGTATATTGAGTGGTGATCATCATCTAATATATCAATTAACTTAAGAGAGGGACTTCTCTGGTATTTCCAAAATTATGACAGGCAGAAAGTGTCTTCTTCCACCTTATTTATGCATCAACCCTGGAACTCTTTGCCTGGTATGGTATCATGGAAATAGCCAGGCAGACCTTGAGTGAGTTTGAGCATTCATTCATTCTTAAGCCTCAGTTTTCTCCTTTGTAAAACAATAGCTATTAGGGTGAACTCTATGAAATTGTCAGGTTAGTATCCCCTGACCTGCCAGGTTAGTACCTGATATTTCTCAGGGTTGTCATGAGTTTTAAATGAGATAATGTACACAAAATGTGTAGCACATGGCCAGTCACATGTCAGATGCTCCTCTGGTGTTAGTTTATTCCCCTGGCTTATTGAGTCTGTTCCAATGCCATGACAACGGTATTACTCTCTTCCTTTCTGAAAATGAAAAACAGGTCCCACCAATTTTCTGGAGAAAGTCCTTTTTTCTTTCACTTCTGTTTGTGGTTTACATATTGAAACATTGCTCATCTAAATAACAGAGAGCTACCGGACTTATAGAATTTCCTTTTATCCAGAATTTTCTTATAGTAACTGATGGCCTCCTCCCCTCCCTCCTGCCTTTTTTTTTCCCTTGAAATATGCTTTGCCCCAGAAACTGGCTATTTACAATACGTATGTTCCAGAAATCCCTTGTAATGAACCATACAAATCTATTTGTCCTGCTGCTACTATAATTGCCTCTATCTTATTATAACTTAATATGTAACAGATTTTTTTTGGCGAGGCCAGAAGCAACTGAGCATTCACTGAAAACGCAGACACTGAGGGTTGTTGAGGAGCCAGTGAACCCACTAATTGGATAAAGGGGGGGATGGTGTGGAAATTTAATTAAACTGACATTTGCTCTAGCTGCTGAAAATATTAATCAGAAAATGAGTTTTGCACAAAAAAAGTAAAAGGTGGGGGTGAGGGGCAACATGGAAAATGCCATAGGTGCCATTCTTCCTGGCATTGATTAGAAAGTGATTTTTTTTTTTCCATGAGGTGTGGGTCATCTGTCCAGTGAGCTCTGCCTACAGCTTATTTGGGCAGAGATCACAAAAAAAAGGCGCTTGGAAAGCTGTGAGTTGGGAGGAGGAGTGTGAGATTCTTGATTTGGGGACCAGATGCATCTCTTGGCAGTCCTTGATACAAACATAAAGATAAAATATGTGTCTGGAAAAAAAAAAAGAAAAAGAAGAAAAAAGCCAATTTCCCCTTTTCTTCTAAAGAAACACTCCTCCCAACAAGAGATGAGCTGAACATCTGCATCCATTCAAGCAATAATGCTTAAACAATTGTCAAATTTGAGAGGGGTGGATGAGGATTTTGAACCAGGCGTTTAAATACATTCCATAACCCAGGAGCCATTGGAAAGACATTGCCCTCCCTAGGCTTGCAAACAAGAGTGGAGGAGGGCAAACACAGATGGGGACTCTTGTGTTTGGTTTAAGAGCTGCTCTTATAGGTTTGTTTAAGTGCTTTGAGTGGCCCAGACAGTTGTTCCCCTAGAGACCATTGCCCCATCTCCACTGGGGACAGCTGGGCCCTGCAGGAAACTCAGGGTTAATGGACTTAGCTAAAGAGCCTGGAAGGCAGAGGAAGATAATTCTTCACTCAGAAGGCTAAAGGCCTCAGAGTTTTCTCCTCGGGCTTGACCATTTGGACTTCAGCTTCCAGAAGAGCCTTTCTGGGCAATGGGTGCTTCAGCTTATGGTTTAACCTTGCTCCAGGAACACCTATTATATGAAAATGAGAAGGTACAAATGCCCAAGGTTCTTGCTACTTTTTCATGGTTGCTTTTTAATTTTTTTAATCAATTGGTAAAACTCTGATGACCAAAGCTGATCTGAGACAAAATGTGTGGCAATACTTTTATATAAATTTTTGACTATTTCTTGAGTGACCCTGAGAACCACTGCCCTCAAATGAGCAACTGCTGAATGGGGCACACTCTCCTATAGCCTCCGATGTCCAGATCCTCTGTCACCTTCCCTGCTCTCTCTTTGGCCATGTAGTAAGACAGCAGAGCCAAAAACTAGAAGAGGAGATATTTTTCCTTGGCTTCTTTCAGTTCACCCAGAAGAGTCTCTATTAGTTTCCTAAGGTTGCTGTAACAAAGTACCACAAACTGTGCAATTTAAAACAACAGAAATTTATTGTCTGACAGTTTTGGAGGTCGAAAGTCCCAAATTAAGCTGTTGACAGGGCCAAGCTCCCTTTGAAGTCTCTGGGGGCAAATCCTTCCTTGCCTCTTCCTAGTCTCTGGTGGTTCTTGAAAATCCTTGGCATTTCTTGGTCTGCTTCCATCTTTGCATGGCCATCTTCCTCTATGCTTGTTTCTGTCTCTGTACTGCTCTCCTTCCTCTCATAAAGATACCAATCAGTGTACTAGAGTCCACCCTAAGCCATTATGACCTCATCATTACTTCATTACATCTGTAAAACTATTTCCAAATAAAGTCATATTCATCTGCACTAGGAGTTGGGACTTCAACATATTTCTTTGGGTGACACAATTCAATCTACCACAGTCTTTACTGAAAAAAAACAAACAGTATTAATAGTTATATTGCCATTTGTGTCCTCATGCCTGTCTCAACCTGGATTTTAAATAAAGTCCATGATAAATTTAAAAAAATGAATGTTTGAGCTCTAAATTGTGTTCTGCTGGTGAATGTATTTTCCTAACTTGACCTAACTTGTACCAAAATGAATTACATGCAAAATAACACCACAAATTTAAAATGTATCCTTCAGTTCTTCAACCTTTAAAAGGTTTTTAAAGAATCATTATATTGGTTTTTTTTTAAGGATTTTATTTATTTATTTATTTGTAAGAGAGACAGAGACAGAGAGAGAGCACAAGCAGGGGGAGAGGCAGGCTCCCCGCTGAGCAAGGAGCCCTATTCGGCACTCGATCCCAGGACCCTGGGATCATGACCTGAGCCGAAGGCAGACACTTAAATCAACTGAGCCACCCAGGTGTCCCAAGAATCATTATATTGTACACCCAAGTCTCATATAACACTGTATGTTAATCATACTTAAAAAAAATAAATAAATACATAAGTAAAATTTGAAGTAAAAAAAAATCTATTTAAAAATCAGTATACTACTGCCAACTGTTATTTCTTAATTTTTTTGTGGGATTATGGCTTTCTTGCATTTTGCTGTTCAGATGTCCCTCCTATAATGAAGTAATGGTGATTCTAAATGGTATTTATTGGGACTCCTGGGTGGCTCAGTCGGTTAAGCATCTGCCTTTGGCTCAGATCATGATCCCAGGATCCTGGGATCGAGTCTCTCATCAGACTCCTTGCTCAGTGGGGAGTCTGCTTCTCCCTCTACCTGCTCTGCCTGCTGCTCCCCCCTGCTTGTGCACTCTCTCTCTCTCTCTGACAAATAAATAAATAAATAATTCTTAAAAAAATGGTATTTATTTAAAAAATTTTTATAATGTCCTAACTTGGCAAACTAAAGTTTTAACACTCCTGTCAATTCCTAAAATACTTTGGGCCATTTTGTTTTAAATTTATATTTATTTACTTTTTAAATTCCAGTATAATTTACATATAATGTTATATTATTTTCAGGTGTACAATATTAACAATTCTATACATTACTCAGTACTCATGATGACAAGTGTATTCTTAATCTCCTTCACCTATTTCACCCGTTCCCCCCACCCACCTCTCCTTTGGCAATCACCAGTTCTCTATATTTAAGAGTCTGTTTTTTTATTTGTCTCTTTTCTTCTTTGTTTTGCTTCTTAAATCCCACATATGAGTGAAATCATGTGGTATATTTCTTTCTCTGACTGACTTATTTCATGTAGCATTATACCCTTTAGGTCCATCCATGTTGTTGCAAATGGCAAGATCCCATTCTTTTTATGGCTGAATAATATTCCATTGTGTATATATACCACATCTTTTTATCCATCTATCAGTAGACACTTGGGTTGCTTCCACGTCTTGGCTATTGTAAATAATGCTGCAATAAACACAGGGATGAATATTTCTTTTTGAATTAGTGTTCTCATTTTCTCTGGGTAAATGCCTAGTAGTGGAGCTACTGGATCATATGGTAATTCTATTTTTAACTTTGGGCCATTTTACAACCTAATAAAATCCAAAAGTATAGGAATCACTGTAATAGATTTCTATTTTCATCCCTTAATGACTAAAAAGTTCCTTTATTAAAGTAATCTCTTAGAGACCATCACTAGTTCTTTAAAATTGGGGTTTTTATTGTTGTTGTTATCCATAAAATTAACTATTTGTCTAGGATGGGATGGGGTGGGAATTTAGAGATAAACCCAAGACTGACATACTGAATCAGAAATTAAGGATTGTTAAAATGTAGTTGACGATACGTATGGAAAGTTAATTATGGTTTACAAAAATTCTACATATTCCTGGCTTTTCAGAGGCTCTTCTTCTATATCAAATGTACTATGTCATTTTCAAATTGTGACGCTGATGCCTGAATGTGTGGCTGTGATTCAGTATGCTTGCAAAAACCAAATGCCACAAGGCTCCCTCTAAGTGGTCTGAACATCTCTCCAGTTAGTCATGAGACTGAAAGTCCCAGCATAGTGATAATCTTGAATGGGCCAACAAATAAGTAGGTCACAGGTAAGATAGCTAAACTAATCATATAAAATGGATTTCTTGATTTTTTTTAATGTGGAAATTAGTTCAGATGTACACACTTCAGCAGGAACAGCTTTTCATCATGTGAAGGAGGTTAGGCAAGCATTAGACCTGATGATTAGACAAGATTGACTCTGGATATCATCACTTAACCTTATCAGAGATCTTTAGAGCTCTCAAGAGAGGTTGATTAATTATTGACCGGCAGGATATGAAGAAATCCCACTGGATTGTGGTTACCTAGTGACAGAAATCAAAGCTAAGGAATGACTTAATAAAGTCTGTCCTATGACCTGTAGAAAGAAAATGAATTCCCACTGCAATGGGGGTGGGGGAGAGATAGGACAACTGGAAGAACTTTCTATCAGGACCTTGAAGAGTTTTCAAGTGCAACTGTGATGTTATTTCCCCAGAGATCTTTTAGGTTCAGATGAAGTGACACGTGTCTGGGATGGGTGGAATAGTTTTCTCTTAAGTGGGCGGGGGAGTATTGCTGAGCTGTATTCCATTGTAATGATAGGTAAGGCTCAGAATTCTTTTCTGTCTTCTTCATGGTCCCTATTATGTGTTCCTGTGAATATAGGAAATGAGGACTTGGCTCTCTCCATCAGGGCTCTCTCTCTCAAGCTATATTTATCAACAGAGTAGGTGCACTTATGTGTAGACACATCCTCCCTCATCTATATACAACTCAGCATCAGTTTTAACTTCAGTGAATGATCTTTTCCAGATTAGGTCAGTTAAGTCATTTGCAAATGGCATAGGCTTGTTTGGGGCAGCCTAAATTAAGAAAAGGCCTTTGTATGGGGAAGGGAACTTTATCTTCTCTCCCTCCACAATTCTACCTAAGTCTAGAGGGGAAGAAACTGCATCCTTCTCCCCATCTCCACATACATTCTCTATTCTTCCCAAGGAAGTGCTGCTAACTCAATTGATTGAATAAAGAACATTCACTGAGCCACCTGATGCTAGTGGGTGAATTAGCTGCATCAGGCCCCAGGTATGATCTTCCTTCTCTTTCTGCCACCTTATGCTACTCACAGAGGGCCTTGCTCTTTTCAGGCAGGCTGGTCATTCTTGGCCTCAAAGATTATGGGATTAATAAATAATGGGTCTGCCCTGCAGACCTAGCTGTATCTATTAAACAAGGAAGTAGACAAAGCCATATTTTCTAGCATCACCTATCAGGTATGTTACATGTTGTGGGAAAGAAGGAATGAAAGATAAGAACAAGGTGGCTTGGAAGTACTCTTCTACATTCCATCCACAGCTTTGCAGTTAGTTGTTTTGTAAATAAACCTTTCTCAATGAGTGTACCCCTGGGGTCCTAACTGATAGAATAGCCCTTGTATAGATGTCAGTGTTAGAAGATTAATTTTGTATATCACTAATTACTTTTCAAAGGAGATCTATCTTGAAATTTCACTTTTCTTCATTTAGTAGCTTCAGAATTTCTCACCATTCTCTCGACCATTATCCTTAGATTACTGAATGGTGGAGGTATTACCTCCTAGGGTGGGTATGTTGTTTTAGAGAAGCCAGTTTTCAGTCTCCCCACCACTTGACTTTGGAACCTCTTGGGGAAATAAATGTAGAAGGCAGAAAGAAATCAAGATTTCAACTTTAGGGCGCCTGGGTGGCTCAGTCATTAAGCGTCTGCCTTCGGCTCAGGTCATGATCCCAGGGTCCTGGGATCGAGTCCCACATCGGGCTCCCTGCTCAGCAGGAAGTCTGCTTCTCCCTCTCCCACTTCCCCTGCTTGTGTTCCTGCTCTCGCTGTCTCTCTCTGTCAAATAAACAAATAAAATCTTAAAAAAAAAAAAAGATTTCAACTTTGTTGCCTTATGAGAATGCATTTCCCCCTTTCCACCTGAAATTTAACTTATGTGCCCACTCATATTTATGGAAGAGAAGCCCTGCTCCGGGGAGTTTGCATTCCTTGGGACGGCAGGAAATGCAGAGAACACTCATGCTATGTGGACAGGTCCCAGGGAACCAACTCAGATGGGGCTGAGCCCTGCAGGTTTTGCTCTGTTTTCCATTTCATGAGTCAAACCATTCCTTCATCCTTGGCAATGGGCAGAGAGGGACTTAAAAGGAAGGGAACCTCTTGTCTTTCAAGTATTATGGAAAAATGAGAAGTTTCTATTTTATGTAATAAGGTAAGAGTACTGGGAGTACTTCTATATAAAAACAGTCTTCTAAAATCAAAACCTTCATCTGGCTTGACCATAGGTTGGCAATGCTGTGACTTTCTTGATATTTTTAGAATGAAAGCTTCCTCCCTAGTCTGGTCCCCATATAATGGGGGAGAGAAGGGGATTGTATCCTGCCCTGGATTGCTATCATATTTTTGTATTTCTTTTCCTTGGGCACTTTTTGAATAAATTTAGTATTATCTTTCACTAAGAATGAATGAATGAAGTGCTCTTTAATTCGAGGAACTTTGTTGAGTGCCTGTCATATGTTAAGTTCTATACTAGATGGTGATACAGGAATAAAAGACAGGAACCCTATCTTGAAGATGTTCACAGTTGGGTGGGAAAGGTGCGTAAATATAAGGTGACAGTAACAAGTGATAAGAAATAATGGTAGCTCATATTTAGTGAGTGTTGAATGTGCCAGATATTGATGTAATAAGCACTTTATATGCATTATATAATTTAATCCTCATAACAGCCCTACAAGGTGAATGATTTTATTGTCCCCGTTTTACAGATGAGGAGCCTGAGACACAGACTTATAAAACAACTTGTAGAAAATAATAGTAAATGGCAGAGTTGGGATTTGAATTCAAGCAGTTCGACTAATGGCCTGAGCTGCTGATTGATACAGATAGAGATAAGCATGGGTAACTCTGGGTATGCAGAGAAACGGGCCCTAATCAGGACCACAGAGGTTCAAGAGATTCTTTCAGGGGACTTCAGGGGTCACAACTTGTTTCCATAATCTTTGGGGGCAACAGGAGATTACCATGGAGAGGAGAGCTTTCCATTCATCCTAATGCAAGGTCTAGGGGAGTTAAAGTCTCCTCTGAGATCTGTTCAGCTTTGTCTTCACATCTTTCCCTTCTGGAGATGGGCCCAGGGACTGGGCCAGAGGAACCAAGCTCTCCTTCTTTCAAAACATCCCCAGGGGTTAAGTAAATATCTCTCTGTTAGGAATCCAGAAATGGGTCCTCTCTTTGCCAGCCTTTGTTACAAAGAACAGTTTCATGAGCAAATCTGGCTGCTTCCTGCCTAATGACAAACTTGTGAGCATCTCTCGACTGCAGTCAAGTGTGACCTTTGTGTGATTAAATCAGCTTATACCCTTGTAAGATCTTGGACATGCAAAGCACTCTGGAGAGTCTTTTATTGTTCCAAGATGCTTTGGAGACAGGTTGGGAATCCTATGAGGAATTCCATTCACATTTCCCCATGGACTGCAGAGTAAATGCTCTCTGTGCTGACACCCACTAAGTGACAGATGTGGTTAGCATCTGTGTAAGGTCTCTGCTCCCAGCTCAGCTTTTTGGAATCCCTGCAGACAAAGGCTGTTGATTATCTCCAAGACACATTTTTTGTTCTCACACTTTGCTGTAACACGGAGGTGAAGAGAGTAGGATTCAGAGTCCTGGAGCCCAGGTCTTGAGCCCCCTTTTCTCCACTTATGTTGACTGGGGCACCATGTAAAACAAACCGATAGGATTGGTGGGAGGTTCAGTGAGCAAGGCAGGCTGTGCTTAGTATATTGTCAGTTCCCAATAACCAATGGCAAATATTATTACTGTTATTGTTATAGCTATTAAGTATTAACAAGTGATTATACATAAATATCCTAAATTGAAGACACAACCTTATCCTCTGGAATCCCCTGAAGCCTGCCTTCCCCAGACTCATTTTTTCATGGCCATATGACAGGTAGGTAGGGACCAGGCTACCTAGGGCCCAGGTATAAGTGGGTGTTCTTGATGACAGCTCTATATCCCAAACATACTGCTTTTTACCTAGGAGTTTACCTAAATCATTTTTGGAGTTATTTGTAGTTATATTCAAAAGCTAAAGAAGATTCCTGTCTGCTTTGTAAAGTAGCATTTCAGCTGCCACTGATCTGACCCTGTAGGGTCTAGTTTTCTAAGATTTTGTAAACCTATCTCTGTTTGCTCTATCCATGGCCAGTATGGTTTTCTAACACCTGTCTTTGGTTCTTCCCTATAAAGAAGAATTTCTTCACAAGTACAGATGCCCATTTAAAGAGCCATTCACATATCTCTCTTCTAATATCTTTGGTGTCCTATGAGAAGCAGAAAGATTACAATTTTGAGTTATCTTTCTTATGAATTTTAACTCCATGCTTGGCTGGGGTGCCTACATCCCAAAGAACAGGATAATTTAGTGGTCAAACATGTGCTTCACTATCTAGGTTCCCTCAAGTACCAGCAGTATTAATTCTTCAATCACACACCATTATCTGTAAATGGGGATGGTAATAATAATTTCTACTTTGTAAAGTTTTTATAGGATTTAAATGAAACAATTGAAGAACTTGTTACAGTACCTCACTCAGGGTAATCCTCAATAAATGGAATATTAGGATTAGCAATACCAATTGGAATTGAGATTAGAATTAGGATTAGTATTAGTATCTCTTGTCTTCACATATTCTATGCCTCTGAGTGGCCCTTCCCAGGTGTTCTTTGTAGATACCAAATCATCCCTCAAAATCCACTTCAGATGACATCTCTTCTAGGATACCTCCCCTTTTCTCCCAGGTAGAATTTATTCATCCCCCCTCATACTTTTTAATCTCCCTCCATTGTAATACTGATTCCTCTAAATGGCATTCATGTATTAATGTGGCCATCTCTCCTGCTAGACTGCTTCCTGAGTGGGCCCTGGGTCTAGGTCATGTCTGCATGACTTGTCACAAAATCTGCTAGTACTGTCCCTTCTTAAAGGTTCTATAATTTGAAAAAAACTGCAGAGGCTACTCAAGATATAAGCAGACGAGAAGTACACAGAGATCTGATGACTAGAGGAAAATCAAGATGGAACCCTCCACCTCAGCTGCATTGTGCAACTTCCAGACGGTGTTTCTTTTCACAGGAACTATGCCAACTGTGCCAGTTTGGGGGCACATCGAGAAAGTTTCTAAAAGTTACACCAAGTCTCTGCCTTCCCAGAGAGACAAGAACTAGTGAATGACTCTGCCTTGTCATGCTGTCAGATGCAATGAAGACACCAGGGCATGTGACAGGGAGTGTGGAACGGAGGCACATCACTTTTCAGTTGTTGGCATTCTTTATTTATTTACTTTGTAGGAAGGCGAGTTGAGTGCTTCATGCCAGTCGCACTCCTTCCCTTTTATTCATGAAGGCTCCTTTTTTTTTTTTTAAAGATTTTATTTATTTATTTGAGAGGGAGAGAATGAGAGACAGAGAGCACGAGAGGGAAGAGGGCAGAGGGAGAAGCAGACCCCCTGCCGAGCAGGGAGCCCGATGTAGGACTCGATCCCGGGACTCCAGGATCATGACCTGAGCCGAAGGCAGTTGCCCAACCAACTGAGCCACCCAGGCGCCCTCATGAAGGCTCCTTTTTTCTTGATATTTATTGCTATGAGTCACTTCTCTGTATGCCAGATGGAAGATGCAGAAGCTTGGGCTCCTGTTAAGAAGCGTGAGGTTTAGGGTGGGGGATCAGGCTGAGAGTGGGGTGTGGAAGGGGAGCTGGGATGGGGACATGCAGATTTGTTTTTAGATGGAATCAAGCTCCCAGTCTCCTCCCTCTAGTCCCACAGGGTTTGATCAATTCTCTAGAGATGGTTATTTGCATGTGTTTTCTCTCTTGCTCTTTGAGCCCATCTGCACATTGCAGGAGAAATTTAATCATTATGGATTCATTCATTAAACTTATTAAGCTATTGTTTAATGAGAACAAGTTTGTGACTGTGCATCCCTCAAAGTTGACTCCTAGCAGTTATTTCCTGTCTGTGAAGAACTTGGGCACTCAGGTTTGAGATGGGTGTTCCTTAGGCCTCTTGTTCTAGAAATGAGACCTCTCCATTCCAGAGAGGGCTGGAGAGCCTGTGTGTCCTGATTACCAGAAACAACATTGGCACCATATCTGTCTTTCTAGGTCAGGATGACCACATCTATCTAGACCTGGAAGACTTTAGAATCTGAAAAGCCATGGTCTTTTGGATTTATTACAGGTTACATTACATCTATGAAGCTTGCTCCAATAGCTGAACATGATCGCTTCCTTGGTTTGATTCTCTTTCTACCTCTCTTATATCACTGTTTATTTATTTCTTGTATTATAGGTATAACTGATGTGCTCCACTAGATAATAACAAACTTATAGATAGTCCTTGAAAATACAGGTTTTGGGATCAGAGAGACCAGGGCTGTCTTAAGTTGATGGGTATCCCATCTTGGAAAACTCAGTTAAAACCGTTGAGCCTTCGTTTTCTATCTTCATTTAAAACCTCTTTTAAAACAGACAGAGAAAATATATAAACCATAAATATACGGCTTAATGAATTCTTATGAAATGTATGCACCCAGGACATACCAATCTGGGCACGATACAGAACTTTATCAGGACCTTATAGGCCCTCTCTGTGCCCTTTTCCCATCACACTTCATCCCCCCCACCTAAATATAACTGTAATTTGAATTATGTAGTGATAACTTATTTGCATTTCTTCAGTTTCACCATATAAATACTGTAGTTTTTTTTTTTTTCCTGGTTTGAATGTTGTTTAAACGGAAATCTATAGTATGTATTCTTGGGCATGGCTTCTTTTCTTCAATGTTATATTTGGGTGGTTCAGCCACTTCATTGTATGTAGCTGTAATTCACTCATGTTTGTTGTTATTCAGTGTCCCATTGCATGAATATACCACAGTTTATATAGCCATTCTACTTGTGATGGGCAGTTGGGTTATTCCCAGTTTGGGACCATGACAGGTAATGCTGCTGTGAACCTTTTTGCTTTTTACTTCTGGGGCACATGTGCATGAATCCTATAATTACTGGGTCACAGGCATGGATTAGCTTCAAATTTAGTAGCTAATGCAAAAGTGTTTCCAAAGTGTACCAATTTATAATTCTATCAGCAGTGTATGAGAATTCCCATCACTTTCCATCCTCACCAACACTTAATATTGTCCATCTTTTTAAGTTTCAACTATTTGACTAGGTGTGTGATAATATTTCATTTTGGTTTTAATTTGCCTTTTCTTGATTATTGATAGATTGTGTACCTTTCTTTATGTTTATGGATTACTTGGATTTCCTTCTTTCTTTCCCTTCCTTCCTTCCTTCCTTCCTTCCTCCCTCCCTCCCTTCTTCCTTCCTTCTTTCTTCCTTCCTTCCTTCCTTCATTCCTCCCTCCCTCCCTATCTCTCTCTCTCTCCCTTTGTTTCTTTCTTTCTTTCTTTTTCTTTCAGAATCTTAAGCAGGCTCCATGCCCAACATGCAGCCCAATGTGGGCTCAATCCCGTGACCCTGAGATCATGACCTGAGCCAAAGTCAAGAGTCGGATACCCAACTGACTCAAGCACCCCCAGAGTTTCTCCCTTTTGAAGGATCTGTTAGAGTCTCTGTTCCATTTCCTTTTTTTTTTTTTTTGACTTTTGTTTCTTTGTCTATTTTTCTGCTGGATTGTCTGTATTATTTTTATCAATTTATAAGAATTCTTTACATCTTCTGAATATGAGTTCCTTTTGGGTTATGTTTGCTAATATCTATTCACACTCTGTGGCATGCCTTTTTATTTGCTTACTAGTACATCTTGAAGAAATGATGTTCTTAATTTGAATGTGGTCAAATTTATCAAGCTAGTGTTTTTTTATGTCATATTTAGAAATTTTGTCTCAAATTAAAGTCATAAAGATAATATTCTCTACTATAATCTAAAATATTATTGCTTTTCATATTTAGGTCTGTAATACACCTAGAGTTGACTTTTTTTATGGTATTAAGATAGGATTCAAATTTATTTTTTCCCATATGCATACCTAATTATCCCAGCACTATTTATTGAAAAGACCATCATTTCCTTCTCTACAGTGACATTTTTAGGATATTCAAGTGTCCCTCTATTGTGTAGATCTGCTTCTGTTGTGCATTATTGTTTGTGAAAACTGATAAAATATTACCTTATTATTGTAACTTTATAATAAATCTTGATATCCAATATAGCAAGTCTCCCCACCTTGTTTTCCCTATTTAAATTGCCTTTGCTATTCTTGCATACTTACATTTCTATTTACATTTTAAAATCATATTGAAAAATTCCACAGAAAAGATTTTAGGATTTTTTGAAGACAGAATCAATCTGGAGAGAATTGAACACTTTTGTAATAATGAGTCTTCTACTTTATAATGAAGATATATCTCTGTCTATTTAGGACTTTTAAAATTTCTATCACTATATTTTATAATATTCTATTGGAAGTTTTTCATGGATTTTAGATTCATTCCTATGAATTTTTTTTTAATCTATTGTGAATGGTATCTTTTTATAAAGCTTGTTTTCAAACTGCCACTTGAATTTAGAAATGCAATTGATTTTTTTTTTAAGGAAATTTTTTTTTTATTCTTATGTTAATCCCCATACATTACATCATTAGTTCTAGATGAAGTGTTCCATGATTCATTGTTCATGCTCAACACCCAGTGCTCCATGCAGAACATGCCCTCCTCAATACCCACCACCAGGCCAACCCATCCTCCCACCCCCCTCCCCTCTAGAACCCTCAGTTTGTTTTTCAGAGTCCATCGTCTCTCATGGTTCGTCCACCCCTCCGATTTCCCCCGCTTCATTCCTCCCCTCCCGCTACCTTCTTCTTCTTTTTTTTGAAATGCAATTGATTTTTATATGTATCAACCATGTTAATTTTATTTTGCTTAGTCATTTCATTTAGATTAATTCTCATATTTACCATTTTAATTGTTCCTTGTTCCTTCTTGCACCTCACTTTCCTTCTGCTTTAAGGGCATCCTTTAGTATGTCCTTTAGTGCAGACCTACTGGTAGCAAATTCTCTGTTTTTCATGGTCTGAAAATGACTGTATTTAATTTTTTACCAGTTTGTTTGAATTGGAATCCTAATAAAGTCTATATACATGGTAATTATGTAAGAAGATTTTCAATTATTTTAACCTATCGTTTCCCTCCATGTCTTCTTTTAATTGTCTGATTTGTCCTATAGAATTTCCCCATAAACTTAGTTTTGCTGACAGCATCCTTAGAGTGTCACTCAACATTTCCCTCTCTCCCGCTGTTTCTCACAAATTGATAGTTAATGGATTTATTGCATACAGATTCAATTATTTGGCAAGACTATTCAGATAGGGTATTGAATCCTTTCCTCAGGAGGCACATAATACCTGGTTGCCTTTTTTTTTCTGCTAAGAGCAGTTATCCATCAAGTTTAACTGTATTATGTCAGTAACTCTCATATTATGTTAGACAACTCACTTTGGTTGTCTGAAGCCTTTCATCTAATACTTTTTTCCAAAAGTGCTAATGAGATAAATATTCTTAATGTTCAAGGTTTGTTTAGGCCTTTGTTCTGGAAAGATAGTGTGAATGACTAAATAATCAGCCCACATTTCCCTCCATGGGAATTTTATTTTATTTTAATTTTTATTTTTTAAGATCTTATTTATTTATTTGACAGAGAGAGACACAGTGAGAGAGGGAACACAAGCAGGAGGAGTGGGAGAGGGAGAAGCGGGCCTCCCACTGAGCAGGGAGCCTGATGCGGGGCTTGATCCCAGGACTCTGGGATCATGACCTGAGCCTAAGGCAGACACTTAATGACTGAGCCACCCAGGCGCCTCTCCCTCCATGGGAATTTGAAATATGTTACATCATTGTCCTCTGGCATAAAGTATAGCTATTAAAAAATGAGATGGCTGTATGATTTTTTTTTCTTTATAAGTGACTTAGTAATTGTGTCTGGATATCCAAATGATTTTCTTCATTTCTATAAAGTTCTGTTGCTTTTTCTAGAATGTATTTGGTGTTGGTTGTTCTGGTTTAATTTTTCTAGCCAAGTAGTGAGTACTTTCAATATGTACTTTCATGTTTTATTTTTTTTTCACATTCCACAAAATTTTTCTTGAATTATAATTCAATATTTGTTCTTGTTGCTTTGATTTACTTTTTTAGAGACTATGTATTCAAAGATCTTTGCCTACCTTCTTCATTTTTTATTTTCTCTCAGCTAATTTTAGTCTCTTCATTTCAGTTTTTTCTTTCCCTTTCACTTTCTATTTCTTTTAAGTCATAATTTATTTTGTTTTTTCCTATGTTCCTTCTAGTTTAATCTTCATTTCTGAAATACATTTCTTTTTCTTTTCTTTCTCTTTCTTTCTTGAATTCCGTCACTTCATTTCTGAGTTTTTTGATTTCTGATGTATGCTATTTTTTTATATCTTTGTCAGTTTTCTTAATCTCTTTATTTTTTTTTAAAGATTTTATTTATTTATTCACAGAGAGAGACAGCGAGAGAGGGAACACAAGCAGGGGGAGTGGGAGAGGGAGAAGCAGGCCTCCTGCCAAGCAGGGAGCCCGATGTGGGGCTCGATCCCAGGACCCTGGGATCATGACCTGAGCTGAAGGCAGACACTTAATGACTGAGCCACCCAGGCACCCCTTCTTAATCTTTTTAGCTTTGCAGTCTTACTTTGCACTCTATATCTGTGGGTTAAAATCTTTATCTTTGTTTCTGGTGTAGTTTCATTGTCTGTAGAGATGTTACTCTGCCCCTCATTTTCTTTTTTCATCATATTTTCCAATGGGTAATGAACAAGGTTCTTTTTCGTTTCTTTTCTTTACGCATCAAATTAGTGTTATTGGGCTTTCAGGAACGAGGGTGAATAGTTTTTCTAGCTTTGCTACTCAAGAGTTTCTGTTGTTTTTGTAAAGTGTTTAAAAATATGACCTTGGGGTGCCTGGTGGCTCAGTTGGTTAAGCGTCTGCCTTCAGCTCATGTCATGATTCCAGGTCCTGGGATCGAGCCCCACATCGGGCTCCTTGCTCAGTGGGAGGCCTGCTTCTCCCTCTCCCACTCCCCCTGCTTGTGTTCCCTCTCTCGCTCTGTCTCTCTCTGTCCAATAAATAAATAAAGTCTTTAAAAAAATAAAAAATAAAAAAAACAAAAATATGACCTCATATTTTATGAGACCTCCTGGCATTTTTCCCTTTCTCCACTTTTATCTGGCTCTTCTCTTTTCTTTGCCCCTACTGACCCTGTCCTACTCATCTTCAACTCTTTTCCAACCCTTTTCCTACAGTGGAGGGTTTCATGCTGGAAGAAAACTTGAGCAGTTTAGTTTTGAGAATTTGTAGGGCCCTGGCTGCTTCAGCCATTCACACCTTCTTACAGATCCTTTGCCCTCTACTGTAAATAGCAATGTAAAAAATTCCTCCCAGTTTTGGCTTCTCAATCTCAGTTTGCACTCTTACACTTTTCAGAGAATAACTGTCAAGGATTTTGTGGTTCTTATTTCAGGACAATAAATGTTGCTTCCCTCTGCTGCCATTCCCATACATGCTGACACCATAAATGTCCAGTAGCTGGTGTCCACTGATTCATCCAAATCACTTATGTTTGGGGAGGTGGAGATACTGTAGTCTCTGTTTTTGTTGTAGATACTATTCTTGGTCTCTTAGTTTTTTGATCTTATTTGCTCTGGATATTTTTTACAGGGTGATTCAGAGAGATTAAAAAACACCATTGCCACCACTACAGCTATATTCCCAGAATTCTTCTCTCAACTTTATTATTGAAGAATATTTTTTGCTGGCAATTGTTTTCTTAAAGTTAATAAAAGGCTGTCATTCCACTCTCTGCTCTCTTTCACTATTGATGTGGAAAGTCAGCTGTCATTCTTATTGTTACTCCTTTGAAAGTTATCTGCTTTTCCTTTAGCTACTTTAAGAGTATTTCCTTTTAAAAAATTTCAATATGATGTTTAGGTTTATTTTTATGTTATGCTTGGGATTTATTAGGTTATCTCAAATCAATAGGTCAATATTTTCATCAATTTTGAACCATTCTCAGTCATCATCCCTTCTTCCATTTTCTCTTTTCTCCTTCCAGTTCTCCAGTTGCAGGTATGTTAGACCTCTTCATTGTATCTTCTGGGATCCTACCTGATCTACTCTGTTTTACATACATTTTTCTCCATATGATATTTCCTGAATAGTTTCTTCTGATCTCTCTTCTAGTTTACTTATTCTTTCTTCAGGTCTATTTAATAAACTATTGAATCCAACCAATGAATTCCCTTTTTAATTCGAGAATTTCTGTTTATTCTCTAAATCTGCAAACCTAGATTTAATAATCTCTACTTCTTTGATAAAAATATTAAGTTCAGCTTTTGTATTTGTGAGAATAGTAAGCTAATTGTTTTCATAACTTATGTCTAGAATTTCCACTATTTGGAGCACTTGTCTATTTAAGTTATTTTTACTAGTTTTCTTTTCTATTGTCTTATCTCCTGTTAGCCTGGTTATCACTGATTCTGTACTGTCTATTATATATGAAAATTAATTTTTTAAAAATAATTTGATGGCTATCATGCTCTTATCTTTGTCAGTAAAGGGTTCTCATTTGCTTTTTCTAAATACCTGGGGTCATTAGCAACATAGGATCATCTGAATCAAATTTCAGGGCTTGAGATTTTTCTTGGTCACCCAGATAAATTAAAACTATTTCATATGAATGTGATTTCTTTATTATTTCTAGAATCTAGTTCTTCCAGGTTCTAGTCCTTAATGTAGCATGTTTTCTTAGGACCCCTAAGTTTGACAAGCCCCAGATTTCAACTTTTATCTCCCTAAACCTGTATGATGCTGTGAAAAGTGTGGCTTAGCCTCTTATCTACTTCCTCTACATTAATATAGGCATTAGTAATATTGGTAAATATCCTCTGGGTTAAAGTGGAACTAAATGTAGGCTCCCTTTTCTGAATGTATGTTTTCCCCCAGGTCTTTGCCTAATAATTCCACTCTAATTTGCTTGCTCTCTAATGCTTTTAGAGGAAGATGTTTTCATATTTTTTCTAGAATTTTTAAAATTCTCTTCAGCAGATATTCCTGCAAACCACCTAATTCCCCATTGCTCAAGGCTTGATTTCTTCATCTGTAAAATAGAGTCCATAAATATTGATCTTATGGTTTTGTCATAAGACCCAAATGATACATTAATAAAATATTAAGCAAACTATTTGGCATATAATGAACTCTCAATTTAAAATAGCTATTATTATCATTGTGTCATTGGCAAAGACAATGTCTTACTAATTATTTCACCAATGCAACAACTATTAAATCTCTCTGGCATGAGAGCAAATAGTCATATAATTAGCACATTATTGAGAATTTCAAAGTATGTAAATTGAAAGAAAATATTTTTCCATTCCAGGCTTACCTTGTAACTAAGATAATCAGAAAGAGATTGAAAGAATTCAGTAAAGAATGGTTAGAATCCACTCATGTTTCTTAAACATTTCAACAAATTATCCATTGATTATGGAAGGGATAGATAAGATAAAAATAAAACAAGATAAAAATAACAATAAAAATATTTTATTCAATATCTTGCTGGAAAATAAGCTTCATTGGCCTTTCTACTCTACATCACTTAACCCTCTGTAAGATTACATGGTAGGTAGGAGAGACAACAAAGTGCATTAATTTCTCAAAATATGGAATAAACAAAAGATAATGAAGCCTATTGGGTAATTTAATTTCATCCTCTAATATATTTGTGCTAAAAGTTGCTGATTGGCAGGAGTAACTGCTGAGTTTAGTAACAGTTGAAATGAGATGATTTCAGTTTGGAGATTCAGATGCCTGTCCTTCCTTATCCAGGGGCTCTAATGGCTTTTGGTTTCTTGGTCAAGAGAAATAAAAGGACACTGAGCTCCCTACACTGTTCCATCTTGGCCCATTTATGTGAGGCCAAGACCTCCTGAAAATGGCAGACCTGTGTTCCACTTTCAGACCCATTATTGAATACTATGCAATAATGACAGTTATAAAACTATTATAATCACTGAATGAATTACTAAGCACTTTACATGTTTTAACTCACTATGATCATCACAAGAACTCTAAGCATTGAATGTTGTTATTATACCCATGAAGAAATGGAAGCAAAGAAAGTTTAATTAATCATCCAAAGTCCCATATTGAATAAGTTCCTACTAACCTTTCAGACTTTATACTTTCCACCTGCCAAATGGTAAATAGTAATTAGTCTTGATGAGATGATTGGATAAGGTAATTATATAATATACCTGGCTTGTGTAGGCACCCAGTATTGTTAGTTGCCTACAAAGGCAGAAATATGTCGTAGAATGATAGAATCCAATGAACTATTTTTTCCCTTGGGTGGGTTATTTTGATCATTATAGTATCTAAGTGCCTAATACAATATCAGGTACAGTTTTGGTACCCAATAAGTATTTGTGAAAATGTAAACATGTAAATATTACAGTTAGAGGAGGACTTTAGAAGTGATCTAATCCAATCTGACTCATTAAAGAAATCCTCTATTAGGAAACCTCCAAAGAGAAAAGGCAACTAATTCACCATTTTCATTAGCCAATCACTCTGTTGTTGAGAAATCCTTTCTTAGAAAATTCTTTTTTTTATGTTAAGGCAAATGATTTGTAAATTTAGGGCATTCGCTCTGATTCTGCCTTCTGGAAGTATATGGAATAAGTTTGTTTCTTTCAAATTTTATCTTATTTTGCCTGAGTCTTCCCTAAGACACTGCACTACAGTTCATAGATCCACTTGGTATCTTCCAATGCAGGCCAGATATGTCCAGTAACTTCCATTATTCCTCGTATAAACCAGAGCCAATTCAGGACAGTCTGTCCCTTGAGATTTAAATAAAATTGGCTAGAGTCTTCTATCCCACATCCTGTGGGAAAACCAGGGCCCAACCCAAGGTTTCTGTGAATTCCTGGGAATTTATGTTCTTAAGGTAACCTCTGGCTTTGAGTTTCTAGCTCTACAGAATTCTGTCTTACTCATGTTTCTTTGTCTTGGATTTTCTCACCTCTCTACCCAACCATGATCTTGACATAAGCTCATCTTCTTGAACCCTTAAAACCACATACGTGTAGTATCTAGGTGCAAGACAGAGTTTACTCATGGTGATGATAGAGGCAATTTCCACTGTTAAACATGATTTGAAAGTAAATATTGGATAATACAGTTCTTTATAAATTTCTTATCCACTATGCCACTGAGAATTTATTATTTGTCCCCTTTTCCCTTGGATTATGTCTTCTAACATATTGCTCTAGCCCTCCTCTCTTCATTACTCTCCTCATTTCCTATTCTTTTTTTTCTAACAATATTCAGATTTCTGCTCATTATTTATGCAGAGCTCTCTCCTTCCACGCTATGCCCACAGGGTCTTCCACACCAAAGATATTTATAAAAATATTTTCCTAAACAACAAAATAATCTTCCTAAAAGGGCCCTTTTATACCCCTTCTTCTGTCTCCTAGATGTGCTCATTAAACAAGCTTTATTTGATATCTCTCCTGGAATAGAGCTCCCAGATAGGACATGTGAGGTCTGAGAAAATACCTTTATTATATAAAAACTGCACCTGATAGAGTTCCACAATGGTGCCTAGATAGGGCCTACATGTAATATAAATGCCAGACATGAATAATGTGGTGCCTATTATTTCTTCTCTCTCAAGGTGTTCCAGCCAGCTAGAGATTTAATTTACCTGTGCATACACTAGTAGAATCCTTTGTTGTTACTCCAGCAAATATTCTGCACCATGGATGGGATGCAGACACCCTGGGCACATGACTCCCATTCTGAATGATGGACATGTTTTCTTCTCTCTATGTATCTGGGGAAAGTTATATTAATGTCACATGCATCCTTTTAAATCTACATTTGATTGCTTATGGATGTCAAGATGTGACTTGGACTTCTTAAAGCATAAGAAAGCAATCAGAGAGATCCAGAATGATAATAACAACTTGGGAAAGCCCCAGTTTTGTTCCACCAGTCATCATGTCTATAAACAGTTTTGGAGTTCCCTAGAATGCTAAGTTGAAATTGCATTCATAATTGATGGCTTGAAGGACAGAGAAGCCTGGGATTCTTTCAGGTATAATTGTGCATATTTCCTAAGTACTTACTTTGGGCCAGGTACTGTGCTAAATGCGTTATATCTATTATCTTATTTCTTCCTCCGTAAAGCCCTAGACTATAGGTAACTTTATTCTCCCCATTATGCAGATGAGGAGACTAAGGTATAGAGAGGTAAAACAGTATGCTGAAGGAGACACAGCTAAGGAGCAGGAGAGTGAGTTGCCAACTCAGCCTAGCTTAAAAGGCAGTGTTCTTAACCCCTGCACTCTTCTTCCACTCCTCCCACCCTGAGAAATGGGAGAAAAAGAGACCAGGTAGAACATTTCTCTTCTTAATTTTAATTTTTTTACAGGGTGCCTCAGCAGCCTCCTTTTGGGTCTTTGACATACCATTATTGGCAAATCTAAACAAGTGGCTGGTCGATTTTTTAAAGGAGCCTGGAAGAGGAATTGCTTCTTTGTCTTTCCCTTTTGGGAGATGGAGCTGCACAAAAGTAATGGGAGAGTTCACTGAATTTTAAAGAGGAGAGAAGCAGTAGTTCAGAGCAGGCATGAAGAGGTTACCAGGGAGATGCAGGGGTCACAGCTATCAGAGATGAACTGGTCTTATTTCTGGTCTCTGTGGAAATATCAGTCCCTTTCAGAGAGGATTATTTTCCATCTTTATTAAAGTGTTTCAGGAGATGAACCTTATTAAATAGAACCAATGGGTTGAAAGCATGTAATTAAGCTAAACCATTTTTGTTCTTATTATCTTAAATACCTGTTTGTGTGGAGGCCTGAACATCAAATAGCTTCCTCAGGCAAAAGACAGTGGGAGCCATAGATTTACAGTAGTAAGAATTCTCTAGATGATTAAGAGTCATGTTTCCTCTGGTGCTGAGATCGCTTTCTAGAACTTATAACTCCTACTTCACAGAAAACATGTACATGAGGATACTCACAGTCTGGAATATCAGAATCAGAGATACTTCTTGGGACATCACCTACTTCATTGATTTGCTGATTGATTCATTCAATATTTAGTAAGGGCCTAATATGTATCAGGTACTAGGAACCCAGGAGTGATTAAGGCATGTTCCTGGTCTCAAGGAATGTATACTCTAGTATGAAACACAGCAGGCTTCTTCCAGTGTTCTGTAGGGATCCTTTCTGTATTCCTTTTCTTTTATTTCTGTTTTCACTTTATATTCTCATCTGGGTGATCTTGGCCATTCTCATGAAATCACACCATTTTAATGAAAATGATTCTCAAATATATATCACCCATCCAGTCTTCTCTTTGAACTTCACACCCATATACTTAACCATCTCTATGTTTTCTCAACTTAAATGACTCCTATGAATCTTAACGGTCATATGACCAAAATTCAACTTTCAGTTATCCTCCAAAATCCTTCTTCAACCTTCTACCATCTTGATAAATGGGCCCATAATCTACCTTACTTCAAATCAGAAACCTGAGAGACATGCTGAACTTTCTCTCCTTTTTTACCCTCCATCCAATGGATACACAAGCCTTCTCTCTGCTCCTTTCAAAGCTAACCTCAATAGATTATGTCTCTTCATCCCTCTTGCCACTTCGCTACCCTAAATCTCTAGTATCTTTTACCAGGGCTATTATAATAGCCTCCTAACTAGTCTCCTTGCTTCCATTCTTATCCATCTCCAACCTGTTCTTCACACAGCAGCCAGAGTGGCCTTCTCAAAGTATAAATTGGACTATCCCTATTCTGCATAAATTAGCATAATGGTCACAATAATTACAACGTTCTACAAGGCCTCTCAGATATGGCTCAGCCTAACCCCAACCACTTCTTAGAAATCTCAGCCCTTACAAGTCTGGTTTGGCTTGATAGTAGGTTATAGTGAGGGAGTATATGTGAGAGATTTTAAAGTCCTTATAATAATAGCTACTATAAGCCCAACTCTGTACTAAATGGTTTACTTACAGAATTTATAATCTCAAACCACACTCCCCTGCAAGGAAGGCATTAATATACCCATTCTACAGATGAAGAAATATAGATGTGATGTCACTTAGCTGTTGACTGGAAGAACCTGGACTCAACCCTAGGTCTCTGTCACTTCAAGGTGGACCCTATATCTAGTTTATCTCTGTGTGCTACTTAATGTCAAACAAATATGCTGCCTCAGAATCAGTAACTATTTGGGTTTTTTTTTTTTTTTAGATTTGTTTATTTATTTGACAGAGAGATAGAGCCAGAGAGCACAAGTGGAGGGAATGGCAGAGGGAGAGGGAGAAGCAGGCTCTGCACTGAGCAGGGAGCCTGATGCAGGGCTCGATCCCAGGATCCTTGGGATCATGACCTGAGCTGAAGGCAGATGCTTAACCATCTGAGTCACCCAGGTGCCCCCAGAATCAGTAACTATTTGAACCGGAATTTGAACCCAGAACTCCAAAGCCTGGGCTCTTTTAATGCTACTGTGATAACTCTTACTCTTCTACTGAGAAGTCTTCCATGGAGACCAGGAAGCCACAAGAATCATGCTGGCCACGCAGAAGAAATGTTAAATGTCTCTCTTAGTGATAGTCAACCCTGGCATCATAAGCTCATGGAGAACTTTCATAAAATAATGATGTGCAGGCCCACTCTTCAGGGAGTCTGATTGAATTGGACTATGGTGGAACCTGGGCTCCAGATACATTTTTTAAAAGTGCTCCAAGTGATTCTAACTTGTATCCAGAATTGAGAAGCTGTTTTCTTTTGGTTGGAAGGTGCCTGGTTCAAGTTGAGATGATCCTCATGGGCTGTTTCTCCCTTTTTAAGCCCACTGGCCTGGCCAGGTGAGGAGGCAGCCTCAGCACCTGGTTAACTAGAGTCTGATGGAGAGCCTATATCACTTCCTAGATGGTACACTTGGACAAGGGAACACTTTGAGAGGCAAATATGATAAAGGGGGTTTCTAGAGACTATTTGGTTACACAGAATCATTTGAACAATAGTTTCAGATCTCTTCCAAAAATTCACTTCATGGTGAGCAGGTTCTGAGGAAATGTAATCAATTCCTACCCTCTTCCAGCAATTTCTTTTCAAGTAGGTGAATGGCTCCTGAAGGTTGAGGCTGTCTTCATCCCTAGGGGCAACTTTGAAAGTTTGGTTAAGATCTGCAGGGAGTTTGGGGGAAGGATGAGGAATTAAGGATAAGGCTTGGGTAGAAGGAGACATTAATAAATTCTCTCACTTTCCTATTCCACTGAACTGCCTTTGTACAGACTTGAGATGATCCATCAGCAGGTTAAACTGGGAGTTAAAATATACTACTTTTCATTTTAAGGAGGAATAGTAGTCACATTGTTTACAGTCTGCAAATCTTATCCTGTAATGCAAAGATTACCTCAACAATGGGCAACCTTCCTCCTCTTCGTTATCACATAATCCCTGAGTATTGTTAATAGCATCAAAATAACTGGAGTCTAAGTTTACTCCCTTTATAATGGTAGAGCTGTATGATTAAAAACCTGAACTCTGGAGCTTGATTCTTTAGCAGATTAGGTTCTTTAGATTCTGAGAATCTCTTCCTTACCAATGGAATATTTTAGGAAATTTACTTTGCCTCAGTTTCTCTGCCTATAAAATGGGAACTCTATGTGGATTAAAATAATCAATATGTGTGAGTACTTACAATAGTTCCTGGCACTTAGTAAATACTATATAAATATTTATCTTAAAATATTATAAAATACACCCCACAACCAAGTGGATTGACTACTAGTTTGTCAAACTTCCATGAAAAATTTAGGATAACATTCAGTCTTTGAGTTTGGTGGTATTCCCTATCTTATATACATTTTAATATGAGGTAGAGAGTAGAGAAGACTTCTCTATGATATTCTTATCATCTTTCAACTCATCAAAAAGCCTGGGTTATTAGCTATGGGCTTCTGGGGTACTCCATGTAGCATCACTAATGCCAGGAGAGACCCATAACATCCATCCTTGGGCACTATTTCATCTGCTTCCATGCTTTCTTAATCCTTTCAATTCCTTTGTTTCCCCCAAACTCCACTCCTTAGCCTCCACTAGGGTTCTGCCTAATCATCTGCTTAGGCTGGCATAATTTATCATTTATTCATGTCTCTTGCTTCCAACACTGTTTAAAGGTTGGAGGTTAGATCTTGAGAATGGATGTAGGAAGGCAAGAAGATGCTCTCACCATGGTTTGGTCACAGAATGAGTCTCTACATGATAATCAGACCTTTCATTCTATCACTATTAATTGTTTGCTGGTGTATCTTTTTAAATTCAGCATCATTATAAAATTTTTTCTCTGCCATTTATTTTCTTGGATTGTTATGTGTCGAATTTCATGTGAGGTATATCTATCTCACTGTGAAATCATAAATAATAACTGCCATTTACTGAGCACCTTACCTTGTACTATACACAAACTATATTGACACTGTATATACTAAGACCCCTCAAAAGTAAGCAGGTGTTATTATTCTTATTTAGAGTCAAAGAAATCTAGTATAGAGGGATTCCTTCATCTACATGATATTGATTTTCAAGACCTTAAAAGGTGAATCACTTCAAGAACCACAGGCACCAAAATAAGTAAAGACTGCTTTAACCACATTTTAACATTTATTCTTGAAACATCACAGTGAAGCATTCATTATCTTTCCCATTTTTTAAATAGGAAAACCAAATTTGAGAGGATTTAAAGGGCATGCCGTAGGAGACATAGCTAGTACAAAACTGGACCCAAAAGCCGGGTCTCCTGACATGAATCCCACATCCTGCCCACTATACCAGTTGTATATACAGCCCACATTTCTTTGTGGCTTTTCTTAGTGCAAAATTGGAACCTGGCATGCAGTAGATTATCATCATATATTTTTTGAATAGATGAATGAGAAAGTGAAGACTGTCTTTAGTCTCTTCTTCACCTCTTTTCCATGCACCCCCTAGATGGCTAATCTTAGTTGATACTTAGCAATTTCCTACCCTGTGGCTCTCGGGCAGCTTCCTGTTCCCTGTTCCCATTAAGAACTTAGCCATCTTTTATCCCATTCTTTCTAGTTTATAAGAATGTAAACTATAAAACCAGTTAACATTTATTAATTATGTACTATGCATTAGGTACTTATCATATTAAATCCTCATAGCAAATGTAAAGGTTGAGGATTATTATTTCCATTTACAGAAGAAAAAACCAAAACCTTAAAAATTACATGACTTACAGAGCTAGAAAGTGTGGGATCTGGCATCCTATCCCAGATTTATCTGACTCCTGAAGTTGAAGGCCATACTTGCTGAACTCTCCTGCCTCCACACAAAGCTGACAGTGACTGCCAAGAGTTTATTTTTTTACTCATCCCTCCCAGAAGACACTTGAATTTTAATAAGGTCTTTCAACACTTTAGCCCAACAATTCTCTAAGTGAAGTCCATGGGCCTCTGGAGTCTTTAAGAAACTTTTAGGAGGTCTTCAAAGTCACAACTATTTTCATAATAATACTAAGATGTCATCTGCCATTCTCACTGAGTTAACATTTGCACTGATGATGGAGAAGCAACTGTAGACATAACTGCTGCCACTTTAGAACAAATCAAGGCAGGATACCCAACTATCATTGCATACTTCAACACCACACACTCATGGGAAAAACCAAAAGGCAGTTTTCTTAAGATTATCTATGATGAAGCTGTATTATTAGTTTTATTAAAATCCCAACCCTTGAGTACACATATATTTTTTAAAAATTTATTTGTTTATTTGAGAGAGAGAGAGCACACAAAGGGGAGGCAGAGGGAGAGAGAGAGAGAGAAACTTTAGCAGATTCCATTCTGAGTGCACAGCCCAACACAGGGCTCAATCCCATGACCCTGAGATCACCACCTGAGCTGAAACCAAGAGTCGAAAGCTTAACCAACTGTGCCACCCAGGTGCCCTAAGTACACATATTTTTAGTACTTTCTGTGACAAAATGGGAAGCACACATAAAACACTTTTGAGGCACACCAAATTCTCAAGAAAAAGCACTTGTGAGATTTTTTGAGCTGTGAACTAAACCAGCCACTTTTGCCATGGAACACCATCTTTTCTTGAAAAATTGACTGACAGACAAACTGGTTATTCAGACTTGAGTATCTGGCACACATTTTCTCAAAAATGAACAAAGTGAGTCTGTCATTTCAAGGAAAACTGCTGACGCTATCTGATTTCAATGACAAAATTTGAACTTGTGAAAATTAGAAATTTAAAAAATTTTACCTGCCACCATGAGCTTGACAAGTTTCCAATATTTAAAGATTTTTCTTTTAAGATCAGTGGTGATATTAATAGACATGAGATTTTTTTATATTGTATAATAAATGTATCAACATTTGGAAGGGACGCCTAGGTGGCTTAGTCGTTCAGCATCTGCCTTCAGCTCAGGTCATGATCCCAGGGTCCTGGGATCGAGCCCCACATCCGGCTCTCTGCTCAGCGGGAAGCCTGCTTCTCTCTCTCCACTCCCCCTGCTTGTGTTCCCTCTCTCGCTGTGTCTCTCTCTGTTAAATAAATAAAATCTTAAAAAAAAAATTTGAAAGATCTGCATAACTCAGTGAATCAATATTTCCTAGATGATTAATATATGATATTACAGAACCATGCATGGGTAAAAGATCCATTCAAAGTGCAGGACAGATCAACGGATTTTAATGTAATAGAGTATGAAAAGTTCATTGATATGGGGTCAGGTTCCATACTACAACTAACCTGTTTTGGTGTACTAAAAAAAATCACCACAGTTATCTAAAAAGTCTGTTGAAGTACTCCTCCCTTGCCTAATTACATACTATGTGAGGTGGGATTTTCTTCATAACCTTCAACCCAAATAACATATCACAACAGATTGAAAGCAGAAGCAGATCTTAGAATGCAGCTGCCTTCTATTAAGCCAGACATTAAAGAGATTTTTGAAAATGTAAAACAGCGACAGTCTTCTTAACCAAATATATTTGTTTTAGAAAATATATTTATTTTTCAGAAAAATATTATGTTAATATATGATGGTGTATTGTTTTTTTTTTTAAAGATTTTTTTTTTTAATTTGACAGGGGGCGACACGGTGAGAGAGGGAACACAAGCAGGGGGAGTGGGAGAGGGAGAAGCAGGCTTCCCACCGAGCAGGGAGCCCAATGCGGGGTTCGATCCCAGGACCCTGGGATCATGACCTGAGCTGAAGGCAGATGCTTAATGACTGAGACACCCAGGCGCCCTGGTGTATTGTTATTTTAAAAGAAATTAATGAACTGAAGTTTTAAAATTTTCTCAGTTTTAATTTCCAATATGGCAAATATTGAGAGGTATAACTCACACAAATGAAAGCTCTTTGGGATACTCCATTATTTTTAAGAGTATAAATGAGATTTGAGACCAAAATGTTTGTGAACCACTGCTTTAATGCAAGGAAGTGATAATTTGAGTAGTTCTGATAAACCAGTGGACTGGGCATTGAGTAAGAGAACTTTTTATCCTCTTTCTAAAAACCAAATGTACAATCTATGCATATTCCTCTGAGAAAACTTGCTCCCAGGAAATCCCCAATCAAGACTTTGGGTTGCATGCTCTCCCTACATTACCATTTCACAATGCTCAAACAAAAGCTCAGCATGGCATGCATTTAATTCAGATTTTTTCATGGATCATGACCTTTCAACTATAGGAGTCAGCAAAGGGAGGGGATTTCTATATAGTACCACTGGGAGGGTATCTTTCACCCCCAATGTGAATCTTAGTCCAAGAACATTTCTTGACACGTTCTGAGAGTCTGTATCTAATTAATCACCTCTTCAGACACTTGAGTGGACAGCCCTTGGGGCAGGAAGGGCGAGGCCTGGGAGGCAAAGCAGAATAAACATCTTAATCCAAATCAAGACTGAGGACAGCTGTCCAGGCTGTCTTGTGGCCACAGCTCACAGGGCTGCTGCTTCTACTTTATCCCTTGAAAGTGCCTCCTTCCCTCTCCTTCCCATGCAAGCAGCCAGTCCAGTGTATGAATTTGTGGGTTGGATTCTAATTGCTAGCTGTGCTGGGAAGCCCGCCTCCCTCTAATTCAGCCTTGACACAAATAGCTAGAAAGTTCACTTGCAAAGCCACAACTCCCATAGCAATGCCCTTGGGGGTTCCCTTCTAGAGAGAGAACTTCTATTCCTTTCAAGTCAATAGCTACTTACCAAGCACCTATTTGATACTTAGCACACCCTGTGAAAAATGAATCTGAAAAACAAATTTGACAGAATCATAGAGGCTTGGAGTTTCTAGGTTTGTCATCATAGCTCTACTCTCACACAGGGCCCACCAGCCTCTACTTGGACCACTTCAGTGATGAAGACCTGGCTGCCTCTTCAAGCATTTTTAGAGAGCTTTAGTTGGTAGAAAATTCTTTCTGCTTCTCTAGGAGAGGCAGCATAGCACAGTGGTTAAGGCACATAAACCTGGGTTTTAATCCAATCTCAGTCACTTATGATCTTGAGCAAGTTACTTTATCTATCTATGCCTCAGTGTCCTTATCTGTAAGAAGGGAATAACAATACCCATCACACGCTGTTGTTGTGTTAAAATAAACTATACTTGTGAAATATATTGCCCAAGTCCTGGCACAAGTTAAGTGCTTATTAAGCCAGTTCTGTCATGTAGTCACCTTTGACCTTTAGCAAATTTGTTAATTCAGATCCTTTTGTAACTGAAATAATACCTACAACTTAGGGTTGTCAGGATGCATCCCTCATTAGGAACTTACTAGTTTTAGGACATTGGGCAAGTTATTTTAATCTTTTAAGCTAGATTTTTTTTTTTATCTGTAAATAGAGGTAGCAGTGCTTGCTACCTAAAGGGGTTTTGTGAGAAATAGAGTATATAAGATACATTTTAACTCTGTGCTTGGTAAACAGTAGACTTAATTAGCATTCACTTCCATCCATTTGCCCTGAGAAATGTCTCCCTTGCATGGTCTTTTGTCCACTATTTGGATCTACACAGACTAAGTCAAATCTTTCTTCCAGTTGGATCCTTCATTATAATGTTTCCCGTGTGTCTTCTTTCCTCTGGTGTATACTTCTCCAGTATCTCCAAAGCATTTCTTGCATAATGTTTTGAGCTTTTTACCATCATGGGAATGTTTCCCAGATGACCTCTAGTTTGTCAAGGTTCTTTTCAAAATATGATGTTCAGAATTAAATGTGAAATTCCAGGTGAAGATTGACCAGCCCAGAACAGTTTGAAACCATCATCTTCATTGTGTATGATGCTGAATCTCTTTGAATGGGACCCAAGATTAAGTGGTAGACTTGCCATATTATTAATTCATATTGAGCTTGTAGTCAACTTAAGTCATAGTATTTAACTGCTGTTAAAACATGTCTCTCCTATTCCATACTCATGAAGTTTAATTTAAGAAAGAAAAAACATGGAACACCTCACAACTTTATGTGTCATTCTTGCACAGGAGCTAGGCTAAACTTCTCTCTATCATTCCAATATCAGTATATGTGCTGTTGAAGTGAGTATGTTTAATTTTTTTAATCATAAATATAGGATTTTTTTCTTGATCTCTGATAAAACTGGTTTCATTATTTTGACTCATTCTTCTTACCTATTTCTTTTCAAATAAATCTGGATTTTGATATCTAGCATATTGCCTACTTGTTGCATTCTCTGCTTACATATTTAATCAGAATGTCCTTTATTTAATTTAATTAAATTGTTGAAGAAGATAGGCCAAGTCAGAGCTCTGTACGGTGAAAGAGAGTGCACTCCACCCCCATCCAGGTGGATTTTGATCAACATTATGAAGGTCTGGTCAGTTAAGTGCCTATAAACTTTCTGTATTGTAATACCATCCAGCTCTCAGTTCTTTACCATTTTACATACTCCATGCTTACAAAATGATGAAATGAAGTGATCTCCCTTCTCTATGGCCCAGGGGAAAGCATATAGCTGAGAACAGGGATTCAAATCTTTGTTCTTTAACACACTTATTGGGTGTCATGTGGAAAGTTACTTAAACTTACCTTTGATTTTCCCATATGCAAAAAAGACAACACTATTACATTCCTCACTGTTTACTGAGAATATTAAGAATGGTGATAATTAGAATAAAGTCTCCATAATATGTAGATATTGCTTGTTTCAGTAACTGGACTGGAACACAGATTATCTTTGTATATGTTTTAAACATACAGATGAAGAAAAGAGGCTCAGAGAAGTAAAGTAGCACCAAGATTCAAACTCATATCTGTTTTGCTTAAAAATACATTATCTTTCCACAATGTTATGCAACCTCACTGAGAATTATCTGTATAAAGTGCTTTCTGTTATAAAATCCCAGATTGATATGAATTGTTATAATTTAGTTTACCAGTTAGAAAAGACAATTAGGTTCATTTAGCATAATTTGTCCTCCATGAATGCAAGTGGCTACTGGTGATTACAAATTCTCCTTTTTATATACTCACAAATCACCTTTCAATAATCTTTTTGCTAGTTTTTCTTTTCTTTTCTTTTTTTTTTTTTACTTTAGATACAATAGGTTTATAAATTCTAGAATTATCCTTTCTTTCTTAGAAAAATTCTAAATATTTATCCTTCTCTGGGTTTCTGGTACTTCTCACATTGAAAAATAGGCCATGTTATTTTGTGTGGGTTTTTTGTTTGTTTTTGCCTACAAAATGCTTACATATAACTGTGAGAAACTAGACAATAGGGTAAAGAGTTACACAAAATATAGTCAGGTATTAAAATGAATGACAGAAATCAAGAATTGTCCTAGATGGTCAAGAAAGTGATCAAATATGAGCTACAGGTATCAGCAAAGACCTCATGGTAAGGACTGTAATTCTAGACTCCAAAAGATCAGTACTTGATTTTTGAATTTTCCATAATCAAGCAAGGAAGCACTAATTGTGTTCCTTGAAGACTCCAGGAATCTGTTTTCACTTTCCTATGCTTACTTGGGCTCCTTCTATCTGCATTGGTACCAAGTAGCAGTGCCAACTGTCAGAGCTAACTAGTTCACTCCTGTTGACCTGTGGTCCATGAACTCAGATACACTTTGCTGAGAGAATCATCAGTAGAGCCTGGGGGGAAACCTGTGTTGACTAAAAGCACATGGAGTAGTTACTGCCCAGAATTCCTGGGAAAAAAAAATGGAGCTACAAAAATTCCAGGCACTTTTGCCCAAAGTCTGTAGGTTTTTATTTATTTATATATTACAAACATGTATTCAACACTTACTCAATATTGGGCACTGGGCTAAATGTTGGAGATAAAAAGTCAAACTCAACATGTCCTCTAGGAAGTTTCTCATAGAAGATGAAAACTCAACTTTTAGTTGAATTTTGAGGAGCCACCTACTATTAGTTGGATGAAAATGTGAACAGAGGTAAGGTATACCAGAGAGTGGAAACAGGTAAGGGAAAGGAAGCAGAGAAGCATGAAAAACCTGTCCAATTTGGGAAACTAAAAATGCTTTTAGGTGATTAGACAGTACATTGACTGTGAGGGAGGGATGGGGGCAAAGATAGAGGAGTGGTCAGGAGCCAGATGGTGAAGAATTTTGGTTGCTAAGATAGGGAGTTTGAACTCTTATCCTGGAAGTTGTTTTGGCCCACTGAAGGAATTTAATCAGCAAAATGAAATGATTATAACTATGCTTTATTTTTTTATTATGTTATGTTAGTCACCATACAGTACATCATTAGTTTTTGATGTAGTGCTCTATGATTCATTGTTTGCATATAACACCCAGTGCTTTAAAAAGATGGCTTTTATTAGAGGTGTGTAGAGTAAATGGGAAAAGAACCATTCTGAAACCCAGAGAGTCCAGTTAGGAGGCTGTGGCAGTAATCAGGTTAGAAGCAATGGCTACTGACTAGAGCAGTGACCATTAGTGGGAATCAAATAGAGGGAACAAATGCAAGTGATATTAAAGGAGGTAGAATTCAAGTCCTCTGTGACAAGAAGAATGACATGGGAAGAAAGGGGTAATAGTTAAGAGTCTAGGACAATTCTCACATTTCTTATATGGCTCACTGCATTGCTTATGGTTCCTTTCATTGAGATGGGGCATGAAGTGGGAAGATCAATTTTTGGTTGGTAAGATGATGAGTTCAGTCTTTGACATATTAAGGTTTGGGGAGGGAGGAAAAGATGGCGGAGGAGTAGGGGACCCTATTCCAAACAGTCCCCAGAATTGAGCTGGATATCTACTAGACCACTCTGAACACCCACGAAATCAGCCTGAGATGTAAGAAGATATATCTGGATCTCTACAAACAGAATATCACAGGCAGTTGGCTTCGAGGTAAGAAGCAGGGAGCTGTGATTCCACGGGCAGATATCAGCAGATAAACAGAAGGGGGAGGGAGCCTTCAGGATCCTGCACTGCCAGAGCGCGAAAGCCTCCTGCGCTGGGGAACGGGCACAGACTCGCTGACCGGTAGCGATGGGGAAAGGACTTTAGGGCAGCCCCCTGGGCTGAAACCTGGAACGATGGGGCCACACGTGTGAACTGGGGGCAGCTGGTGGTTTTAGAAGCACAAAGGGAAAAGACGTGCCCCAACCTGGAGGCGAGGACTAGGAGTGTTGCTGAGGGGCACACAACCCAGGACACTGCAGTTTTTAGCAGCACAGACAGAAACAGAGATAGTGTGGCCTGGAGAGTTCACTGAAGAACAGACTGCAATTTCTCTGTTCTGAGGCAGAGGGTTGGAAACGGTCTCTTCTGCTCTGACTCTCGGAAGAGACGCAGAAAGCCACCAGGGAAAGCTGCCAGAGAACAAAAGCCCCCCAAAAACGGTTTCCACTGAGCCCATCCCCCCACACACAGGGGGCAGGGCAACTCTGAACAGGGTTGCCTGAATAACAGCGCGGCAGGCCCCTCCCACAGAAGACAGGCTGGGAGAACAAGAGGCCGGCAACACTTGGGTTATAAACAGATGCATCTTGCTTGGGTTATAGTCAATAATTTGGACTCTGTACATTCCCTCAACCACCCCTCAACAGAATGACTAGGAGGAGGAACCCCCAAAATAGGAAAGACTCAGAGACTGTGACTTCTGTCACAGATTTACAAATGGATACAGATATAACCAAAATGTGGGAAATGGACTTCAGGGTAACAGTTATGAAGACGATGGCTAGAATGGAGAAATTGATTAATGGCAACATAGAGTCTCTAAGGGCAGAAATGAAAGCGGAACTGGCAGCACTTAAAAATGCTATCAATGAGATCCACTCTAATCTAGATACTCTAACGACTAGAGTAAACGAGGCAGAAGAACGAATTAGTGATCTAAAAGACAAACTGGTAGAAGAGAAGGGAAAAGAGGAGGCCTGGGAGAAACACCTTAAAATCCATGAAAACAGAATTAGAGACATAAGTGACACCATGAAACTTTCCAATGTCAGAATTATTGGGATCCCTGAGGGGGTGGAGAGAGAAGACTAGAAGATACATTTGAGCAAATCATAGCTGAGAACTTCCCTAATCAGGGGAATGAAATAAACATTCGTGTCCTAGAGGCAGAGAGGACCCCTCCTATGATCAAGGAAAACAGACCAATGCCCTGGCATGTAATAGTAAAACTCACAAATCTTAGAACCAAGGAAACCATCTTAAGGGCAGTTAGGGGGAAGAGATTCCTTACTTACAGAGGGAGGAACATCAGGATAACGTCAGACCTATCCACAGAGACCTGGCAAGCCAGAAGGGGCTAGCAAGACATATTCAGGGTACTAAATGAGAAGAACATGCAGCCAAGAATACTTTATCCGGCAAGGCTGCATTTAGAATGGATGGAGAAATGCAGAGCTTCGAAGACCAGCAGAAACTGAAAGAATATGTGACCACTAAGCCAGCCCTGCAAGAAATATTAAGGGGGTTTCTGTAAAAGGAGAAAGACCCCAAGAGTGATATAGAACAGAAATTTACAGAGACAATCTATAAAAACAAATCTTCACAGGCAACATGATGACAACAAATTCATATCTTTCAATAATCACTCTCAATGTGAACGGCCTAAATGCTCCCATAAAATAGCACAAGGTTGCAGATTGGATAAAAAGACAGGACCCATCCATATGCTGTCTACAAGAGACTCATTTTGAACCTAAAGATACATCCAGACTGAAAGTGAAGGGATGGAGTTCCATCTTCCATGCCAATGTACCTCAAAAGAAAGCTGGGATAGCAATTCTTATATCAGGCAAATTAGATTTTAAGCTAAAGACTGTAGTTAGAGACACAGAAGGACACTATATCATTCTTAAATGGCCTGTCCAACCAGAAGATCTAACAATTGTAAATATTGATGCCCCCAACATGGGAGCAGCCAACCACATAAGCCAACTGTTAACCAAAATTAAGAGTCATATTGATAATAATACGTTAATTGTAGGAGACCTCAATACTGCACTGTCAGCAATAGACAGACCATCTAAGCAGAAAATCAACAAAGAAACAGGAGCTTTGAATGACACACTGGACCAGATGGACCTCATAAATATGTACAGAACATTCTACCCTAAAACAACAGAATACTCATTCCCCTCGAGCACACATGGAACTTTCTCCAGAATAGACCACATACTGGGTCACAAATCAGGTCTCAACTGATACCAAAAGACTGAGATTATTCCCTGCATATTCTCAGACCATAATGCTTTAAAACTGGAACTCAATCACGAGAAAAAATTTGGAAGAAATTCAAACACTTGGAAGCTAAAGACCACTCTGCTTAAGAATGTTTGGGTCAACCAGGAAATCAAAGAAGAACTTAAACAATTCATG
>NC_138375.1:53775411-53806235 GCF_054177405.1 Leptonychotes weddellii | reverse complement strand
TGGAGAAAGGGGAAGCCTCCTACACTGTTGGTGGGAGTGCAAGTTGGTACAGCCACTTTGGAAAACAGTGTGGAGTTTCCTCAAAAAATTAAAAATAGAGCTACCCTATGACCCAGCAATTTCACTACTGAGTATTTACCCCGAAGACACAGATGTAGTGAAAAGAAGGGCCATATGCACCCCAATGTTCATAGCAGCAATGTCCGCAATAGCCAAACTGTGGAAAGAGCCGAGATGCCCTTCAACAGATGAATGGATAAAGAAGATGTGGTCCATATATACAATGAAATATTACTCAGCCATCAGGAAGGATAAATACCCAACTTTTACATCAACATGGATGGGACTGGAGGAGATCATGCTAAGTGAAATAAGTCAAGCAGAGAAAGTCAATTATCACTTATCACTTATTTGTGGAACATAAGGAATAGCATGGAGGACATTAGGAGAAAGAAGGGAAAAATGAAGGGGGGGAGATCAGAGGGGGAGATGAACCATGAGAGACTATGGACTCTGAGAAACAAACTGATGGTTTTAGAGGGTAGAGTGGTGGGGGAATGGGTTAGCCTGGTGATGGATATTAAGGAGGGCACGTATTGCATGGAGCATTGGGTGTTATATGAAAACAATGAATCATGGAACACTACATCAAAAACTAATGATGTACTGTATGATGACTAACATAACATAATAAAATAAAATTTAAAAAAAAAATATTGAGGTTCGGGTCTACAGGATTTCTAAGGGAATATTTTAGTTGGCAGTTTTATATAAGAGTCTGAAACTCATTTGAAAGAAGGGAGGAGAGAGAGATTCATCAATGTATAAAAATGATGGTTTGAAACCATGGACTGACATGGTAGGAGGAGATACCAATAACAATTATTTTGGAAGGTCTGTTCAAAACATTTACTTTTTCTCTAAGAACTCTCCCTCACCTGATCCACAGGTAGACATATTTGAATGGTGTGACTTTGCCATACTGTCCTAATTGTCATAGCTAGTTTGTTCATATGGGACTAATCAGAATATATCAACTAGGGGATCTGATATTGAAACGTCCTTGCACAATATCTCTGTAAGTTGTTTGGCTGTGGAAATGTAAATTCAGGAAGTATGGGGCGACCATATTTGGCTATGAAAAAGCTAAACAAATTAAGATGAGAGGAATGGAGGCAAACCTGGGGAGAGAAGAGAGAGAAAAGCTCTAAATTGCCTAATAGTTTTTTTGACTCTGATAGCCTTTCACAAAGCCTTCGTTCTTTGGGGAATCCCCCCCTCCCCGCAGTTCTTCCAATAAATCCCAATCCTTCCCCTCAAACATCCCTTTTTTTTTTCCTTAATGTTGTATGGAATGAAAATATTACTTACAAACAGAGGGAGAATTAGAATATAACTACTTTGAAAGCCTTAATAAAAGTATGAATCCAGGCAGTAAGTAATAATAGTTGCTAACAAAACAAAAACTAAGCAATCAATTATTACATGTCTCCTAGGTGGAGTTGGACAGTATCACCTACAGTGAATCACTGCCAGAAAATCAAACTTGGGTCTGATCAAGTCTCTAAATCTAACTAACAGTTTATAGGAAACACAGGGTCCAGAAGAGCATGTTAAACTTCACCGTGGGGATAAAATCAGTAATATCCAGACTGTGACAAGCATTACCAGACAAATTACCTTATTTTTTTCATGCAAAAAAAGAGATGGGAGGAGGTTGGAGGGTGATTCAAAAAGTTAAATGAGAGTTAAGGGACACATGAATCAATTTTAACATTTAGACCTTATTTTGACCTTGAGTCAAATTTGTTAAAAGGTATGCTATACGCAAACAATGAATCATGGAACACTACATCAAAAACTAATGATGTACTATATGGTGATTAACATAACATACTAATAATAAAAAAAAGTATGAGATAACTAAAGAAATGTGTTCCCTGACTGGATATTTTATGATATTAAGGAATTATTGCTTTTAAATATGATAATGATGCTATGACTATTTTTTAAAATAGTCTTTTACCCTTTGAGATACATACATCAGTAGTAACAGATGAAAAATATAATTTCTGGGATTTCCTTCAAAATTATTAGAATGTGGCAGAGCAAAGCAAGGAATATAGATGAACTAAATTGGCCCTGGAATTGATAATAATTGAAGCTGAGGGTTTATTATATTATTCTCTCTACTTTTTATGTGTTTAGAATTTTCCATTATAACAAGTTGGTTGTTTTTAATAACAGCTTGACATACCCAGGAAATGGCATCTGAATATCAATGTAATATACCATGTCAATAAAGGATAAAACCCACATGATCATTTCAATAGATGCAGAAAATACATTTGACATTTGTCAAGCTAGAAATAGAAAGGAACTTTCGCAACCTGATAAAGGTCGTCTACAAAAAAACAAAACAAAACAAAACAAAACAAAAACCCAACAGTAAATGAGGTACTTAATTGTGAAAGACTCAGTGCTTTCCCTTTAAGAACCAGGATACCTGCTTTTGTTATGTCTGCCAGACATAATATTCTGCCAGAAGTTCTAGCCAGCACAATTAGGCAAGAAAATTAAATAAAAGACATTTAAGTTTTAAAGGGAGAAGTAAAACAATCTCTATTTGTAGATGATATGACCTTGTATATAGGAAATCCTAAAAAATCCACTAAAAAACAATTAGAATAATAAATGAGTTCAGTAGTTTTCAAGACATAAGATCAATATACAAAAATCAATTGCATTTCTATACATTAGCAATGAACAATCTGAAAATGAAATTAAGAAAACAATTGCATTATATCAGGATCAAAAAGAATAAATAGAACACAAAAATAAAACACTTAAGAATTAACAAAATTTATAATCTGAAAACCATGAAACATTGATGAAAGAAACTAAAGACCTAAATAAGTGGAAAGAAATGTCATGTTCATTAATCAGAAGGCTTAATATTGTTACGATAACAACTTGCCCCCAAATGATTGACAGATTCAATGCAATCACTATTCAGATCCTAACCTGCATCTTTTCAGAAATTAACAAGCCAATTCTAAAATACATATGGAAGTGCAAGGGAATAAGAATGGCCAAAACAATCTTGAAAAAGTACAGTGTTGGAGGACTGACACTTTCTGATTTTAAAACTTAGTACAAATCTACACTAATCAAAACAGTATATACTAGCATAAGGATAATATGATATATAACTGAGTGGAATAGAACCAAAAGTCCTGAAATAAAACTTTCACTTGCAAGAATGGAAAGTGCTCTTTCCACTAAACAGTGATGACTGAGAGAAAAGAAAAACATCTTTTTACCAAGGAAGAGGGAGATGTGGGCCCGTTGGCCATACTTAATTTTGATGGCTTTAATATATATCTCATTAGGAAAAAAGTAAGTTCTTGTCCATACGTAAAAGAGTCCATGAAAATCAGAACACACAGAGAAAAGGAAAGAGGAAAAAGGACACTAATTACAACTACAGTGATGAGGACAATAACAGCCAACATTTATACAACATTTACTAAATGCTGGGCCTATTTCTAAATATTTTCAACTCATTGAGTCATTGAATACTCCAAAAATCGTAAGTACCACAAAAATCATAAGTACCATTATTATTATTCTCATTATATAATGAGAAAACTATAACACTAAGAGTTTATGTAACTTACTCACAATCAGGTTGTTTGGAAGTGTTAAGACAGGGGTTCTCAACACTGACTGCACATGAGAATCATGTCAGTAGCTTGTAAAACAGCTAGTGATCAGTTCATATCTCAGACCAATTAAATCAGACTCTGTGGTGGGGTTTTAAATCTCCCCAGGTGATTTCAATATGCAATCAAGGCTAAAAACCACTATATTAAGGCCCAGTTCTTACTCAGTGATTGGAGTAAGAGGCCTCCTCACCTAATAGTACAGTGTCCTCTGGTTTAAAGACAGTGATTTTTCAGAAAGTGGTTCCCAGAGTCATTGCATGAATATTGAAATGAAAGTGAATTAAAATTGTCAGGTCTCCATTAAGACCCTGGATCTGTGTTTTAACCACCCTACAAGGCAACTCTGATGCTAGTTCTAGTTTGGGAACCAGTAATACAAGGATTAGGGCAACTTCCTCTTCTCTTGTATCATGGCTTAGGAGACTAGAGATGTGCATTTTTAGTACAAAGTTCCGTCTCTAGATTATCCACTGGCAAGTGTTTTGCCTATGAAGTCCTTAGATTCTTCAGTTGTAAAGTGAGGAGAAAAACAAAAATCTCTCAGATGTTCTCTAAGGTTAAAACTCTGCTTTTGGATAATTCTTCCCTGATTTTCAGAACTGATTCAAGTTCCCTGATAGAAGGAGATTTTCCTAAACCATAAACAAGTGCATTCTAATTTCCAGACACGAGAAGTCAGTATAGCAAAGTGATTAAAAGCATGGGCTCCTCGCTCTATCTAGGTTTGAATCCCATTTCCACCTCCTCCTATCTGATCTTAGAAAAGTTTTTAATTTTGTGGGCCTTAGTCTTTATTATAAAATTGGATTCCTATTCATACCTACATCTTAGGCTTATAGCAAGGGTTAAAAAAAAGTGGTTATAGAGCACTTAACATTAACTCAGGCACACACTGAGCTCTCAATAAATGAAAGCTGTATTTATAATTATTAGTATTGTTTTTACACACTGGATATTGCACAAAATTTGAATTTCAATATTGCCCCATTTTCAGGCATACCTCAAAGGCAGGTATGAATGAGAAAGTTTTGGAAATTAGAAGAGAAAGTGACTATAGAGGACATTGGGCTGTGAGCAGAGATTATATGACAAGAATGAAATCCTAGGATCATTCTGTCTTAGAGCTGGCGGGGACCTTAATTACCTTCTAGGTCAACCCTCCATCCTTGTGGATCTGGAGAAAGGGGCCATGTTGGGGTAGAGTCTTGGCCTTGAGGGGCAGCAACTTATGAAGCATTAATGGGTGGGGTCCTATTAATGGATGTGACTGGGGTTGGGCTACTCCAGAGGCTTTCCACCTACAAATAGACTACTATTAATTCAGAGTGAAAATAAAAGCCAATTTAGGAGAGAGAAGATTTGGGATGGAGGAAGTCCCACATTGTCTTAACCATCAAACCAATTGTTAAATGCCCTCCAATTCACTAGAATGGCTCCTGAAAGTAATCCATCTTGCATACTGACAGGTGTTTCACCCACTGGAAAGTTCTGTGTCAGACACCCACAAGATTTATCTCCTGTGCTACAAAATCCCCCATCCCTTTCCAGTGCCAAATACTGATTTTTAAAATACACGTGAGATGAAGGCCAATGAGAGGGGAGGATGCAGAATGAACTTAAGGTTGAGAGAGTAACGCAGTGCCCCCTGAGGAGGGCACTGGAAGGTATTCTTGGCTATGGGAAGGCAAAGTGGGGTGCTGGTACCTGAGGCCAGAGACATGAGAAGTAATTGCCAGGTATAGAAAGCAGATGGGGGAGAGTGTTGAGGACAAACTGTACTCTCTTAACAATTTTATGTATTTCCAAACCCTGGTCTGTAATAATCTGCTACTTTCTCAGAAGCAGAGGAGAATGCTAAGTAAAAGACCCTGAATCACTGTAGTAATACAATTCTCTCAGGAAACAGCCATAGTAATTTTCTGGGGCTGGTGAAACAAAATTCAGAGGCTACAAGTCCAAAATCAAGGTGCTAGCAGGGTTGGTACCTTCTGAGGGCAGTGAGAGAGAATCTGTTTCATGCCTCTCCTAGCTTCTGTTGGCCTCAGGCATTCCTTGGCTTACAGATGGTGTTTACCCTGTGACTTCACGTTATGTCCTTCTGTATGTGTCTGTCTCCATGTCCAAATTTCTCCTTTTCATAAGGACACAGTCATATTGGGTTAAGGCCCACCCAAATGACCTTATCTTAATTTGATCATTTGCAGAGACCCTATTTCCAAATAAGGTCATATCCACAGTTATTAAGAATTAGGACATTATTACCTTTTGGAAGGGAACACAGTTCAATCCATAATATAGCCCTTGCTTTGCTCTCATCTCTGGCTAACATGAGGCCTATATAAACTTTCCTTGGTTACTCAATTTCTTGTGTCTTCAGTGTTCTGTCTCTAATTCAGAGCTGTATGGCTTCCAGGCACATTCCTTACTGCCTTCCACCTGGAGAAGTATGGGTGGGGGTCCCCGTACCTCTCTGCAAGGCACTCTGTCTAGCAGAGAAAAGCCTCAAAGTCCTCTTCCTAGAGCTGTTGACAGGCAACTGTTGCACAGAGAAAATGTAGATCTGGGGGAAACCTCAGGGGTCATGTGGTCATACAATAGAAGAGTGGACTGGGACACAAAAAGTCACTCTTGTTCAGGTGCCTGGCAGAACCAGTTACAAACTCAGTGTCCCTATTTGAAAGGCAGCACTCTTTCTATTCCGCTTTTGACCAGTTCAGTATTATATCAGGCACTGTAAAAGAGTCAAAGGAAGTATAATATTCCATTGAGTTAAAGATGTGCATTATTAAACATTTTTAAATCTTTGGAATAGAGATGCTATTTATAATCAATGGTGAGTCTAATTGGAAACATTTTATTTTTTTTAGTGGAATACTACAGTAAACACACATCTTATTGGGTGTCTTAAATCCAATAAAATATAATTTAAGAAATAACCCCAACCTTCCAGGTATCTCTCCTCTAATTAGGAAGATAATATTTTGTTATTTGATGTCATAATAAGCATTATTAAGACAGAATATAATTGAGAAGTTTGCACTAACAACTTTGGCTATAGAAGGCAAAAAAATTAAGAAGGAGAAGGAGGAGGAGAAGGAGAAGAAAAGAAGGAGGAGGAGGAGGAGGTAGTAGAGGAGGAGGTAATAGAGGAGGAGGAAGAATTATTGATTGAAAATGCAAAACCATCATCCCTACCACTCCCTTTCTAAACCCTTCCAATGTCTTCTTCTTGCTCTTAGGATAAAGGCAAACTCCTAAACTCCTTACATGGAACACGCAGCTGGGTATGTCCCAGCACTTCCTAAGTTTCCATCCTCATCTTGCACCACACTTCACTTTCTCCACAGCAGTCCTCTTTTTTTTTCAGTCCATCATATTTCCATGCCCCTTCCTTCCCACCACAGGAATTTTCCAATGCTGTTCCCTCTTCTTGGAGTGCTTTCCTTACATTCTTCAACCAGATAACTCTTAATCCTTCTTCTGATTTCTTTAAAAGAATCACTTCTTTGGAAAAACCTCTAATTCCCTGAATAGGTCAAATTGGTTCCTTATATGCTCTCAAAGCAACATTTATCTTTTTCGTCGTAGCCCTTGCTCTGGATACATATTGTTATACATTAATTTGATCATTTGAATAATACCAGTTTCTTCTATTAGACTTGAAGCTCCTTGAGGCTGAATTCCTGTCCATTATGTCCCAGGACCTAGCATAAAGCCTGGTACATAGATGATGCCAATAAATATTTGTTTTTGAATGAATGAATGATGAATCTGTACTTGTTCATAGAAGATGTCATGGTAGCTTTATGATTTGACCTTCATCTTGAAAAATGATGGGCAGTGAGCATAAAGAATATCCCAGTCATTGGGTCACACAAACATGAAGTAAAAGCCCAATTCTGCCTTCAATGGAATTATTGAGATCATTAAATTAAATAATATATAAAACACCTGTGTAGTCTGGAATGTGGATAACACTTAATAAATCACAGTCTTTGTTGTTGGTATTACTTGCTTATCTCTAAGAGGCTGTTTGGAGGTAAGGGTCATGCCTAAATCGGTACTTTTGTACATTTGTAGTACCTTCTGCCTGCCACGTGTCCATAAACGTCCATTAACTGAATGCATGGCATTGAAGTTAAAGAAACGTTTCTGGGGCAAGTACAGGAATGACTGAATTTGCTTTGTGCCTAGATCTACATCTAAATAATAACTGTAAAAGCCGCCTTTATGCTTTTCAAGAAATCATTTATGAATGGTAGGGAATCTTTCAGAATGGTAGGAAACTTTATCCCGTCTCTCTCTCAGTGTTGATGTTCCTCATGCAGCATCTGTGGTTCAGCAGCATTTTCAGATTTGTCACCAGTTCATGGTTTAAGTGGGGAAAGGAATCCCTAAATCAAATCCTGGGGCTGGGATTATTAATGCCATTGGCTTATGAATTTCCACTATACCCCCCAGGGCTATTCACAAGCTCTTGGCTCCTAGCTACTTTATCTGACTATCATTTTTGGCTACAAGCCTCTTAATATATAAAATTTGACACAGTGTGTTAAAGAATAAATTTCTTTTCTCTCATTATCCCTAAATTTTGATGAGTCTTTTAAATCCACGAATATTAACATTTTTTCAGCATAGAAACATTTTAATCTCTTCTTTACCTTTGATTATTGCTTTTAGTTCTGTTTTATAGTACTATTTGTCTGTGTATTGGATAGAGAATTATCTCTAATTCTCTAAATGTCCTTATAGTTTTGTTCTTTTTTGGTGAATTAACTTTTACTTTGAGATCATTGTAGATTCACATGCAGGTGTAAGAAATAATACAGAGAGATCCCATACACCTATTGTTCAGTTTTCTCCTGTGGTAATATCTTGCAAAATTATAATACAGCATCACAGATAGGATATTGACATTTCTACAATTTACCAATCTTATTCAGATTTCCCCAGTTTTACTTGTACTCATTTGTCTGTATATGCGTACTTAGTTATATATAATTTTAGTACATGCATTGGTCCATTTTCCACCTCCACAGTCAAGACACAGAAGAGTTCCATCACCACAAACGTCCCTGATGTTGCCCTTTTATAATCACACCCAACTCCTTCTTGCCCCAGTCCTCACTTTGCTCTTTTTCTCTACATTACTTTCATATTTGTCTACCACATTACTGATTGGATTTTCTGTAATATCAATCCTGCTCTTCACTGCTTGCAGTATAAATAGTAATTCTACAGACATACTCTTTTTTCCTTATAGTCCTTTTAAAAAATTTTATTCATATCTCCTGCTTTATTATTCCCTCTACCTTTTGTAGCTCTTTTCACATGAGCATAAAATTGGGTAGGAGCCTGGGGAGTCATCTAACCCAGGGAGGCAAATTCTTGGAAAATATGCTGATAGATACTTCTGTAGTTCATATATACTGCAAGCTTATGGCTTGCAGTTCTCTAGGGCACATACGACTAATCAATTAGATGTGGCCTACAAAAGCAAATCTGTTTGCCATTCCTGGCCTTTTCCAATCTTCCATTTCACAAATGAAGAAACTAAGGACAAATATAAGAGAGTCTGTACCAAATTGTACAGGTAAGATTGGGAAATAGATCCATATCTGAAAATGAAATGGAAAACCAATGTCATTTGCATTCTTTTAGTTCCAAGTCTTTGCTTGGCCTCAGGGATGTTTTGCATCTAGGCTGGATGTATGCTTCTGGATGACAAAGAGCTCCCAGGAGGGATCTGCTGATAAAGCTATTTTTCAAAAGTGTTCTCTGCCTGAAGAATTTCCTGCCTAAATAAGGCAAAAGAAGGAAAGACTGTGGATCCCACCTTAGTTTTATTTATGTTATTTGAGACTTCTCTCCCCACCTTTCTCTTAATGTAGTCAAATCAATCTTTAAAAGCAAGTAGGATTCAGTCTGGCTGTATGTAACTAACAATGCAAAACAGCACTAGTAAAATTGGATAATGAAAGACAGTTTTCTATCTTAATCACAAAGAATATAGCCATGTATTGTAAACCTCACTTCAGAAGAGAGGCAGTATTATTTAGTGGCTAGCACCATACATACTGGGTCCAGCTTCTGGCGTTTGAAGCCTATCTCCAGCACTTTTTGACTGGTGACTTTGAGCAAGTTACTTAATCTTTTATTGCCTCAGCTTCTTCATCTGTAAAATGGGGATTATAATAGCAGTACCTACCTTACAACAATGTTGTAAAGATTAAATAAGTCAACATATACAAAGCACTTGGAAGGGTTCCTAGCATATAGTAAGTGATATATAAGTGTTTGCAATGGTTATTTCACCACATCCAGACATAATGTTCATAATGATCTTATGAAGTAAATACTGCTTTTCCCATGAGGGAAATAAAAACTCAGGAAGTTACATAATAAAAACAAGTAAGTACCAATTTTAAATAGAGGAGAAAAAGCTAATATTTCCAGTTTGGGGAAGTCATGGAATACTTCTTAGAAGACTAGGCAGATGAGTACATAGGGAAAGAAGGAGACCATTAAAATACGAATGGTTGAAAAAAAAAAGAACAAAACATGTCATACTCTGGGTGTCAGGTCTCCTGGGGGAGGATACCAGATGCGTAAGACTTAGACCAGCAATGCCATTTCATTCCTTACCTATTTATTGGGCATCAGTTAAATACCCACCATGATGTAATTATGATGAGGAACGTAAGACAGTAAAGAAAATATAACCCCAGCCTCAAATGTAAGTACTGTGTATTTTTCTGGGAGAGAAGAAGTGGAGGGTAGAGATTGATCATTTTCATGCCCTTTTATTATATTATTTTCTAATAAATTTCTCAGCACTGAGCAGGTGAAATTTTCTAAAGTGATAATATTTTGAGGTACATTCCTATTACTGAAAATGTCATCAGAGTTTGTCCTCTTAATGATGGTGTCAGAATAGGGGTTGCAAACTGAAATCCTGCAGGAGCCAAAAGGGATAATAAACCAATGAAGCATTCTAGGTATAAGTGCAAGAACACTAGGAATGTAAAAGTTGAGGTGTAGACCCATGGAAACCTGGGGAGTATACAGCCTATATAAAGGGCACCCACTCTTTACTTGTAGTGGGCTATTGCCAGGTCTTTTAAATCTTTGAGAGAATCCAGAAATTTGAGAATTTAATGTGAAAGCTCTTTATTTTTAAATACTGCTTCAAATATTATAAACAAAACTAGGTGTGCCAAACAAAACCTGTTTGAGTATCATTTTTTAGCACTTGGCAGCCAGCTGGGGAGCTCAAGCAATGACATACAGTGGGTGCTATTGTCGTTCCAGCTTTCTGAGAAAACCCAAAATTCCTGCTCCAAAGCCCTCCTCCCAGATACCCTCTACTCTATCCTCTCATGCCCACTGGCTCCCCAGACAATAAGCTGGACAACTTAAACCAAGAGTCTTACTGCCAAGGTTTTGCTGCTGAGATTTTCAAGTTTCAAGTCCCTGGTTTAGAGTGAGTCATCTCAGATTCAATTAGTGGAGAGTTCCTCTGGGTTTGTCACTATTGGCAGAGGGGAAATGACTCAGACAGTGGAGTATGCAGTGCCTAATGGGTCCAGCATGTGAGGGCTTTTGAGATTGCTGGGTATAGTGCTCATGGTGCCCAAAGGGAGCACAGAGGAGGGCTAGAGGTTGCAACATGCTCTCAGATAAACTCACTGCTGGCTCTTTTTGACTAAAAAGAATTTCAGATATTTGCATCTGACCTCAAACATAAAGTAGGTCCAGCACCTCAAGGATATGTATTATTGCAAGCATTCTGGTTCCTTCCCCAGACTTGTTTCCTTCTGTTTGCCCAAACTGTGCACTTTGCACTTGGTATCACCAAACTTTGCAGTTCTCCCAACCCCTTTTCTTGCTTCTATACCTTTGTAAATGCCATTTTGTCTTCCTGGAATGCCTTTGGCTTTAGATTTATATTTTGCCTTTGTATTTCACAGTACCTTGTGCAAAGACAGGCAGTCAGTAAGGGTTTATACAGAACTGTATTGAATTGGAATACTACACAGCCCTGAAGTGATCACACTGTGATCTATCTCAATCTTGTGTGCCAGACCTAAAACGTCATTGACTCAGGCTCTGCCATCTAAGCCCTTCAGAGTTATTGGTGGGCATGAGTGCAGTGATTAGAGCAGAGAAAACAGGAATGCACAGATGATTGAAAAGCCAGTAGTTTCACCCTAGTGCTATCATTCACTCAAATTCAGTAAACATTTTTGTGAAAAAATACTTTGTCAGGCATTGTTCTAAGCACTTGGGATGTAGCAGTCAGGAAGAGGAATCTGTTCCCTGCTCTTCTAAAGCTTATATGTGGTAGGGGAGGAGAAGTAAATCAGTAAATATAAACATGAGAATACCAGGTAACATTAAATTCAATGAAGAAAATCCCACAAGATAATCTGATAGAGATAGAATAGGTGGGGTGGAGTTTCAGACAGAGTAGCAGGGTTGGTCTTTCTAGGAAAGCATTGTTTGTGCTGAGACATAAGCGATGAGGACTCAACAATGCTAAGACACAAGGAAAGAAAGAGCATTCCCATAGAGGAAACAGGAAATGCTTGGAGCTGAGAATGAACTTGGTGTGTTCCAGAAAGAAAAGGGCCAGAATGGCTGGAGAAGCATTACAGAGGGCAAGAAATAAATTTTAAGAAGTAGTCAGGTGCCAGAGAATGAAGGGCCCTATGAGACCACAATAAGGAATCTGAACTATTCTGAATGTGATAGCAAACCAGTTTTCTACAACTTTCTTTCATGTTATGACTTTCCTCCCCTTGGCACGGAATGCCCCATTGAAAGGAGGAGAAACAATAGAACGGAATAACTGAGGCTGAGAAGGAGCACTGGATGGCCCTTTGCTTATGAACCCAATTTCAGACCAAAAGGCCTTTATTGTTAGGGATCAAGGCCCTGGCAGTGCTATTAGGAGCTTGTAGACTCCATGACCTGCACTGCTTTTGAAACAATTAGACACAGGCAATGTCCTTTCTGATGCAAACAGGGATCCTTGTGGGCTATATTCTTCCTTTGCATATAAAATCTATGAGTATGTTATTTCTCAAACCTTAACATACATATGAAACACCTGCAGATCATGTTAATTTGGTAGATTTGGGGTGCCGCATTTCCCTTTTTTTTAGCTGCTTGATGAATAAGTTTATTATCTTTATCTGAAAAATCTTCATAGAAAAATGTGGTTTGGTTTATTAGCTCTCAGCAGCCTGCTCCTGAGTGCTAAGGAAGCTCGCCTTCTTCTGAGCTACCCAGTCTTTTTTCTGGGCAAGAGACATTTTGGGATGGCTCCACCTTTTCTTTTTTACTTCTTTCTTAGGCTTCTTTTCATAGACTAGATTCTCTCATCTAACAGTGTGAGCTTTCTTAAACATGTCATCCACCATGTCTGGAGTTATATTGTTTATGTATTGAGAGAATTGTTTCTTATAAGCATCTTCATCTTCTTCCATTAGGTAACACGTATAATCTGCAACATTCTGACCCATGATGTGCTTCTGATGTACTTCTGCATTGAATTCCTTGCTTTCTCAATCATAACCAGGGAATAATTTGGTACTGTGAGGGGTAGACAAGCCTCCATCCACAGCTCCCTTGAGGGCCACAAAAACTTTATTTCCAGTAGCAGTTCTGGCAAGCCTTGCATCCAAATAGAGGGTGAAGGCAACAGGTTGACCATCAATGCTTTCCATATTGTATTCATCTCTGGTTACCTCCAGTTGGCCTTCATAGATCTTGTCCATGCCAAACCTGTTGAGAAGCCAGCAGACCAGCACCATGCCAATACAATATGCTGCATCATAATTTGTTAGGCCAACCTTCATATCATAATTTAGGAGTTCATAAGCATAAGCTGCACAAACTATCACATCTTCTGTATAGGCATAAGCAATCTGACAAATGATATCTCCATTGGTTACATGAACTATCATCCTGTATTTAGGTGTGTTGTGCTTATTTTTATCCTGAATTACCAAGCATTTCTGAGTATAGTAATCAGTTTTACCCTCTCATCATTTTCTAAATTTCACTTGGTATCTCTTGAAGTAAGCCTTATTCTTGACAACTTTTAACAAACCCCATCCTGCAGAACAAAACTGGTGTCTGCAGCTTGCTACAGACCAGCCAGGGTGTTGCATTTCCAGTAATCTCACAGGTGATGCTGAGGCATCATATAGTCAGATCATGCAGTCTGAGGACTACATTTTAAGAAGCTAGAACTAAGACCCCTTTGAGCAGGATGCAGTTAGATTCCTTCACCTTTCTCCAGTTTACCTGTTCAGATTCAATCCCCTTGGTTCCAGAGCTGGAGTGACCTGATATAAATAAAGGGAAGTAGAAGATGAAAATGGATCAGATACAATTTGAAATCATACCTAGGGCCATGGGATCCTGAATTAAATAGTAAGGCCAGATGGACCATGTCAAATCAAAATCATATACATGTTAAGTAGTCACTCTAGGTGCCCCTCCTAAGCACCAGGGCCATTTGTTCCAGACTCTCTTAGAAGACAGAAGACAATTTGAAACCAAACCTGAGCCCTGAGCACCTAGGACTAGCCAGTGGGGCCAGCTGACCCTGATCAAATGGCACCCCATTTCTGTCTCCAGAAACACCAGGCTCCCCAGCCTGCTCCTGCCAGGAAAGCTCTCTTTGTATTTCTTCAAAGTCTTGCACAGGATATTAGCCACTTCCTTCTCTATAATTCATCCTTCCACTTTGCCATCTGGAATATTTCTCTTTTACAAGTGCCTAAGTTGTAACAGTTTGAGGCAGTTGAATCTTAAATTTGCTATTTTGGGTAATTTATTGTTTTTAATGCTTTCTTCCCTAAATTCAGATTCTGTGGTTTGAAACAGACTCCAGCCAGGATTTCTGCTTCCTAGTTGGCTATCTGGTGGTCTGCCCTCTCCAGGTCTTTTCTGGGTTTATTTTTCAGCTTCCCACTGGTGCCTACCAAGGGTTTCTTCAAATCACTCCTCCCACTGCATCCATTAGTTTCCTCCATCCCACCACTGTCCTGAATGCCTTGGTCAGACCCCTTATGGTGGGAGCTAAGAGAAGGCTACTGGGGACCAGTAGGCTGTAATTTCGATTGTAACACAAAGGTCTTGCTATGCCTAAAACATCTTCCTACTGATACTCTAAATCCTACCTTTAAAAACCCTTTGGGCTATGGTCATATAAACAATAGGTAGAAATAAGTGCAAAATAAACAATGAGATTTGAGGGGAAAGAGACCTCACAATTGTTGGATATTTCTATGTGTAAAACTCTGGACTGATAAAATAAGAAATATCATCCCTACTCTGCAGATGAAGAAACCAAGGCTCCAAATAATTTTCCCAAGGAATCCTGAGTTACAGAGTGGTGGGGTCAAGACTTGAACTAGATCTAACTCAAAGTCCATGTGTTTGTCATCAGGTTAGTATTGGAGGGTTAGATGAGGAACAGGACACCAGGCAGAGGATGAAAACCAGGTTCTGGGGGTATTCAAGGGTGGGATAATCAAGCATAATCAAGCCAGGAGGCAGAATGGGCACAGAATTTCCAGAACAAGGTACCAGCTACTAGATAGAAGCTTCATATTGAACTAACCTTGGCATTATTTCAAGATTTTATGAGCTTCTTATTTATGGAAAGAGCTGTACTACCAGGTGGTTACCTGAAGCTTGCAAATAAAAGTGAATGGCAATAATCTGTTTTACCAAAAATTTGAGTAGGAGTGAGACAAGATTAGTTGATCCCTGGAAATTTTTCCATGATTCTCTTTGAAGAGGTATGTTTAGGTAACAGTACCCTAGTGGTTCTCAACCCGTGGGAGCTTTGGAATAGTTAGTATACCTGGGCCCCATCCAAGACCAACTGTTGGGTTTCTAGCTGTGGGACCCTGGCATTTATGCTCTCTGCAGCTATCCAGGACTGATAGGATGCCAGGGTTAAAACAACAGCCTCAGGATAAACGAGCTTACTATTTTTCCTTGCTCTGAGAAGGACAGAGTTAAAATACTGCACAATTCTAGGGGGCAGAGGAGAATAGGGAAAGCTTTCTAGTACTAAAAGTTGGAAAACTGAACTTTTGTCATTTGGAAGAAGAAAAAGACAAATTTTAACCACTTTACAATTTTGTCAAAGGACCATCCACCCAGAAATTCCCTTTATCCCATGTTTTGATGAGTCCAATTTCCAATGTTTAACCTTCATCGAATCAAGGTCAGGAGTGAGTTTGGTAGTATCTGACACCCACCTGAAAAGCTCAATTTTAAAACTCACTGCACTACATACAGGATCTCCTATTTATCTAAAGTACTGCAGCTAGGGAAGATGCTGCTTCATTGATTTTAGACCCAGATAATCTAAGGAACACAGTAGTTATTTGTCCTGACCAAGAGTGCTTACTAAGTCATCAGGGAGCCAGAGCTAGGCCCTGCCATCCTAGAGCTAGCTGTCTTCTTTAAGTGGAGCAGCATTTAAGATGCTCCTGGAATGTGATGAGAAATACAATCATCCCTATAAAATTAACAGGGGATGCTGAGAGGAAACAGTCTGTGTACCCAGCTCAATCCAGCCTCATAATGGTGGCCAGAGGATCTATGGGGCATCATGGTTATAGTTCCAACTTTTTAGCAGGTCTCTCTCTTTTTGGAATTGCTACAAGACCCCAAGATGACCTATATCCCACTGAATTAGAAATGAAATGTACAAGATGATGGAAATTTCAGAGCAAGAAGACCCCCAGCTAGCATTTACTCTTTCCTGATTTGACCTGGGTCTATTTCTTGGGATGTATTACAACTTAGAAAAAAAATAAATAAATGAACTAGATAGATAGCTAAATGAGATTTTGCCTAAGAAAAGGTATGGCCAAGAGAGAAAACATAAAAATCCCATTGAGTTGAACTAGATTTTTAGAGATCATCTAGGTTAGTGTATCTGTCAGGATTGGGCAAGAAATGAAAATGTCTTCCCCGTCTCATATGAGTTCATTTTATTGGTAGGATGTAATCCAGATGCAAAACCCTAGCTGCAGGAAGTCTGAGAAATACAGTTTTTGTTCCCAACCACTCTAAATAGAAGGATGGTAAAAAAAAAAACTTTAGAGAGCCAATCCGAGTATTGGCCAAAACCAGCAGTTTTCAACCTGTATACCATAGAATAGTGAGATGTAGCTACATGTTATTTTTTTAAAGATTTACTTATTTGAGAGAGAGAGCACATGCACAGGAGGAGGGGCAGAGGAAGAAGGAGTGAGAATTTCAGTCAGACTCCTCAGTGAGTGTGGAGCCCAACATGGGGTTCAATCCCAGGACCCTGAGATCACGACCTGAGCCAAAAACAAGAGTTGGACACTGAAGGGACTGCGCCACCCAGGTGTCCCCATGTTATTTTTTTTAAAGAGATTTTGTTCTCAGATGAATTTGAGCCATGCTTGACAAAACAAAGTTGAATATGATTCTTTACTGAAATATGTGTCAGGGTCTTCAATATCCATGCATGCAGCCCAGTTCTTCATATTTTGGGAATCATGAATTGAGTAAACACTTATCTAAGCCCTTTTGCAGATGAGAAAACTGGAGTCCAGAGAGATTAAATAAGATGCCTGAAGTTGAATAGCCAGTTCTGGACCAGGATCCGTGTCACTTAAGCAGCCAGGTGTGTTCTTCCTGCTGGGAGAGAATGAAAAGGAGGTAGGGGTGGCAGACAAGCCAAAAAGAAGAAAGATGAAACTTACAGGAAGGTGAGAAGGGCTAGAAATCTAGAGGAAGACTATGCATCTCTGTCTCTCCTAGTTACTGAGAGTAAAAAGTACAAAACACTCTGCATGTGTCCTGACCCAGATGCAGAGTGAATTCATTAAAGAGGTCAGAGCCCTGAACCCACATCTCATCCCTTCCCACATGTGCCTGGAATATGTTGATGCTTTGGCCTCGATTAGTAACAGGGAAAACTGGATCTGTGGAACATGTCATCTTTATAAATAGAACCAGAGTCCAGTGGCTTCTAAATAGTCAGGAGATGCTCTGTCTTCTGGTGTCAGCTATTTATTTGTATTTCCGTTTCATAAAATGTACCTTCTCTGGTTCTAGGCTTTGCCCCATTAGACATCTGCTCTCCTGCCCCAGATGTGCTACACAGATTCCTGGCCTCTTGACTCAAACCCCTGGGAATAGGGCCAGTGGGCACTTTCTCCTCTGATCCCTGCCAAGGTTGTCACTGTGGTGAGGATGCTGTGTTTGATAGTAATTCCTCCTTTAGATGGTGCACTTAGGGGAAAGAAGGAAAAGAAAAATATCTTTTTCAGCCACTATGCCTCAGTGTCCACATCCCTTTCTCTCAGCCAACCTGCACATTTGTTAATTCTTTTTAATAAAAATTTTAGTATGTCAGTTCTCTCTGGTTTGGGTATATTTTGTCACTCACAAGAAGTAAATAGTAATTCTGAAATGATGCTGGGCAATCTGGTGATGTTATCGTGCAGAGTCTCTCCTCCACTCTTGTCTTTCTCTCTCTCTTTCTCTTTCACAAGCACTCTCTTCCTCAGGTAACAGAGAGAAACCTGGCCTCAATCAGCAAGGCTGAAAAGGACATAGAGTTCTCCAGTAATGCAGCATTTCCTTTTCTGATAGACTTGATTTTACATGAACCATTCTGGGAATGGGGAACTCAGTAATTTGTGAAGCAATTTATACTGTAGATAGCTATTTATCTCTATTAGTCAACACATGTTTGGTCACAATTAATAGAAGAGCCAATTAAAACTGGCTTAAACCCCACCTCACACACACACACCCCAAAAAGGTAATTTAATGATCACCCAAAGAACAGTTAAGGAGTAGACCTACTTCTTATACTGCTGGATCCAGAAGCTAAAACAATGTTACCAGGACCCAGTTTCTCTCTTACTACCTCTCAGTCCTGCTTTCTCTATGGAACTTCATCCTCAGCAGACTTCTCTCAACCGAGATGCCCCCAGATGCCCCAGACTGACAACTTCACAGCTGCCAGTCAGCAAAAAGAGAGATTCTATCCTCTGATTGCTCAAGAAGGTCCTGAAATGAGTCTCACTCTATCAAGTTCAACCATGTCCAGTCTCCTGAACCAGTCACTGGCCAGAGCTGTTCATTATTTCATTGCCAAGGCCTGGGTCATGGGCCCACTTCTGGAGCCAGGAGTGAGGTGCTATTACCAGGATGCAGGGCAATAGATGCTGATCAGGAAAAAATTTAGTTACACTCTATTTATCTATCATTAATTCATTCATTTTGCAGAGATGAATTGAGGACTTGTTTTGTGCTAGAAACTAGGGATAAAATCCTGGATAACTTCTACTTGTCCTTCATGATGCAGCTGAAGAGTCATCAATTTTATGATGAATTTCCTTCACTGACACCCCCTCAGCAGAGTTAGGTATTCCCTCCTGATGCTCCTGCTTTTCTCAGTAAATACCTCCACTATAGCACACACTATTCGGAACTATATTGATGTCTCATCATCTTTCTCCCTAATTTACTGTGAGCTCCTGGAGGACAGATTTTGTGTCTTATTTATCTTGGCCTCCCCAGATACCAACAGCAGGCACAAAGCACTCAAAAAAACCTTTGTTGAATAAACATATGAGCGATGAGTTATTTATGTAATTAGTGAATTAATACATGTGTTCCTTGGGGATTTTGGAAACTCTCAGGGGAGAAGAAATCCATAAATAACTAACTGGAATACAGTGTGATCAATGGGACAACAGCTGTATGAGCAAAGAGCTGGGAAGCACAATGGAAGATGATGTGTAACAGAATTATTTAATTTAAGATATTTTTTGGTATTTCAAATCTAAATCTATCTCCCTATGACTTCTACCTGTATTTTTTAGTTCTTCATTCTTGAATAACTCCAAATATGTCTATCTATGTTTCTAACATCTGGGATAATTCCTGACAACACATAAGGCACTTAATCAATATTTCTAACAGAATTAATTGCATTTTCTCAGCTACATAACAGTATCAGTTGTGTAAAGGTAGATATCTTACCCTACTCTTGGATATTCTCTGATAATGGCTATATCATTGTAAGAGTGAAAATACTCTCTTCTTGACAGTCCCCTGTGTTGGTATACCTGCAACCCCAAAATCAAATTGAAAATTGGTTATTTGAAACCTGAATCACATTTTCTTTTAGGTAAAATATGGTCAATGGTGCTTGCTTTCCAAGCTATTACTCACTAGCTGATTTGGTGGATATTGGTGCTCACCTGGGACTCAGGAGTCAGAAGCCTCTAAGTAGTCCCAACCCTCATTTGAGGTGCAAGTTGGGTTCTGGGCAGAAGTGGGTCAAATCAGTCTTGGCCTCCTTTAATTGCTGATATCCCTCTTCCTTTCTCTACTGTCCTATTCACCCATGGCCTTCTCCTGCACTAAGGCTTCCATAGCTGTGGTGACCTTGAAGATGCACCACTCAAAATTCCTGCTGTGTCATTGTGACCATAATTGATAAACAGCCCCAGATACTGTGTTCCAAATCCACCATGCCATTTGCTCTGAGGCTTCACGTCCCTTGGGCTACTCTCAGCTGATGATTGATCACAAGAGGGTTACTAAGGCAGGCCCATACCTGTGAGGTGCTAGATACATTGGCTCTAGGACTCTCCTTCAGCTTGGCCAAAAATTTCCTAGCACTGTGCTGCAGTCTGAGACTCTGCCATCTCAGCTGCCTGTCCTTCCTTCCCTCTGGCCTACACAGGATCAGCACTGCACTGTGGTCAGACAGCTCTTCTTACCTTCTCAAACTCCTCCTCTGCTTCTCTTACAGACATTTTCCAGTGGATCTCTTGCATATCTAGTTCTGTCTTGGCCTCTGCTTCTTGCAGGACCAGGAGTAACACATTTGTGACCTTGAGATTGCACACAGGAAGCATGCAGCAGGGAGACTTCTTCAACCCCAATAACTGATGAGCATTTTCTTGCTTGAGGTACAGGAGAGAGTGATTGGCCAGTGCATTAAGGAAGTATTAATTCAAACAAGAGGAGTTGGACTTACCTAATGGAGCTGAAAAAGATCTGAGACTTATACATGCAGTTAGCACCCAGTCTTCCTCAAAACCCTAAGGTCAAATAGATGATCTGGTCTTCCCCATTTCCTGACTTATATTTCAGACTGTTTCTTATTTTTACTTGATTTATACTTTAAAATTACTTTGAAGATTCATTTTGATCTGACTTTATATGGAAATATGTGGGAGTAGAAAGAAAAGGTTTCCAGTGCAATTTTTTTATTTAAGTTCAGTTAGCCAACATATAGTACATCATTAGCTTTGTTATAATGTTCAGTGATTCATTAGTTGCATATAACACCCAGTGCTCATCACGTTCACGTGCCCTCCTTAATGCCCATCACCCAGTTACCCCACCCCCCTACCCACCTCCCTTTCTGCAGCCCTTAGTTTGTTTCCCGGAGCCAAGAGTCTTTCATGGTTTGGCTCCCTCTCTGATTTCTTCCCATTGTTTTCCCTCTCTTCCCCTATGAAATTCTGTGCTATTTCCATATTCCACATATAAGTGAAACCATATGATAATTGTCTTTCTCTCCTTGACTTATTTCACTTAGCATAACACCTTCCAGTTCCATCCAAGCCAATGTGAATGGTAGGTATTCATCCTTTCTAATAGCTGAGTAATATTCCATTGTATATATGAACCACATCTTCTTTATCCATTCATCTGTTGAAAGACATCTCGGCTCCTTCCACAGTTTGGCTATTGTGGACACTGCTGCTATGAAGATTGGGGTGCATGTGCCCCTTCTTTTCACTACATCTGTATCTTTGAGGTAAACACCTAGTAGTGCAATTGTTGGGTCATAGGGTAGCTCTATTTTTAACTTCTTGAAGACCCTCCATGCTGTTTTCCAGAGTGGCTGTACCAACTTGCTTTCCCACCAACAGTGTAAGAGGGATCCCCTTTTCCACATCCTCGCCAATATTTGTTGTTTCCTGTCTTGTTAATTTTAGCCATTCTAACTAGTGTAAGGTGGTATCTCAATTGCACCAAAAACCATAACATACCTAGGAATAAACCTAACCAGAGAGGTAAAGGATCTGTACTCTAGAAACTACAGAACACTTATGAAAGAAATTGAGGAAGACACAAAAAGATGGAAAAACATTCCATACTCATGGATTGGAAGAATAAACATTATTAAAATGTCTATGCTGCTTAGAGAAACCTACACGTTCAATGCAATCCCTATCAAAATACCATTGACATTTTTTACAGAGCTGGAACAAACAATCTGAAAATTTATATGGAACCAGAAAAGATTCCAAATCGCCAAGGGAATGTTGAAGAAGAATACCAAAGCTGGGGGCATCACAATGCCTGACTTCAAGCTATATTACAAAGCTGTGATCATCAAGACAGCATGGTACTGGCATAAAAACAGACACATAGATCAGTGGAACAGAACAGAGAGCCCAGAAATGGACCCTCAACTCTATGGTCAACTAATCTTCCACAAAGCAGGAAAGAATATCCAATGGAAAAAAGACAGTCTCTTCAATAAATGATGCTGGGAAAATTGGACAGCCACATGCAGAAGAATGAAACTGGACCATTTTCTTACACCATACACAAAGATAAACTCAAAATGGATGAAAGACCTCAATGTGAGACAGGAACCCATCAAAACCCTAGAGGAGACTACAGGCAATAACCTCTTTGATATCGGCCACAGCAACTTCTTGCAAGACACATGTCTAAAGGCAAGGGAAACAAAAGCAAGTTGCATATAACACCCAGTGCTCATCACGTTCACATGCCCTCCTTAATGCCCATCACCCAGTTACCCCACCCCCCTACCCACCTCCCTTTCTGCTCTTCCTTTCTGCAGCCCTTTTTGGACTTCATCAAGATGAAAAGCTTCTACACAGCAAAGGAAACAGTCAACAAAACTAAAAGGCCACCTACGGAATAGGAGAAGATATTTGCAAATGACAGTACAGATAAAGGGCTGCTATCCAAGATCTATAAAGAACTTACCAAACTCAACACCCAAAAAACAAATAATCCAGTCAAGAAATGGGCAGAAGACATGAACAGACACTTCTCCAAAGAAGACATACAAATGGCGAACAGACACATGAAAAAATGTTCCACATCATTTGCCTTCAGGGAAATACAAATTCAGTGTAATTTTTGTGAGTTTCTGTCCCTTCACCTCCCAGCAACACTATGCATGCATCCACGTCAGACTGAGACATTGGACATGTCAGGTGAGTAACTTGGATCCTTTTTACATAATTTTGTCCGTTCCTTATATATCTGATCAGCATTTAATAGGAATGGAAAAAATAATAAAAGTAAATGCTTTTTTATGTTCAAAATAAAGATATATTTTCCATGTACATACTACACATGATTTTCTGAACTAGACAATTTCTTGAGAGGCATATTAAACTATGTAAATGTAGACATTCTAATAAATCATCCCCAGAAAAGAGCACATACAGCATCATGAATTTTTCAGTTTCAGAATTTCAGCAGGCTGGTTGGTTACAGGGAAATCTCAGAGGGCTGGTCCCAAAGTTAGTGTTAAGGCTTTATACACACCATGTACTGCCACAAAAAAATATCAACAGAGAGAGGTTGGCAGCAATAGGGAGTGTTTAATTGCAGCCAAACCAGTTTATGCCTCATCAGTTTTGTTAGCAGTCATGTGTGGAGACCTGAGTTAACTGGTTCCCTACTCTAGTTTTATGCCAGTAACATTTTGGTAGCCCCTATTGACTGGTGCTCTGGGCAGCTGCCTAGTGGCTCACCCATTAATCTGGCCTGTATCATCCTTAACCTGGGATATAGAATAGACTCAGCCTGAAACACCATGTCATGTCTATGAAATGCCCCCTGGAGAGCCTGAGTGCCATCTGGCCAGAGGAAGACTGGGGAGAGGGGAACCTGGTGGAGATAGATGAAAGGATTTGGTGCTGGTCATGCACCTGGAAGGGTGAAGGAAAACTGTGGCAGGAAGCCGCAGATTTTTCTCACCATCTGAGAGGCAGTGTCTTCAGAGAAAGAAGGGAGGGCGTAGTGGTTTTCAGTTTTACCATTCCTCCCACCCCCAAGAACATTGGCAAAGTCTGGAGACTTTTTGGGGGTTGTCACAACTGGTGGCTAAGTGCTATTGGCATCTAGGGGGTAGAGGCCAGAGATGCTGCTAAACATCCTGTAATGCACGGGACAGCCCCCACAACAAAGAATTATCTGGTCCAAAATATCAATAGTGCTGAGTCTGAGAAATCCTGCTAGACCCAGGCTTAGCTCTAGTCCTGGGCTAGGATAACTTACAGGTGTTTTATTTCCTATCTAGGATAAAAGCTTTCCTACAAAGTCCACATCTTCCTTTGCTCAACCTTGGTTTACCTTCTTGTCTAAGTCCTGTAGCATCTAGAGTCTGTTCCACACCTTCACTCCATACTGGTGGAGAGCGTGTGTGGCCAGAAGCTGGGAGGGAGAGGCAGAGAGCTTTGATGTAAGGTACTCCCCATCTTCCCTGGCTGTGCCTTTCATTTGTACCCTGAGGCATTCACAGGAGGGGAAGGCCTTACAGACTAACAAGGAGACTGGGCTCAAGAATTAGTGAGGTCCAGATTTGTGCAGAGGAGGGAGAGTTTCCAGGAAAGAGTTTCCTTATTAACACTTATGGGGGAAAGGGAATGTGTGTGGTATGCTTATGTTCTGTTTATCTAAATATTATTTTAATGAAGTCAGAAACCTTACCCTGTGTTCTGACTATCCATAAATGCACAACAAACCACCCCTAAATTAGCAGCTTAGAGCAATTTATTAGTATCTCTCAGTTCTTGAGTTGGCTGGGCTCATCCAGATAGTTCTTGCTTGGACATCTCACATGTGGTTATAGTCAGATGGTGGTTGGGGCTACAGTCATCTGAAGGTTCGACTGACCTGGATGTCCAAGACAGCTCACTAATATGGGTTGCATTTATTTTTGGCTCTTGGCTTTGAACTCAGCTGAGGTTGCACCTGGAATGTCTACATGTGACCTCTCCATGTGGCTCAGGCTTCTTACAGCATGGCAGCTGTCTTCTAAGAGGGGGCATATGGAAGAGCAAGCTGCAAATCTTTTTGTGACCTAGCCTCAGAAATCTCAGATTTCAGATGGTTAGAATAAAGTCACTGAGGCAGATTCAAGAAGAGGGAAATTAAACCACTTTGTTTGATGCAAAGAGTAGCATGCACACACAAGGAGGGGAAGGATTGATTGTTGTCATCTTTGACTGTTTACCACTTCCTACTCTTTGATGTCTCCAACTTTCCCTCCCAACCCCAATACCCCAAACAAGAGGGCCCAGCATAATGCTGTGCCAGGTAAGTGAGAACCAGTATGGAGTAGTGGTTAAGACCATAGATGTTTAGAGGCAGGGAGACCTGGGTTTGAGTCTGGGGTTTTCCACTTACCATCTGTGGATCTTGGGCAATTTGTCTAACCTGTCTGAGTCTCATTTGGCTCATCTGTAAAAGGGTGTTAATATATATGTACCTTCCTTCTTTGTACCTGTTTGGGGTGTGGGGAAGGATGCTGATCTCAATGGATTCCTTTGGCTTTCTGGCTTCTGTTTAGGTTCAGTCAGTGAAGGATCCAGCAGGAGACTAGAGGGCACAAGGCAAGAGAGTTTGAAATATTTATTCCCACTGGAATGCTGCAGTTCCGTTGTTATCTGTGATATTCCATGACTACAGCTTCTGCAGGGCAGCTCACCTTCCTAGCTCCAGCTCTCACTGCTTCCTCCCCTTGCCTTTTCAGGCCTAGAGGTAAAAAATGGCTTCTCGTTGCTTTGCCTGGGTGCCTCAGCATCTTTGCTTGGTCCCTTTAACTCCACCCATGCCCAGGAAAAGAATTTCTTCTGTAAATTATCTCAACATTTCACTGAAGTATGATTCAAGGAAACCAGCCGTTACTCCCTGAGGTCCTAAGGGCTACATCCACCAATGGCTTCCTGTTGGTGTCAGGGTGGAGCCCAAGCTCCTCTTCACAAAGCCCTCCACAGCCCTGCTAGATCTAGACCCTGCCTTCCTCTCCAGCCCCATTGGGCTGTTTGTCTCCTTCTCCGCATCTGGTGCCCTGCCCTTAAGTCAGTTCTTAAAATGCTCATTCCCACCTCTCAGACTTTGAATATGCCTTTATGCCTTCCTGGAAATCCTGTTCTCATTATCCCTTTTCCCTTGCAGAGTTCACTGAACTTACCCTCAGCTCAAATGCGGCTTTCTTAGGAAAATCTCCATAAATCACTAGATTGGGCATTTTATTTGTTCTTTAAATTTCCTTCATACTTATATCACAATTTATGCATTTGCTTGATCAGTCTGCCTCTCCTACTAGACTGTAAGAGGCAGGGGATTGAACTCATAGAAACAGAAAATAAAAAAGTAGTTGCCAGGGGCTGGGAAGTGGAGGAAATAGGGAGAGCTAGTAAAAGGGTACAAATCTGAGGTATAAGATGAATAAGGTCTGAAGATGGAACATGTAACATAGTTGCTCTAGTTGATAACACTATGTTACATAATTGAAATTTGCTAAGAGAGTAGAATTTGAATGTTCTCACACACACAAAAAAAGACGGGGGGAGGAGGGATAAATACATGAGGTGATGGATATGTTAATTAACTCACTGGGGGGAATCCTTTCACAGTGTGTGTTTATAACATCATCACATTGTACACCTTAAATATCTTACAATTTTATTTGTCAATTATACCTCAGTAAAGCTGGGGGTGGGGAGAGGCAGGGAATAGATACCTTGTCAATTTTGGCTCACTTTTATATCTTCAACATCTAGCATGGTACCCTGGCACATTTAGAATTTTTTAATCAATACATATAATCCAAAATCCCAGATCTTATCACAGGAAGTTAGAAAAAATGAGTTGGTACTTGCAAGGTCATTTTAAGAAATTAGATGCCATGTTGAGGACTTGAGTCACCAGATTTCCTACAACTTAAATTGCCCCTCTGCACCTTCAATTCCTTTTGGATATTTTTAGAAACCATGTGTCCAAACAAAGCTCTGCAAGGAAAATTTATACCCCCACCACCACCATGTGTGTGGTATGCAGCAGAGCAGAAAAACAATCAGAAATGCACTTGATGAAGGAGAAAACAGCAGAATGTGAGTCCCTGGGTAAAGCATCTTGGAGAAGCCAGCCCAACAGCTGCTTGCATTAAAAATGATTGCTTTATATTTATGGCGGACCAGCAACAATAAGCAGTTTATAGCCTATAATCTAACACAAATGACTTGGGAAAATAGTCTTAATAGATAGTTCAGCTGAGTGTCCCAGGGCATTAGGAAGCCCAGCGGGAACACTCAGAGTTTGGCCTTTATTGATCTGACAAAACCTCACTGACTGGCTGCATGTTAAACCATTTCTCTATACAATTTTATATTCTCCCACTTAAGGAGACTCTGCAGATGACCCATCAAACTCTGAGGGCACAGACTCTACTAGATACTGAGCCCCCAGAGTTCCCACTGGCTTCTTAGAAACTAAACTCTCCTCCCTGGGCTGCATCAAGCCAGGGAAAATGAAGCATGACCTTGTAAAATATCAGTTCTTAGGTATTTTCCCCCTAATTGTGGGGATGTTATCATGGCAGAAGAAAAATATCATTTTCTGCACTCCATTATGGAAAATAATATCCATCTGTGGGAATGCTGAGCAGGGACGATTGCCGTGGTCAGGCATGGTATCAGACTGACAGGCTGAGTGAGAGTTTGGTTTTTATGAGGGGTAAGCTGGAAGAAAGGAAGTAGGTTCTGGGGAAATTGTGTTCTCACTGCCCTTTCTTCTGGCCCTCTCACCGGTGCCTTGGGCCTTCTTGCTGTTCAGTGATGCCCATTTGAGCCCAGAACACCATCTTATATCATTGGTTCCTATATTGTACACACATATTCCTAACTAGACTGCATGTTCTTCAAGGTCAGGTCCATGCCTCAGAACTCTTCTTCTCTCCTGGGCCTCATTAAGACAAACTTTTTACTAGAAATCATCTACTTCCTACTAGAAAATAGTAGTTCCATCTACAAGAAAGAGCATAGCCTCCCACCCCCTAACCACGGGTAATATTTTGTGTTAAATTACGTTAAATTTATCTGACCTATGCTCCCATTTCTCTTTCCTCTTAATAATTAAGAACTTAAGATCCAGTGCCAGGGAATTAGGGGCCAGCATTCCAGCTCACTCACAGGGATGTGATCTCTAGGGAGTTATTTAGCCTCTCAGAGTCTCAGTATTCATATCTGTAAAATGTGGATAACAATGATACTTACCTCACAGGGTTGTTGTAAAGACTGAGTGTGATGTGTACAGCCTGTTAATGTTGTTTGCACAGTGCATGCACATAGTTAGCATTCAATCAGTGTTAGCTTCTTGCTATAGTCTGGATGTTTGTATCCCTTCAAAATTCAATTTTTCAAATTCTAATGGCCAATGTAATGGTATTTGGAGGTGGGGCCTTTGGGAGGTGATAGGGTCCTGAGGGTAGAGCCCTCTATGAATGGGGTTAATGCTGTTATAAGAGACTCCACAGGGGTGCCTGGGTGGCTCAGTTGGTTGAACATCCAGCCCTTGGTTCTTGGTTTTGGCTCAGGTCATGATCTCATGAGTCATGGGATCGAGTAGTATCGGGCTCTCCGCTCAGTGGGGAGTCTGCTTAAGGAGTCTCTCCTTCTGCCCCTCCCCCACCTCTCAAATAAATAAATCTATAAAAATATATAAATAAGAAAATAAATAAAAGAAACTCCACAGAGCTCCCTTATCCCTTCCAACATGTGAGGACACAGTGAGAAGGTGATAGCTATGAACCAGAGAGCCCTCACAAGAGTGTGAGCATGCAGGTGCCTTGCTTGATCTTGGGCTTCCTAGTCTCCAGAACTGTGAGAAATAAATTTCTGTTTATAATCTACCCATTCTGTGTTATTTTGTTATAGCAGCCAAATGGGCTAAAATATTAATTCTCTCCCTTTCCTTCTTTTTCTTCTTTTTTATAAGGGTATTCTCATCTTGGCCTACGAATACTTACAGAATTTTTTTTAAGAAGTAGATGTTTTCTACTAGAAAGGATTGTCCTGATGAGGTCCAAGAAAGACAAGGAGGTCTGAGACATGGATCTGACCTTGAGGAGCTTGTAGTTCAGTTAGTGATAAATGTGTGCAATGCAGGAGCCAACAATATAAGACAATGAGCTCTGAGTTCACAGCGAAAAGAGCAAATACTTTGAGCAAATAAAGAATGAGCTCCATAAGTTTGAGAAATCTTATCAGAGAAGCAGGGTCTTTAAGTTCTCAGAAAAATTAGTAGGAGGAGAAGTACTCTGGATAGGAAAATGACATCAATAAAAATCTTTAGGTAAGAAATAGAATAGTAAGTTCAAAGGACAACAAATAGACCATATGACTGAATTGTCCTGCATATGTTTGGCCAGTAGTGAAACATATGACTATAGGAAGCCTTTGCTCCAGGAACCATAGCCCCATGGGTGTTTCTACATATGAACTTGGGCTATTCAAAGTCACAGGATAAACATAGTATCTCTTCCCAGAGCTTTAACTTACTTGAAAATTAAATTTCAAATGCATCATGTTTTCATTAAAACAAATCCAGATGTAATGTGCAGTAGACTAAAAAATTCACATGAAATTTTAGGATAAAGAATGAGAATTTATGAATGCTTTGCATGTTAGTAGGCTTCTTAGAGCTATGCCACAGATCTTATGGAGACTTTTCATTAGAGTACTTGGTAGTCAAAGTTTGAGATTTACAACTAAACCAGAGAATTGTTTCTAGTAATAGAAATTGCATGGGTAAGAGGAAAAAAGAATGGTAAAATTTTAGATACCAAATCCCTTTTCCTAATTTTGCATATAGAGAGAACAAGGTTTCAAAAGAAAGCAGTTATTGCCTGGGGGTACACAGCTAAGGCTCTCCAGTGCTTTTTAAATAACAACCAAGAGATAGCTCCTATGTGGGGTGGCTCTAATATAATTTATTTCCCTGCTTCTGAGATGCTTTCTCAAAATTAAACCTTACAAGTTGTGGTAGAAACCTTCTGCAATGGTTTGAATAGATTGTAAATTTTCCATGTGAAATGTAAAGCTTCCCATTCAGGGATTCTGAATCTAGGCACCATTTTCAGTCTGTGAAAGGCATGTAGGAAATCTTTCCCTGGCTGCTTGTCAGTTGTTGCTCAAATGGTGACATTTTAGGTCTCCAGTCTATTTTTTTTTAATTTTATTTTATTATGTCATGTTAATCACCATCATCATTAGTTTTTGATGTAGTGTTCCATGATTCATTGTTTGCATATAACACCCAGTGCTCCATTCAATATGTGCCCTCTTTAATACCCATCACCAGGCTAACCCATCCCCCCTCCTCCCCTCTAGAACCCTCAGTTTGTTTCTCAGAGTCCATAGTCTTTCATGGTTTGACTCGCCCTCTGATTTCCCCCACTTCATTTTTCCCTTCCTACTATCTTTTTCTTTTTTTTTTTTTTAAACATATAATGTATTATTTGTTTCAGAGGTACAGGTCTGTGATTAATCAGTCTTACACAATTCACAGCACTCACCATAGCACATACCCCCCCCCAATGTCTATCACCCAGCCACCCCATCCCTCCCATAACCCATCCCTCCGGCAACCTTCAGTTTGTTTCCTGAGATTAAGAATTCCTCATATCAGTGAGATCATATGATACATGTCTTTCTCTTATTTTGCTCAGCATAACACCCTCCAGTTCCATCCACGTCGTTGCAAATGGCAAGGTTTTGGGTTTTTTGGTGGCTGCATAATATTCCATTGTATATATATGCCACATCTTCTTTATCCATTCATCTGTTGATGGACATCTTGGCTCTTTCCATATTTTGGTTCTTGTGGACATTGCTGCTATAAATATTGGGGTGCACGTACCCCTTCGGATCACTACATTTGTATCTTTGGGGTAAATACCAGTAGTGCAATTGCTGGGTCATACGGTAGCTCTAT
>NC_138375.1:53729869-53774911 GCF_054177405.1 Leptonychotes weddellii | reverse complement strand
CTTGGACCCTGAAAAGATTGACTCTGTCTTCCTCTTTTATTAAATGTCATACTCATTTAAGTATTGAACAAGTTACCAGTACATACGGAGCATAATAAAAGATGCTTGTCATAAATATATTTTATATTTATTTCAATGACACAAAATGGCAAATAGTAATCAGAGCAATGACTTAGAAATCAGGGCCAGAATGATATTTCCATGGAAAAGGATCATTTTAAAAAAAATCATAACAGTGGCTATAATTGTATAGATGAAGAAACTGAGACTTAGATGAAATTTTGGGGAATCAGGTTTATTGAGATATTTATAGACAATAATATATTCCCCTTTTAAGAGTATAGTGCAGTAAGTTTTAATAAATGTGTATAGTCCTGTAACCAAAACCATAACTAAGAGAACATTTCTATTACTGTAGAAAGTTTCTTTGTGTCTATTTGTAGTCAATTATCTCCCCTCACCCCCAGTCCCTAGCAATCAGTGATCTGGTTTCTGATCTGCTTTTTGCCTTTTCAAAATGTCATATGAATGTAATCATAAAGTATGTAAGTTTAGTCATAAATATATTTTATCTTTATTTCAATGACATAGTGGCATAGTGCTTTTGAAATTCACCTATTTTTTGCCTGTATTGATGCTTTATTTTTTATTGCTAAATTGTGTTCTATTATATTAATGTACCACAAATTGGTTACCCATTTAGCAGATGATGAGCATCTGAGTTGCTTCTGTTCTTTGTTTATTATAAATAAAGTTTCCATAAACCTCTGCATACAGATCTCTTGTGGACATAGGTTTTCAGTTTTCTTGGTTGAAGTATTAGGAGTGGGGTTTCTGGGTCACATAGCTAGTGAATGCATAACTTTACTAGAAAGTGCCAAACACTTTACCATTTTGTATTCCCATAATTAATGTGTATGAGGTTTCCAGATGCCCTATGTCCTCAGCAGCACTTTTCAATTTTAGCTATTCTAATGGGTATGTAGTGATATCTCATGATTTTAACTTTCATTTCCTCAGTAACTGATGATGTATAGTTTCTTTTCATGAGTTTATTTGTCATATATATGTCTTCTTTGGTAAAGCTTTTATCCCATTTTTATTTGGTTTCTTGTCTTACTGAATTTTGAGACTTCTTTATATATTCTGGAAATGAACCCATTATCAGGTATGTGTCACTTACCTCTTTATGTCACAATATTTGCAAAGAACAGATGTTTTTAATTTTAATTCAGTTCAACTTAATTTTTTTCTTTTGTGGTCTGTGCTTTATGTATATTATCTAAGAAATCTTTGCCTAATTCAAGAGCAAAAGGGTTTTCTTCTATGTCGTCGTCTTCTAGAAGTTTTTATACATTTAACACTGACATTTAAATATCGGCCATTTCAAGCTAATTTTGTATACGATGCAGGAAAAGGTCAAGGTTATTTCTTTATTTAGCATATAGATAGCCAATTGTTCCAGCACCCATTGCTGAAAAGATTATCTTTTGTCTGTTGAATTACCTTAGCACTTTGCTCTGTGAAGCGGATGAATGGTTGAAGATCAAGGGCCATATATATATACATGGGTCTATTTCTGAACTCCAGATTCTATTCCCTTGATCTGTGTGTTTCTCTTTTAGCTAATACCACACTGTCTTGATTATTATACCCTTATAGTAAGTCTCCAAATCAGGTTATTTGAAATCTTCAACTTTGTTCTTCTTGTCCAAAATTACCTACTTTAGCTATTTTAGTTCCTTTGATTTTCTATATAAATTTTAGAATTAACCTGTAAATTTCTACAAGAAAAAAATTCACGCTGGGATTTTGATTGGGATTGCATTGAATGTATAGATCAATTTGAGGAGACTTGACAGCTTAACAATACTGGATTTTCTAATCCATGAGTACAGGTATAGCTATCCATTTATTAGGTCCTCTTGATTTCTCTAATCAATCTTTTGTCATTTTCAGCTTTTAAATCCTGTACATAGTTAGTTTTCCTCTAAGTATTTCATGTTTTGTAATGCTATTGTAAATGGTACTGTTTTTGTAATTTCAATTTCCAGTTATTCATTCCCAGTATCTGAGAAAACAATTGATTTTCATATATTGACCTTATATCGTGAACCTTACTAAACTCACTTATAAGTAGATTCTTTAGGATTTCTTATGTAGACAATCACATTGTCTGTAAATGTAAGTTTATGTCTTCCTTTCAAATCTGCATGGCTTTTTAATTTTTCTCATATTACAACATTGGTTAGGACCTCCAGCATAGTGATGGAAATAAGTGATGAATCAAACATCCTTGCCTTGTTCCTGATCTTAGGAAGAAAGCATTCATTTTTTCATCTTAGCTAAATGTAGAGTTTTTTGTAGATGTCCTTTATTAGGCTAAGGAAATTTCATCTTTCCCATTTTCTGAAAATTTCTATCGTGAATAGATGTGAAATTTTGTTAACTGTTCTTTCTCCATCTCTCTAGATGATCATATGCTTTTACTTTTTTACATTCTGTTAATGTTTTGCACTCTGTTTTTTTCTTTTTTACACAACTTTTTTACACTCAGTTAAACAACACTGATTAATTTTCAAGCATTGAACCAACTTTTCATACGTAGGGTAAACTTTAGTTGGTCATGATGTATTATCTTTTTTATTACTTAATTCCATTTTCTAATATTTTGTTAAAGATTTTTAATATTTATGAGGGACATTGGTATATAATTTTTATTTTTTTTAAAGTTTTTTAAAGATTTTATTTATTTATTTGACAGAGAGAGACACAGGGAGAGAGGGGACACAAGCAGGGGGAGTCGGAGAGGGAGAAGCAGGCTTCCCCCCAAGCAGGGAGCCCAATGCGGGGCTCAATTCCAGGTCCCCGGGATCATGACCTGAGTGGAAGGCAGACACTTAACGACTGAGCCACCCAGGCACCCTGGTATATAATTTTTGTTTTTTATAATGTCTTTTTTTGGTGGACAGCAGAGTTTATTTATTTTTTAAATTATGTTCAATTATGTTTTCTTCTGTTTTTGATATCATGATAATTCTAACCACATTAATGAGTTGGAAACTATTCTCTTCCTTTCCATTTTCTTGAAAAGTTTGTGTAAAGTTGGTTATATTTTTGCCAGGGAAACTATCTAACCTGGATTCTCTTTGTGGGGAGGTTTTTAAACTATGAATTCAAATTTTAATAGATGTAGGGCTAATTAGGTTATTTTTTCTTGAGTGAGCTTTTGTAGTTTGTGTCTTTCAAGGAATTTGTCCATTCCATCTAAATTATCAAATGTTTGGCATAAAGCTTTTCATAATATTCTATTATTCTTCCTTTAATTTTAGTTGGCTTTAAAGAACTGTCTCCTGTTTAATCCCTGCTATTGATCGCTTATGTCTTTTCTCTCTTTTTTTTTTCATGATTATTATTCTAGAGATTTTCAACTTTATTTATCATTTCAAAGAAAAAATTTTGATTTCATTGGTTTTCTCCATGGCATTCCTGTTTCAATTTTAGTGATTTCTGCTCTCCATTATTTCCTTCCTCCTGTTTAATTTGGGTTTGACAAGCTCTTCTTTAGCTAGTTCCTTAAAGTGGAAACTTAGGTTATTGATTTTCATCCTTCTTTCTTATCTAATAAAAGCACTTAATGCCAAAATGTTCCCTTTAAACACTGCTTTAGCTTCATTCCACAAATGTTCACATATGGTGTTTTCATTTTCATTGAATTCAAAATATTTTCTAATTTCTCTTGTGATTTCTTCTTTGACCATGGTTTATTTAGAAGAGTGATGTTTAATTTTCAATATTTTAAATGATTTTCCATATATCATTTTGTCTTTGATTTCTAATTTAATTCTATTTTGGTCGGGGAATATTTTTATACAATTTGAATCCTTTTAAAATTATTGTACTTTACTTTATGATCCAGACTATGGTTTATCTTAGTGAATATTCCAAGTGGATTTGAAAATAATGTGTATTCTGCTATTGTTGGGTGGAGAATACTCTAAATGTCAATTAGTCTTATTTGGTTACTAGTTTTTGTTTTTTTGTTTTTTGTTTTTTTAAGTTTCATAGATCTTTAGTGATTTCTTTTCTAGTTGTAGCAATTACTGAGATAAAAATGTTGATACCCACAGCATAATTGTGGATTGGTCTTTTTTTTTTTTTTTTAAACGCTACTGAATTTTGTTTTCATGTATTTTGAAGCTCTATTGTTTGGTACATCCACATTTAGGATTATTATGTTCTCTTGGTGAATTGGCCCCTTTATCATTATGAAACATCTTCTCTTTATCTAGGAAAATAATGCTTCTTTTATTTTTTATTTTTATTTTTTTCTTTTTAAAAAATTTTATTTGAATTCAAATAATTAACATATAGTGTACTGTTAGTTTCAGAGGTAGTTCAGTGATTCATCAGTTGCATATGACACCCAGTGCTCATTACATCACATGCCCTCCTTAATGCCCATCACCCAGCTACCCCATCCCCCCTACCTACCTTCCCTCTGCAACCCTCAATTTGTTTTCTATAGTTAAGAGTCTCTATGGTTTGTCTCCCTCTCTGATTTCATCTGATTTTATTTTTCCCTCCCTTCCCCTATAATCATCTGTTTTGTTTCTTAAATTCCACATATAAGTAAAATCATATAATTGTCTTTCTCTGATTGACTTGAAATAATGCTTATTTTAAATTCTACTTTCTCTAATAATAATATAGCTACTCTAGGTTTCTTTGACTAGTGTTTTTATGCTGCATTCTTTTCCATCCTTTTATTGTTACCTTCTTTGTGTCTTTATATTTAAAGAGGATTTATTATAGATATCATTCAGTTGGGTCTTGCTTTGTTTAATCCAATCCCATAAGTCTCTGGCTTTAAATTGGATTGTTTAGACCATTTATATCTAATGTAATTATGGCCATATGGGTTTAAGTCTACCATTTTGCTATTTGTTTAATATTTGTCCCATCTGTTCTTTCTTGCTTTTTTTCCTATTTTCTTATTTTAGATATAGTGAGAAATTTTTATCACTTCATTTTATTTCTTCTACTGGCTTTTAGTTATATGTCTTTGCTTTATTTTTTGATGGTTTCCTTAAAATATTGTTTATAACACATATTTTAAATTTTCATAGTTTATCTTCTACTCTCCAGTAATATTATACCACTTTTCCTATAGTGTAGTAACCTTACACAGTATACTCCCATTACCTTCCTCCTGTCCTTTGTGCTATTATTTTCATATCCTTTATTTTTGCATATATTATGAACTCCTTGGTACATTGTTGTCATTTTAGTTTAAACAATTACCTTTTTTAGCAGCTTTATTGAGGTTCATTAAATACAGTAAACATTTTTAAGTCCAGTTGACTTTTGAGTTTTAGTAAATATATAGTTGAGTGACTATCACCACAATCTACTCTTAGAACAATTCCATCACCCCAAAAATTTCCCTTATACCTGTTAGTTAATTTCCACTGCCCACCCCACCCTACTCCCAGCTCCAGGAAACCACTGATTTGTTTTCTGTATCTATAGCTTTCCTTTTCTTTATATTTAATGTAAATGGATTCATACAATATGTAGTCTTGTATTTGTATCTGGATTATTACAATTAGCATTATGATATCTGGATTATTACAATTAGCATTATGATTTTGAGCTGCATCCATATCATTGTATGTATCAGGAGTTTGTTCCCTTTAATTGGTGAGTAATACTCCATTGTATGGATATATCATTTTTAGTTTTGGTTTTTTAATCCAGTCATCATCTGATAGACATATGGATGATTTCCAGTTTTGAGCCATTATGAATAATATTGCTATACAAGACTTTGTGTGGACATATATTTCCCTTTTTCCTTGGTAGGCATTTGGGTGTGAAATTACTGGGTCATATGATAAGTATATGTTTAACTTTCAAGAAACTGCCAAACTGTTATCCAAAGTGGTTGTACCATTTTTATTCCTACTAGCACTGAATGGGGGCTCCAGTTTCTATATATCCTCTTCATTGCTTAGTAATTTCAGTCTTTTTGATGCTAGCTATTTTAATGGCTGTGTAGTGGTATCTCATTGTGATTTTAATTTACATTTCCCTTATGACTGATTTTGAGCATTTTTCCATGTGTCTACTTGTTATTTATATCTCTTCATCTACCTTCTTTGATGAAGTGTCTTTTCAAGTCTTAGGTTTATTTTTAATTTGGCTATTTGTCTTTTAATTATGGAGCTGTAAGAGTTTAGTTTTTTAAAATAAATTCCAGGTACAAGATTTTGGTGAATTTTACCTGCTGCCAATACCATCTAGTGCATTTGCATGTTAGATATTATATTTTACATCTCTAGAAGTTCCATTTACTTCTTTTTATAGCTTTTTTTTCCCTGCTTCCTAAATATGCAAGTTACATTTATAATAGCTGTTTTAATATCCTTGTCTATTAATTATATCACCTTCACCATTTCTGTGTCTGTTTGTATTGATTTTTTTTTTTTTTTCGTAAATCCTATTTTTCAAGCTTCTTTGTGTTCCAGGTGATTTTTGATTGGATGGCAGTCATTGTGAAATTTACATTGTTGGGTGCTATAGTATTTCTTTAAAGAGCATGGACTTTGTTCTTACCACAGTTAAGTTACACAGAATCAGTTGGAACCTTTTGAGTCTTGTTTTTAAACTTTTCTTAGGGTGGGTCCAAAATGTCTTCAGCTCCACTGCAAAGTAATACTCTTCTGAGGTTTCTATTCAATGCCTTATATTATTATGAGGGTCTTTCAATGTGGCTGGTGGAAACACTAACTATTCCTAGTCTTATATGAACTGTGAGAATGATTCAGCCTATTCCTGTCAGGTGGTTCTCTTCTCAGCCTCATGGATTTTTCTCTCACAAATACTTCACCAAAGACCCAAGGGAATCTCTCAGTAGATCCTAGAATTCTCTTCTGTTCAGCTCCCACCTCTTGGTTACAACTCTAGTTGTAGTGTTACAACTCTAGACACAGTTGTCTTTCCAATCTCTGTCTCCTCAACTTAGAATGTTGAGTTCTCATCCCTATACTGCAGTCTGGAAATTATCTATAGGAAATAAAGTGGCATAATTGTACAGCTCACCTCACTTGTTTCTCATTTTAGGGAGCAGTCATATACTTCCTATTTTCCAATATTTGAAAATCATCTTTTTTATATATTGTATCCTTTTTTCTACAGGCTTAAGGTGGAAAGGTAAATCTAGTTTCTGTTCTTCCATCATAGATAGAAGCAGAAATCTCTATAGGAAGCTTTGGATCACAAGAATTATGTGATCTGACGTATATTTTAACAATGTGGGGCTGCTGAGTTAAAGGTTGGCTATAGAAGGTGGGGAGTGATGGAAGCAAGGAGTTAGGAGATGATTGCCAGAATCCAGGCCAGAAGTGACAGTCATTTGTTGTAATGGTAGATACGGAACAAAATGATTGAATTCTGGACTCGAAGAAAAAATAAATGTGATTTGCTGATTATTTTGATGTTATGTATGAAAAGAAGGGAGAAATGAAGGATGACTCTAAGACTTTACTTAACTAGAAAAAGGGGGAGGTCATTGAAAACAACAGTTTCAGCATTGGGGAGAAATTCTGAAAGGGGTGGATTGAAGAAAGAATAGAGGAATTAGATACAGTGAGGATAGACAGTTCTCTCAAGCAGTTCAATCAATTACATTCCACCTGTCAAGAGACGCACAATCTAGTTGTGCAGGAGGAATATTCATAAGTAGATAATTACATTAGTGTAAGGAGTGCAGAATAGAGATTCACAGCCACAAATCAAATGAAGAAGTCTCTAATATAGAGAGGGTATTAATGGAGGGAAGCATAAAATACTTCACAGAGGTTGAGATGCTTTAGCTGCATGGCAAAGGACCAAGACAATTTCACCAGAGGAGGTGGGCAAGGGCATTGCAGAAAGTGTGAAGAGAATGGGATAACTTGACAGATGGTAGACACCTCAACACTTTTAGGAAATTTTAATTCTCTATGGCTCAGCCTAAAGTGGAAAGAAGGATTTGTGAAAAAGTGAAGCAAGAGATAAAGGCAGAGACAAAGACCTTTCTTTATCGTATATAGAGTTTGGACTACTCTGTAAGTAATGGAAATACCTCTAAGGCTCTGGAATGTGACTGGAGTTGTTGAGCAGGGAACCAGTTAAAGAGCCTGGGTGAGAGGCCATTATGGCCAGGACAAATCCAAAGAGAGGGAGCATTTGGGGTAGGAACTTAAAACGATTTAAGTTGAGGAGTCAAGAGGTCTTGGGGAGCTGATGGATGGGGTGAATTAAAAGGAATAAAAGGGGAAAGTTAAAGATGATGTTTAAGTTTTTGTCTTGGCTATCTGGGTAGATGGTGATGCCATTAGCTGAAGTTGGGAAATAAAATATTTTACAGAAATACACACTCCTTACCCAAGACTGGATAATCACTCAATGAGGTGGTGGCTCCAAGAGTGGGTTAGAAGGTCCTTAACCTTCTACTCCAGTGGTCTTCATCAACTCCATCCCTTATCCCCTAGCCACATTGAAAACTTAAAAGTTGTGGGAAAAAAATATGCTACCTATACAAGATAACTTTAATACAAATCCCCTAATTAATGTGCCTTTATCAGCCCCTTTATCTACAAATACCCCTGGAATTGCAATTGATTCTCTGTCCAGTCAGATTAGTCCAAAAGTTTAGGCTTCTCTTCATACACACAAATGATAGGGGTAATACCACTCACTGTAGTACTTCACATAGCCTGGGGTCTGTACAATGGTGAGGAAGAAATAATTCTGACTTTCCCAGAAAAGGTCTCCCTCATATTCTAGGTCCATACAGTGCCCTTCTTTATGTTCCTCAACTAGTGAACTCATATCACAGGGCCTTTGCATGTGCTGTTTTGTCTCTTGGAATAGTGACCTATCCCACTCCATACCTTATTATATCATAGCTAGATTCTTCTGGTCTTTTGAGTCTTGTTCCATGGCCATTTTTTTTGAGACATTTCCAGCCTCAATTAGTCTTTATCATATCACCTTGTTGATTCCCTTCTCAGCACTTTGTAATTCTTAATTATATATTTATTTTCTTGCTTAGTTGATTGTTTTACATCTATTGCCCAAATAAGACTCCATAAGAGTAACAATCAAGTTTTACCTTGTCTTCACTATAATATATATGATGTGACCTCCACTCAAAAAGTACACAGTAAAACACAGTAAATATATGTTGAATCAATAAATAAGAAATAAATAAAAGTCAGACAATTAGGATTACTATTTAAAAGCATTTCATTAATTAACCAATAGCAGGAGGTATCATTTTGGGAAAGAGGAAATTTCCTGTTGTTTCTGAAATCATACCACATAGATAATAGCTTTCCCTAAGATTCATCCTGTGTGATTTGGGGAAGACATAATTTCAGGATTGAATTGGTTTATCAGCTTAGGTAACTAATGCCAATGGCTATAATAAACAACCCCCAAATCTTAGTTGGGGGGCGGTTAGGTTATTCTCCTGTTTCAGACTGTATGGTCATTGCCTTCTGTGTAGTGATTCAAGGATTCCAGTGTCTTCCTTTCTGTGGCTCTACCATCCTCTCAGGACACTGTGATTCTTCACTGGATCCCCTCTGTCTAGCGAACAGGCAAAGAGAGAAGTCTTGCCTGATGATGTAAGAGGTTTCAAAGACCAAGTCTTGAAGTGGTATGCATCACTTCTGCACAACATCCTTTGGTCAGAATGAAGCATATGACCCCAACCTAACTGCTGGGAAGGCTGGAAGGGAGGCTGGTAAATATAGTCTTCTTGTGTTCCCAGAAAGAAGAAACTGGAACTGTGAGCATCAAGCTAGCCTCTGCCACAATAGGGGACTTGATTTGATTGTTATTAAGATTAGAGAGTTAATATATGTGAAACACTCAGAATGGCATATCAGGGCATCCATGATGCCAGGTAATTTGCAAGAGGAGTTTCTCTGACTTTGCACTAATCACTGCTTGCTAAACAAGGGTGGTATTCTAAAGTTTCTGTCAAAGCCCAACAGCTGGCTGGAGAGTTTTTTGAGCCCCAGTGCCCAAGGAAGCCAGCCAAGAATGCAGATGCTACCACCAAGTCTGTGTGGCACATCCTCATGCTTTGTTTAATTTGGTTCCCTGGGTGGGATGAGTTTTATGAACAGGTGTTCTGGTTAATTAGGTGATTAATACTCCTCAAATTGGAGAGCCATTTCCCAAGTGACAGTTCTTGCTTTGCTCAAATATAAGACAAATCTTCATTGCATAGATTGGACAGACCCGTGATTGCACTCACCTGTCTGCCAGGCCTCTCAGGTCAGCACTCTGGTGCTGAGGACCAGGAGTCCTACTCCACATCTAGCTGAGTCACCACCATCTTGATGCATCAGTTTAGAGAAATAAAAGCTCCTCACTTCATCTGGCCTCCTTTCAGACCAGGGCAAAGTTGATCTGGGACACATTTCTGGTTCATTTCTGGGGATTCCAATCTGCATCATCTCTCAAGGTTAGAGTCATTGCCTCTGCATAGAGCCCTCTAGCTTCTAAAGCAAGGTGGCCAACCCATGTCCAAAGGCAAATCAGACATCAAAGCTTTTTCTCAAATTTGCTATCAGACCAATAGAAATCTGCCCTAAACTCTCTTATATTCCACATTCCCAAAGCCCTTTCCTTACACTCATATTCCTGCCTCCCTGCCTTTGCTTCCCTCAAGATGAAGACCCTTTTCCCTCCCATTGAGCTCATCAATATGTATCCTCCAAAAACCAAATGGCATTCCTCTGCACTTCCAATCCAGCTTGAAGTGATTTTTTTTCCTTTTTAGAATTTTTGTAGCACTTACTATGTGACTCACATTAATTAGCATTTAATTATATACCATATCTTTTATCTTCTTTCATATATCTTAAACTTATATTCCTAATTGGATTGTTGGCAGCTGTGGGCTGTGTCTTCTCTTGGGCATATATAAAGTTCCCAATAAATGGCTGTTCGATTGCTAAATTAAGCTAGATGCCACTTACACTTCTAGAAAATGGGTCAAATCCATCTTATTATACCAGCTGGGCCACACAACTGAAAATATGGCTCATTCTAGTTTCTCACATGTTCCAGCTTTACAACCACAGAGGGACTGAATCTCTTTCTCCAGTTCCAGTCAGAAAAAATTCAGGGAACACTGATTGGCTTTATGTCAGTGCTCACCCCTAGAAAATCACTATCTTGAGCGGGAGGCAAGATCATATAAGAATAAGAAAGTTCTAAATTATAATCACATAGTTGGAGTAAAAGATCAAGTAAGAGTTGTCTGCTACAGGTGGATCTGGATTTTGGAAGGTTCTTTTGCTCTATCTTATTCCCCAGGAGAGGTTATATATTTTAAAGTTATGTATTCATTCATCAAACATTTGTCTAGTCAGAGTAGATCTTGCCCCTTGGGGAAGCTCAATAGAGTAACTGGCAGTAAACCTTTAATATTCTTTCTTTCTCAAGGGAGAGAAAAAGAAGTATTTGCATAGAAAAAAAAATGACCTTCCAGGTTCAGCTGATGGTACCTTTACTTAATCCTTCTCCCATAAGTGACCTAAAATTCACATATGTGAGTTTTTCCCTCCCCCGGGGAAGATTTAATAGGAGTCACAGTCTTAATCTCAAATTGGAGTTTTCATCATCTCTCCCTCCCCTCCCTGTTCACATATTCCTCAGAAATATGCTGTGATGGCTCAGTGAGGTAGTGTGTCAGTTTCAGGGCCCTTGGTAGGAAACAGACAACACAACACAAAGGAGTAATTTGAAGAAGGTTTAGTAAAGGGACTTTTTAGAAAAGTGAGGCAGGGTTAAGGAATCAAGAGATGAGGACTGCCCAAGGTTTAGCAATAGTGGGAAGATGTTCCTACTCCTACCCTCTAAAGAGATAAGGGGATGGGAATGGCAGCTCGAGGACATTAATGATGATCTTCAGTAAAGGAAGGAGCCATTGCCACCTTGCTGTCCTTATGGAGGAAGTGCTGGCCTTTCCTCCAGATCTCTGGGCTAGTTCCCCACATGGGCAGACCCAAGGAAGCACAGGTGATACAGTCCATAGAGGTCAGCCTCCTGGTGGAGAGAACAGGGGACACTGGGCAGAGCAGTCTGGACAATCCACTGGAGAATGACCAGACAAATGGTAAGTTTCAATGGGATGGGAGCAAACATATCAGAATGGGGGGTGGGGCAGGGAATGTGTATAGTTTAAAAAAAAAAAAAACACACTCAGAGTTTCTAGAAGAATGTAGTCTCATCCTCCTCCCTGAAAAGATCAAGTAACACTGATCAAAATAAGTAAAACTGCAGCAAGAGAATGTCAAATAAGCTAGGTGATTGGAGAGATCATTCATTCACATACTTGTTAATTAGTCATTCACCAATCATCAAAGATGTATTTGTACCTCTAGGCATCAAGCATGCAAAAAATGAATTAGATGCTTTTGTATGTTTGAAAATTTTTATAATAAATGTTGGAATTAATAGATTCTATAGATTCCCTGACTTTGAAAATCTAATAGACTGGATCAGCAAGGTTTCCTGGAGGAATGGAAGGCTCAACTGACTCTGGGCTAGCCAGAGAGGAAAGAGCTAGGAAGAATGTTCAGGAGGATTGTTTTGAGTGGGTGTGGGATACTGGGAGGAGAGGAGGTATAGAGGTAGAAATCTACTTCAAAGTTCAGGATTGCATTATCATGTGTGCATTTTAGAAAAATCCCTTGATCATCAGGGCCAAGGATGAGTTGGTGGAACAAAAAGACAAAGAAAGAGAACTGATGTGGGGGATGGTGTGAGCAGTGGCCATGCATGAAACCAGGATCTGAACAATACCTGGAGGCCCAAAGATGAAGAGGGACAGATGTAAGTGATAATCATGAGGAAGAATTAACGGGACTCAGGAACTGAATGGCTGTGGTGTGAAACAGAGGGAAGATGCTTTGGTGCTGTTTTGCCTTCTTGTCATCCCCCTACTTTTCCAGCTAACAGCTCCCCAGTCTTCCTTTGAGAGCACTGTTCCTACCTGCCTGAGTATAGTTTCCATGGAACTGTTATCCGTAGATTCTTGTCTTCTGTGGTTAATAGGGTGATTACATAACCTAATCCAGGCCAGTCTTTGTGTCTTGGGAATTTGGAAATTGGGCTTGAGCTTGATCCTAGATCCTGCTTGGTTTGAGTCTTTTTAAAAGCTTCTTTCTGGGCACCTGGGTGGCTCAGTTGGTTAAGCGACTGCCTTCGGCTCAGGTCATGATCCTGGAGTCCCTGGATCGAGTCCCGCATTGGGCTCCCTGCTCGGCAGGGAGTCTGCTTCGTCCTCTGACCCTATCCCCTCTCATGTGTTCTCTCTCTCTCATTCTCTCTCTCTCAAATAAATAAATAAAATCTTTGAAAAAATAAAAGCTTCTTTCTTTAGTTTCTTCCTCCTTAATTTTGTATGTTACCCAAAGGCCTTCTTAAAAAGTATTTTTTTTTTACTTCAATTAGTTATTTTCTATTGTTGCAACCAGAAAACCTCAGCTGATTATAGTAGCCATATAAATAGTGGTGTCTTCCACTGAGAGACAGAAAACAAGTGGAGGAGAAAGTTTGAGGTGGGTTTCTTGGGGGAATGGGTGGGCAGTTTGCTTTTGAGAAGCCTAGAGAAAACTAAAGGAAAAAATCCAAAAGTTGGCCCTGGAGGCTTATGAGGAACTCTGAAAATCGTACCATAGGGTGTAAAAGCCATCTCTGGTACTTAGACATAAAAAATCCTACCCAGCAAACTGACCTCCTAAGGACTTACTTATACTTCTCCAAGAAGAGTAATGCTTCAGAATCAGTGGGGGAGAGTGGAGGGAGCCTAGTTCTAGGCACTAGGAGCCCTGCGTCCTGGCTCTGGCTCTTTCACTAATTAGCTGGACAACCTTGTACCAGTGCCCTTCCCTCTCTGAGACTCAGTTTCCATGTTATTGAATACAGGACCTGAATTATATTGGGTGTTATCCAAAAATTTCAAAAGAATTTTAAGTTTACATGTAAAAGGATCAGCCATGCTGGGAAACTGGGTTCAACAAACCTTAAACCGGTTTCCTTACTGCAGGACTTCTCAAAATCTTAAATATGCTCATTGGTGATGCAAATCTCCAAGAGTGGTGAAAGTGAGCATTTCTCACCCTATTTCTGCCCAAGAACCCCCCTTCCCCACTTTCTTGAAGAAACATGTAGAACTAGTAGTCGTCAGAACACACTTGCAGAAATGCTGGATCTGGTGATTTTCAAGGTTGTTCCAGCTGCGATCCCTGATTCTGTATGGCCTGTGTCCTGTGCACCTCCTGTTTCTTTGGGATGATTGACTCTCAAGCTCGGTTTTAAAGTGTTCTCCCAAGGAAAAGCAAGCACACTTGAATGCCTATGAAGTCACTTGAAGATCTAGTCAGGCTAATGAAATTCCCCATCAGCTTAAATGGAAAACACAGTCCCTCCACCCTCACACCGTACTCAGAGCACAGACCCAGGCCCAGCCTAAAGGGATTGCAAAACATGCTCTAGTGTGCATTTGGGAAAACAAAGAAAACCCTACTCTTTTCTGCTCCAGACAGTCTGAGACGCTTTTGTGCCCTTGGGTCTTTGCCCAGTTCTCTCATCTGCCTCAGTCCTGGTACTAAATTGGTTCAAGATTTGGAGGAAAGTTTCAGAGGAAAGGATGTTTAGAGTTCTTAAAAGCTGAAGTCACCCTATGGACCAGAGCATAGACCCTTTATGGCCACCAGAGGGCGCTGACAACAGTATCGGTATGGAAAGCTGCTCCCAAGAATAACAGCAGTAAATTACACCTAACGTGTTTATGAATGATGGAGGGTCTGAAGTGTGTGTGACTGTGTATGTATGTGTACACGTACGTGCAGTTGGGTGCCTGGGGCTATGATTTTGAAAATATGTTAAATAGAATAAAATAAAATCTGCAGCTCTACTATAAATTCACAGGATATTGTCAAGACGTTGAAACAAGGAAGATGAAGTAGAAGGAATTAGAATAGCATTTATATGAAAGAAAAGGAAAGAGCTCTCAGTGGCATAATTGTCATTGTGGTATGTGTGATTGTGTGTGGTGTGAGACTATGCATGTATACATGTGTGTATGTGATTGTGTGTATATGGGTGTGTGTGTGTGAACCTGAGTATAAGCATGTGTGTGCACAAGTGTGTGTGTGTGTGAGAGAGAAAGCACGTGTGCGCGCACGCGCATGCTCAGGGCTCATTTAGACTTCCAGTGTGAGCAGACCACAAGGAAGTCTGGGCAATACTTCCTCCAGTTCCTGCCCTCTCCCTCCAAACAAACAAACAAAATCATTCCTACAAGTATTTATGGAGCCTCTAACACACGCGCCCCTCCCCACCAGCATCTGGAAAAGCTCAGACCTGGCCAATTTAGAGCGCTATGGAAGAATGAAGGCTGTGGGGGCAGAAGGGATGTCTCACATGCGAATGACTGTTGTGCAAAAAACACTTTCTCTTCTTTGATGCTCCAAACAACCCAGTGAGGTGGTCCCAGACAGAGCTGTGGCCCCTTGCTTTGAGGAAACCGGGGCTCAGAGATGATGTGATTGGCCCAGAGTCACCCAGTCAGGAAGCAGAAGCACTGTCAATCCAGGGGTCCCAGTCCCTGCCATCACTACTTTTATCAGCACAGCCGGCATTGGGTCTAGGCAAAGCAGGACAGGCTTCCGTGTAGGGTTTGCCAGCAGCGACCTGAACAACAAGGACAAACATTTTATGTGACATGTGTGACTGTGAAATGCGTTAGTATCAATACAATAGGTGCTTTAGGAAGAAGTTGTGGATCTTCGCCAAGATGAGGTAGGATCTTTGAGGATCTTTGTAGATGAGTGAAGTACACATCTTCGATGGGCTGTGGTGTAAAATATGAGTGAATGTGAGTGCTGCGGTTTGGGGTACTTAGCAGCTGTGTGGCCTCGGGCAAGTCACTTTACTTCTCTGAGCTTTGTTTCATCTATAAAATGGGGTACTCAGATGCCCCCTTGCGGGACGGTGTTGGAACCCAAGGAAAGACTATGAGCAGAGTGCCTAGCTCAGTGCCAGAATAAAGAAAAAGTGCCACCAGCCTGATCAATCCTTGGCTCCGTAAGAGGGAACGGGTCTCAATTCTGGGGCCCTGCTGGCCGAGCCCCTTTCCTTCCCTCTCCCTCATCTCCTGCCTCCTCCCCTCCCGGCTCTCGGTCGCTCCAGCAAAGTTCCCAACTTAGTCGACATGACGTGCAGCGCAGCCAATGGGAAGCGGAGCTGGCGTTTTTTGGGAGGGGGGAGGGGTGGGCCCCGCGTCTCCGGTGTCTGCCCTGCTCAGTGAATGGAGAGAGCGAGCGCCGGCCGGCTCACCCGGCCGCCCCCTGCCCCAGCCGCCGCCGCCGCGCTCCCGAGCTCAGCCCTAAGTCGGACCTCCTTAGGCACCGTGCCCCACTGCGCTCGCCCCCAGGTCCCCGACCCGGCTGACGCCTCGGGCCGCGGGCCAGCGGGCCCAGGAGGCGCTCGGTACCTGGGCACTCCGAGCGATGCGCAGCGGGGCATCAGCAGCCCCGCGGATGGAGCTGCTGCTTCTGCCGCTGCTGCCGCCGCCGCCGCCCGGCGCACCCCACTCCGCCCGCGCCCCGTGCGCCTGAGCGCCGAGCTCGCTCCTCCTCCGCGCCAACTCCGCCGCCCGCTCCCCAGGCCGCTTGGGCTCCGCGCGCGCTTCCCCGGGCTCCGCGCGTCTTGCCTCGCCGAGGCAGCCTCCTCTGGGCGCGGGCCCCTGCACACCATGGCCCCCGGGCGGACAGGGGCCGGCGCCGCCGTGCGCGCCCGCCTGGCGCTGGCCTTGGCGCTGGTGAGCGTCTTGAGCGGGCCCCCAGCCGCCGCCTGCCCCACCAAGTGTACCTGTTCCGCCGCCAGCGTGGACTGCCACGGACTGGGCCTCCGGGCTGTTCCCCGGGGCATACCCCGCAACGCCGAGCGCCTGTGAGTACCCCCGCCCCGCCCAACCCGAGCCACCCCCTGGGTCCATAGTGGGGCCCCCAGGCACCAGATCTTTCCTTTCCCCTTGGCCGCACTGGATGCAGTCTCGCTGTCACCCTCTCCCGGGTCGGATCCTTCATTCCCTGAGTTGGGGTCTCTGGCGTTGGGTCGGTCTAGGGAGAGAGGTCTTGAAGCCCACTGCGATGGGCAAAGAGGAGTGCTTTTCCAGGGGTGAAAGCTCCAGACGCAGGGCCCGGTGACAGCTTCCAGCAGAAGGCTGGCAGGAAGCGAGGGGAGGAAAGAACACTACAGCCAGTCAGGTCTTAGGGTAAGGGCAAGGGGTCCGCGAACATTTAAGAGGGGGGCGGAGGAGAAAGCTGAAAGGTGGTGGGGTGTAAGGGAACGGAGACCCGAGAGGGCCGAGACTGTGACCAGCTTGGAGATCAGAAAGGGCCAGTTACTTTCTGGCTGCCCTTGCGAGAGAAGTTGAGAGTGTATGTGAAGGTCTAACTTCTGAGGAACCGAACGAATTCGGAGTGGGTGCTTGCAAAACCCGCCCTGCCTGGAGCGCAGCCTCGCAGATGCCAAGTTGCAGCCGGGGTGAATTTTTTATGGCTCGGTTATAAATGCCTCCCCAAACGGGCCGGAGAATGGAAATGCTGACAGCCCTTTAAATGAGACCGAGCGCTATAATCTTACAAACCGCACTCAGCCTCGGATCCTGGGTTTGGCAGCGAGAGGAGAGACGTTTGGAGAGTGGGGTAGATTGACCCTCGTTTTAACCCCAATTGTGCAACCAAATATTTACTTTTCATATGTCAACGTTTTGGAAACATTTATCATTTTGATCCTCGGACCAAATTCAAAACTTGGACTCCGAGGGTGGGCTCTTCCCAGCCCACAGTTGGGGAGTAAGGAAAGAGGGAGAAATGGTGGAGGGGGTTGGAACCGGCCTGGGAACACAGCCCAGAAGTGGGTGAGGGTTTGCTCTAGTGTAATCCACTTCTTCGTGTCTTGCTCTCCCTCTGTCTCCCTTGCCCTTGCATGTTAGGGGTGGGTGCACTGGGTCTTCCGTTCTGCCCTCTTGCCTTGAAGCTGGAAGATAGTGGCATGAGACTGAGTGAATTGTCCTACAGTGTGTTATTTCTCTTGATCACCTCCTGTCACTCTACTTCTCTTCCTCGAACTCCATGTGTCCCTGGGCAGAGACTCAATAGAACTGCCTTCCTTTTTCCTGGAGGTTTCCTGTGGCTCAAAACATATTTTTTTTTTCAAGTGCATTCATTATTCTGTGTGGTCATGCAATTCTAGAGCATTGGAGCTGAACCTTCATTAACATATGTAGAAAAGGAGGCTCAGGCATTTGAAAAGACTTGCCCAAGGTAATGCAGCAAGTTAGTGGCAATAAAGGGGCCACAATCCAGGTGTCCACAACTTAATTCAGACCTTATATTTTACAAAGCAGTTAAAAATTTGTTGTAGTGGTATTTTGGGGTATCTACCACTCTGCTAGCCATCTTTGGAACAAGAGTCAGTTTGGGCCAAGATCTGTAAATAGATGATCCTGGGAGGGTTCTGGCTGGGCTTGGGAATAGGCTGCTCTTGCTACTGCTTCGGGTGTACCCTGCCAACATTCAGCTTGCTATGACATTAGCTCTGCTGGTTGGAGTCTTGAGACTACCTCTCCTCCATCCTCAAAATCATGGTACATGTTTGGGAAACCAAGGGGAGTGGGCCCTTCTCCTGCTGGCATGTAGGAAGTCTTCAAAAGCTGCAGGCACAGCACTGCAGCCAATATGCCACCCACCCACCTTCCCCAGGAGACTCAGGCAGCTTGGAGCTACCCATCTGCTCTACAACTGGAGAAACTGGGTGGAGACTGTCCTGGGCATTCCCACAGTGCCCTGCTGCTGTCATGGTCGTTCGCAGGCATTGGCAGAGTGGGAAGTACTTTGGAATAGCTGAGTCTCATCTGCCTTGGTTCCAGTCACTGGTGCCCCTTTGGCTGGGGTGCGTGGGGTGACGCAGCTGCCAAGGCTGGCTCCTCATTCTGGTCTTCTTCCTCCCCCGGGAGAGGGGAAAACCTTTAGAAGAAAGCTTGGTCAGGAGTGCTGCAGGGGTGAGGAGCAGCCCACCAACAGTCCTTCACCACCTCTCATCCTCTGTCAGTCAACTCAGACGGAACATTTGAGTTCTGCAAACTCTTGGGGGGTGTTTGGCATTTCTAAGCTATGGAATAGATTTTTTTGGGGGAGGAATTTCTCATTCATTCCTTTCTTCATTCATTCAACAAACATTACTTGAACCTCTACTGCATTCCAGTAACTGTATATAAAATCATTGCATATACAGAAGAAAACCAACAATTCGACTTAAAGGAAGCAGAGGATAGAAGAAGGAAACTTCCTTTAGTGAGGCTTTGAAACTCCCCAGCACTCGTTTCTCCACAGGGTATACGGTCTGTCGGCATTGCACCACATGCTCGGGACCTTCCTAAAATCCAGTTTCCTGATCTCTAATGTTTATGTCGTGTTTTATAACAAAGGAGAAGCATTTTCTCCCTTTTCCATTCCTGCTGCTTGATCTCCCAGAGAGGCTTTTCTGTAGGAGTATGTGTGCGCGCATACGCGCGTGCATGTGCGTGTGTATGTATGTGTGTATGTGTGTCATTGTTTCTCTGGGGGTTTTTGACATCTGAGGCCTCATCTGCTCATGCACCCTTTAAGGAAAATCTGAATGGGGATAATGTGGTCACCATTTGGACTTTGCTTTAGGCCTGGAATGGGGCTTGTTATATTATTCATAATTAAGCTGATATCAGAGTTGGGGGTCTGTGTTCCAGCTTCTTCTCCATAATGTCAGCACATTACACAGAAAGAGAAACTCTCTGTCGTTTATAAACTACTGACAGTTTTTTTTTTCCCCTCAATGAGGAGGTGATACCCACAAGAAAGCTAAATAAACGCAGGGGAGAATTCAGTGTAATTTATTATCCATGCAGCAAAGATAGAGGACATGAGAGGAAGTGAATGGTGGTGCCTGAAACAAAACATTTACCATGGAGCACAGAGTAAACAGATGTCGCATTTACCCTTCTGAGTACAAAAGGAGCCCACAAATGTAATTCTTCTCCAACCACAATCTCAGCCTGGAAAAAGAGCGGACAGATGAAAACGAACTCTCACAAGGGGCCCCTTCTCCCCACGCTGCCTAAAGGCAGGCAGAGGCCTACTTCTCACCCACGGGGAGGTGGTGGCCTGAACAGAGGAGTGGGGCAAGAGTGGACATCTTTGGTTTTTCACTTGGCTCTGGAACATGCTGGAGACTGCTGTATTTAAATAAACATTTCCTGTTTGCGAAGGAAAACGGGCGAAAGGCTGAAACGTGAGAATGTGGTAACTTAATTTTCTCCATCACTCCAGATGATGGCAAGCTTCGCCGGTGGTTGGGTCCAATAAAAACCGACACCATGTCACAGGCTTTCCCTCACTTGACTGCAGAGGTCTCCAGGTCAAGGGGGAGACTTTCCAAGATGCTCCACGGCCAAGCCCTGCATCCTGGTACTACTAGCTTCGGAGCCAGCTCAGCAGATGAGGGGCAGTTTGGTGAATGGCGAGGCCTCTCCGAGCCACCCATGGTGATGTGGCCTCTCAGAGAAGCGCAGTGCTCTCCGGGGGAACCTGTGGGTTGGACATGAGCAGTTAAGCGCACCTGCCTCCAGTGTGCTGTGCATCTGGATAGATTGCTTTGCCTTGCTGGGCCTCCTTTTCCTGAAAGCAGAATTCTAGTGTAGTCCTGATAGTTTTCCCTGTATGGTCCTCTCCCCCAGTGCCTGGCACATAGTAGGTTTTCAACTAGTATGTGTTGACTAAATGAGTAAGTATGAAAAATACAAGTTTTTTGTTCTTATAAGTGAAAGATGGGGGATTATGGTTTTGCATTTTTTATGTATGGCCAAGAGCGACTTACTAGTAACCTATTACGTGAGTTATTGAGGTTTTCTAAAATTTGGTTTTCATGAACTAAAATTATTGCCTCACTAGAGTTACTAAGGACTCCTAATGAGTGATCCACTCTGGAGTCTGGTTGCCAAGCATTGCTTAGCAACCTTGCAAAACTCCTACTGTGCACATGCCCATGAAAAGAGCTAGAAGTCCCCACACTTAAACTGTAGGCCTTTCTAATCAGGAACTCATCAGCATCATCCTGTGCTCTCTGTGGTTTTTGATTGCTGCTCTTCTTGTATTAATTGATGTATTTGTAGGGTCATTATTAAGTTTCGCTTTTGCCCATCATCTGGGTCTTGTATATTTCTGCATTTTTTGCATTCTTATTGTTATTTTGTTTCTCTCCAGTTCTGTTTGTTGTCATTGAGTTCTTCCTTACCTGGAAAGTGAGAATGGTAGATCTGAGAGCCATTGGATATTTTGCACGGACTAGGTGGGCTGTGGCAAGGCTTCAGAACCCCATGCCTACTAGTTCAGGCTGCGGGCTCTGCAGATAGACGGCTCTGGTTTGAATTCTGGCTCTGTTACAAATTTGCTGTTGCACCATGGGTGAATTACTCCACTCCTCTGGGCTGTAGTCCATTTAATCCCTTTATACTGTATTTCCACAGCTGTAATACAGGGATGATAATCACACTGGTCCTGTGGGCATGCTGTGAATGTGGCCCCGGACAAACCATGTAATGCACTCAGCAGAGTGCCCGGCACTTTGATTCTCCAGCTACTACTCTTTACCTGTAAAGTGTGCGTCATAAATGTTCCTCTTGGGGAGAATCAGATAAAATAAAGAACGGGAAGTGCTTAACACAGTACCTGGCACTTAGGTCTCCACCAACTATTAATAGTGGTGACCATGACTATTTCTTCTATTTCTTCATCTCAGGCCCCATCCAGCTGGAAAGTTTGAGATGCCCACTCTAAATGTGCCCCATCAAGGCAAGCTCCTCGCCTGCACGTACGCTGTGCTCAGCACAGCTCGTGCCTGCTCCCCTCCCTCTCCTCTCCAGCTAAGCCCAGGTTGGCCTCCGTTCCATAAAAAGGGGATTACGGTTGAAGTGGTTTATATCTTTTCCATGGGCGTGCTGCTTTGTGGTATATTTAAATAAGGAATGCATTTTATTTATTTATTTTGGGGGGTTGGATTTTCATGGGGGAATTTTTGGCCCTGACTTTTTTTTTTCAATGCTCATTCCTTCTGTCTTTCCCTAAATACCTTTTACTGACTTCCCGTGTCTGCCTCTGTTACTGCTTTTACTTGAAACAGCTGTATTTACTAGAATGCTCCACCCTCATTATGTAAGGTGGTCTTAACCCTTTTTAGAACAGCTGAAAAGGAAAAAAAGAGGCATGGAGGCTTTTCCAGAGAACTTTTCTGGACCATTACTACTTCCAGATAGGATAGATGCAACGGGTACCCTGCTAGGGTGCACGGTGTTGAGTTTTCAAAGCTCTCCATTATTTATCATTCTCCAGCCTTAAATTTAAATCAGCCTTGCCCAGGTGGGAAGCGCTCATAATGGGAATCTTCTGCTTCTCTGTTCGGAAGACGTGGATTGTGTTTTGTAAGTACTGCTATTGCTGGTCTGCCTAAGGCTGTCCTTTCCTTCCCACTCACTGTGGTCTTTGTAGTTCTGTGGCCAGGACTATATTTGATACACCATTCCCTGGGAAACATTCGTCAGGAGTGTGTAATTAAACGTCCTCAATTGTGAGTGGATAGGGAGATGGGAAAAGTCATGACCTTTGGGTAAAGGCATAGACATCAGAACCAGACGGGGCTGCTCCTGGTTTCTCCGCTTACCAGCTGGGTGACCTCAGTGTTCTCATTTGTGAAGTGGGAATAATAAAACTACCCCCTTCATAGGATGCTGGGAGTATTGAATTTACTCACATGGACTGCCTGGATCACAGCACATCCTCCATAAGTATTCTTAGTATGGTTATCTTCATAATTCTTACTGACTATAGCCGTCCTTCCAGAGCAAGCTTAAGACAAAGCCTGATTGAAACAAGATAGATTGTCAGGGTTGAAAGGGTTCCTCTAGTTCAGGTTCTAACCATGTGCAGATTGATCTTCCACCAACATAATTTTGGAGAGAGTGGCCATTCTCCTTTGCTGGATTACTTCTAATGGGGAGGAACTCAGTTCTTCCTAAAGCAATTTATTCCATTTTAGAAAACAGTTTTAACAAGAAAATTTTCTTTGCCTGGGGGTTGAACTTATCTCCCCCTGACTATTGTTACACAGAGCAAATATAATCCTTCCAAATGGTAGGATTTCAAAAATGTTACTGCTGTCGTGTTTCTCACTACCCACTTATCTTAGTCTTCTTCTTTCTTCCATAAATTTTTATAATTGCCTCAACTATTCTGTGTGTGTTAGACTCTGAGACAGGCCCTCTTCCCATTCCTACTTATCTTCCTCCAAATAGGTTCCAGTCTTCTTTGCTTGTCTTAGAATGAATCCTTCCACTCCCTTGCTATCTTGACTTCTATCAACATCCTGAAGGGGCATTTTCATTTCTGACAGCCACACCCCTGGGTTGGCTCATTTCCACCCGGCTGTTCATTGCATCTCCAGTGTCTCCCAGCCCTCCCTGCTGTTGATCCTATTTTCTCCATCCCAGATTTGTGCAGTTGACATTTTGGAGTCTAAGTGCAACACTTTGCATTATCCTAATTGAATTTTGGCAAATAGTTTAATTTCATCAGCTTTTCAGCAACATTTTCTATTTTGATTCACTCATCTAGTGTGTTACCACTCCTCCCCCATTCCCTCTGCAGGGTTCCTGAGCTTGCCCTATGGATCTTTATCCAGGTTGTCAGTATAATCAGCAGAGTCCTCTCTGCTTGTTTAAAGTCTTTCAATGGCTGGGGTGTGGATGACATGAATATATTGTCCAGTTCTTTCTGGCTGGGATGGATAGAAATGTTGAGGTCTTGTTGGCCTGTAGCATCTTCTTTCCCTGGGGTTCTTTTGTTCATATTTTCTCTGGAATGATTTCCTATTAATGCTTAATTCCTCTGTTTGTTGAATGTTTTCTAAAGTCTTGGTTTCTCATTGCACTTCCCTTTGTGACTTGAGCTTCATCCTTGTCCTATTAGGCTGGTGCCAGAGCCCCACCAGCACGGGATGGGATGTGACGTGATGTGTATATCGTGATGTGTATATCTGTGTGTATGTGCGTGTGCATGTCCTCTCCTATAAAGTATTGTAGACTTCTGGGCCCTTCTGGCAGCAGCAGAGCTCCTCTGAGAAGCCTCACTCTTGCAAAGTGATTTCCTTTAACGTCTTGGGTGCCCAGTGGCCCAGAGCATATTTGCTTGAGTAGGGTTGGGAATGGATGTGATAGGGATGGGAATGGATGGAGGTGCACGGGCTCTCCCCAAATTTCCAAACAACAATGATAATGACGACAACAGTCACTGTCGCCACAGCAGCTGCTGTTCATTAAGCCCCTCATTGTGCCTGGCACTGCTCTCACACTTCCTTTACACACGTTCTCTCGCTTAACTTAACAATCATGCAAGGCAGAAACTCATGCTGTCCTCAGTTTACAGATAAGAAAACTAAGAGAGGTGAAGTAACTTTCCCAGGTTGGAGCAGTAGAGTCAGGGCTCATTTGGGCAGACTGGTCTCAGGCCTGTGCCCCACCCACTGATCATGCCATTCCTCCACAAGCCTTCCAAGTCAGCCCCCCTTCTTGTCTTCCAAACCCGATTCTCAAATAAGAAGGAGGAAAGAAGGGAAAAAAAAAAAACTGAGTCCCAGTTGAAACAGTGAGCACCTGTTTGATGCAAGGCATCCTGAGAGGAAGGCCAGTGCTGTGTCCTGGATAGTTGGTGGTAGAGCCATCCTGTCCAGTTTGGGGAAGCAGGCAGCGTTCAGACTGGAGCTTGAAGGATGAATGGGAGTAATGGAAACGTGGTACAGATCTGTAGAAGTTCGTGGTTACATTGAACAAAAGAGAGCCTGAGCCCAATTTAAAATGAATAGAAACTGTACTTGAAGAAGTTTCATCTAACAAGGGTGTTTAGAGAAGAATCCATGAGGTCAAGGAAAAGTATCACCATGGTTATGTGGCTAATATTTTTATTTTGGATTTGAAGGGATAAACCCTCTAAGAAGAATTCTGACAAGGCTTCTTGACCAGTATTTTCCCCCCACAAGTATTTGCTGACATTTTTGCAGGGATTGCCTTTCTTTCCAGTTAAGATGTACCACTTGACTTCCCTCAGCCATGATCTCTGGGATCCCTGACCCTGACACCGGGTCCTGGTAGAACAGGACATATATAAGATGCATCCCGGCTGGAGTAAATATGACTCCACTTTTCACAACTTTATCACTGCTTGTGTGGGCTTAGACTCCTCTTGTCCAAAATGCCAGTCTGGGTTCTCGATCCCTGTTTCATTCAGCACTTTGGCAGTGGTGTGGATTGTGGTTCCTGAAATTTAGCCAGCACATTTAACCACCCACCTTGACTCCCTCTTTGAGTTTTTCGGCCTCCCTAGTTCCTGTAGTTCCTGTCTGCTACCTGGCATACCCACTCCTTGCTCCCTTGGACTCTAGAATTAGTGTATGCCCTGACTCAGGCTGGTCTACAAGGTGTGGAGTCCATGGTCCTCTTCTAATCTGAGGTATGTGGGCTTAACCATGGACCTGTGCATTTTGTGCATCTCTCCTTGAACTTGAGCTGCTCCTGGCCCTTGCCTTGACACTTCCAGCTTGGCTTCTTGCCTTCTCACACTCCCCTACCCTCCAGGTAGCTCTCCATAGCCTCAGCACGGAATTCGGACATTCACCACCTAACCCTTGGGTCCTGGAATTGGATTTCAGGAGGTTCTTTGTGACCTGGACCTTCACTGGAGACTGGAGACTCCCAGCTTGTGGTTGTGTCCTGGAAACAACCTCAGACTTCCTTTTCATGGCTACCTGAAGCCTTTTATGATGCCCAGGGTGAAGTGCAGAGATGCTGCAGGGCTGGACTTGGTGCATGATAAGTTACTTACAACGTGCTGCTGAGTACCCTGCAACCCAAACAGAGAATAGAGCAGATTTTTCTGCAATTGAAAAGCTCAACAGTGATGATTTCATTGAAGAGATGTCCTGTTCAGAAATGTGGTGCAGAAGTTTCTGGCCTATCTAGCACTTTGCTGATATTCTTTATTCTCCTCCCCATCTCTGCCCAGCTCTAGAATGTAAGTAGATAAGTGTTTTATATATGGGGTTTCTTTTTTTTTTCTTTTTTTAATTTAAATTCAATTAGCCAACATAGAGTACATCATTAGTTTCAGGTGTAGTGTTCAATAATTCATCAGTTGCACATACCACCCAATGCTCCTGGGTAATGGGCATGAAGGAGGGCATGTGATATATATGGGGTTTCTAACTGATATTAATGAGAAACCAATGGGGAGAACAATTTGATGTAACCTTAAATGAGTAAAAAGACCGAGGCCAAATCCTGGTTTCCATCACCACCACCCCCCTTTTTCTTTTAACTGTGGGACCTTGTACAAGTATCTTCTGAGTCTCAGTTTTCTCATCTGTAACCTTTAGAATGGTAGGACTAACCCTTCTCCCATGGGGCTGATGCAAGTTTTATAGGAGATCAAATGTCTGCAGATGCCTCCTAAATTTGGTGCTCTGTGAATACTTTAATGAGTCCACCCACAATATCTGATTTTAACCACTAAATCCTGTATCTGAAAGATGATCAGGGTGCATTTTCAGAAGAGGAAACTCAGTGAGTTCAAAGTCACCCATGCCTTCAGACTCTTGCTAGGTTTTCTTTTCACTTCTTAAGGTGCATCTTTTACAAATGCAAATAAAGTGCCTCACCAGCCAAGTCAGCCACCCAACCAGGGGAAGTTTAGAGGACTTTTTGCCTAACTGAGTAATTAAGAAATGGCAGTTTCCTAGAAAGTAGAACCACATAGGGGGCTGTATGAAGGATGGAGATGTTTAAAGGAGCTATTTATTGAGTGCCTACTGTGTGCCAGGAACAATGATGAATAAAGCAAGCAAAATGTCCTCATAACTAGAATAGCTCAAAATAATATGGAATGCAGTCTGGGCTGTTGCTTCCCACCAAATGACTGACAAGGCAAAGGCCACCATGCTAGGTTCAGAGAGGATGGGATGACGGGGGAAATGCTAGAATAATAAGGGAGGCGACACCAAGCCCTTAGGAACCACTGATGAAAGCAAGTCCCACTCATCCCTTTTGGTGGATACAAATATGCAGAAAAACTCACATGTCGTAAAAAAAAATAGTACAAGTAGAATTAAAAAAACTCATGGGGAAAATATTAATCTGAGAACAATTGTATCCAAGAAAGCATTCAAGTATGCCTCTGCAGCTAGCTGGCAAACAGCACAAGTTCTGCATTTTATTAGAGCCCCAACTCTGTGTAGAACACTGACCTTATTTGAGAAGCATTTCATAAACACTGACATAGAGCGCAGCAGCATTTCAGGCCATGAGGAGATACAGGGCCTCCTCTGGGCAGCCAGCTTCCCCTCCCAGGCGCTTGCGGCTGTAACTGGACCACTGGACACTGTTAATTCCCTTTCTTCTCTCTTGGGTTTAACAAGCAGGTAGGGATTTTCCCAGGGGAAAATGAACCAGGGGGCTTTGCACTGAAATGTGCTCTTTGTGCAGGTGTTTGCCTGCGAGTGGGGTGGGCTATGTGCAAGACTCAGCTTTGAGGGGAAGGGTCCAAGAACTTTGATTTGGCCCAATTTCTTGTTGGAGATCCCATCTTGTGCCTGGGACCTCGTGATGTGTATGTGTACAGGAGGGTGGTTCTCAGGCAGCATTCACCTGAACCTTTGCAATGGAAGACCTGTGGCTTGCAATAGCCCTAAGAAATGTGTGCACCCCATCTCCTCCTACTAGAAGCTGGCAGTTTTCTTTCCATCTGCTGCCAGCTGAAAAGTCCTGGATTTCTGCCATGGAACTCAGTTCTGTCCCTCCCCCCCCCCCATTTCTTTCCCTAACCAAGAGATATTTAGGCTTTTGAGGTATCTCTGGAGATCATCTGGTCTACCCCTTCCCCACTGATCCAACCCACCTGCACAGATAAGTGTCTTAGAGAAGTCATAGGAGGCGACCTCAGCTTTGTGGTGAGAGCTGCCCTCCTGAGAAGTTTGCCTCCTCTCATTTCAGCCTTGCTCACAGCATTGGTCCTGAGTAAAGATCTCTCAGCCTTAGGAAGTCTCTGCCAATCTGGGAAGCTAGGGAGACAGAAGAGGAACCAAATCTAGTACAAAAAACAAAACAGAACAAAAAACAAGGAATAATGTGGAGCCAGAGGGGAGAAGTACAAAATGGGTGACTTGGGATAGCAGGTTATATCCTCGAGACCCTAAGCACCTAGGTAGCTTGTTTAGAGTCTAGAAAGGGAAGACCTCAGATAGGAAAACTGCAAGGGAAGGAATGCTGGGAACCAGGTCTGGAGCAGGAATCCAAAATGGGAAGGCCAATTACTTCATGGGAGTTTTTAATGAGTCTAGTGGCCCCCCTTCTAATTACTTCATACCACAAGATGGTAACCAATCTGCTCTGTTTACTCTGTTTAGGCGTAGATTTTAATACTTTCTGAAACATTTCCCATAAGCTTCCTCTTGCCATGTGCCCACCTTGTATGTTCTAGAAATTTTGCAAAGACCTAAATTTCCTCTGCGTCCTTTCCCAACTGGAGCTGCATGCTGATTCAAGCCATATTCAGCCAGGAAGCTCTCTTCCCATCTTTAAAACAAGAAACATCTCCTTCTGAGAAGACTGCACTACAGTTTTCTTTGTCTGTGTTGCTAACGAACAAAGAGGCCCCATTGCAAAACAGCATTTCACGAGCAGAGCGGGGCTGATAGCACCTCTTGCCAAATGTGACAGTGTGTAGTTGTGTGGGGGGGGAAACAGCTTTGTCAAGAGGAGAGCCGAGGGAGGCAGCTCTGGGGAATTTTTAGCCACTGCAGCATGGTGTAGTGGAAAGAATGCTTGCATGGGAATTTGGAGACCTGACTGTACCTCTGACACACCGTGTGACCTCGGACAAGTCACTTGACCTTTCTGGGCCTCAGTTTCCTCATCTTTAAAGGGGATGAAGGGAATAGGCTGGATGATCTCCAAGGATCCTTTCAGCCCTATACATCCTCACTTCTGGGGGCTGGGAATTGAGGTTTAGACCTGAGCCAATATCCAACCAACCCAAGGGACTTTCTAGAGGCAATAGAATGGCCAGGACAGCTGCTTCAGGGAGTGGCTGGTCCTTGATTAAGGCTCAAATAATTAGCTCAGCTCCACAGTTAGCCTTCTGAAATTAAGAAAGAAAAAGATGTTTAGTTTCAAAAATAGCAGTTGGTGTTTCTTAAAACTGATTGGCTTTGGGCTTTGTAGACTTCACGTGCAGACATAATTTCCTTTCCTCTATAGCAGAGTGGTGTAGAGTTCTCAATACTGGAGTTGTCGTGACCTGGGCTCGAATGCCATAGCTAACTAGATAATCTTGGGCATGTTCTTTAATAGTAAGCTGCTTCATTGGGTTGCTGGCAGGTTCAAATGAGGTAACACATGTCAAGCTTAGAAGACAGTGCCTAACCCTAAATAACCACTCAAAAAGCCATTCTCCTGATTACTTATTGCTGCTTAACAAACCACCCCAAAACTTAGGGTTGTAAAGCAACACCCATTTCATTGCTTGTTGCCCTATGCTTCTTTGAGTCAGGATTTGGGACATAGCTCAGATGGGATGGCTTGTCTCTGCTTCTTAACGTCTGAGGCATCAGCTACACAGTGTGGGAATGACTGGGGGAGGGCTTGAATGGCTGGGTGCTGGAATCATCTGCAGGCTGTTCACTCACACATCTGGCAAATAGGCTGGGTTGACTTGAAGGCTGGCCTTGGCTGGGATTGTTGACCAGAGCCCCTACACGTGACCTCTTTATGTGGCCTGAGCTTGCTTGCAGCACGTGGCCTTAAAGTTTTCTAACTTCTTACATGGAAGCTCAGAGCTCCAAAAACAATGTGCCAGTAAACAACAGGTTGCATGACATTTTAGGAACTAGGCTTAGAAGTAGCAAAGTGTCCCTTCTGTTGTATTTTATTGTTCTAAGCAGCACAAGTTAGCCCAGATTCAAGGGTGAGGATCACCTCTCAAAAGAAGTCCCAAAGAATTTGCAGCCGTTACGGCCGTGTTTTAAAGCCTCTACAGCCATATAATTCTGTTGTTTTCTATACTGTGTAACTGATCTTTTAACTAGATAAAAAGCTTCTTGAGGGCAGAAGCTATACGTTTCTCTACAGGGGCTTAGTACAAGGCTTGTGAACATAAGACTAAGTCAACACATTTTTAAAAAGTAAATTGATTTGAGTAGGCAGGAGGTTTAGTGGAACCTGAACCAAAGAGAGTTGGATTCAAAAATCTGTGTTCAAAAATGAGCACTTTGGAAAATTAGTCGTCTTTCTAGACTCAACTTTCTCCCCCAACCCCCCACCCTCACACCATGGAGACACTAATACCTATCTCAAGGATTGTTGGAAGAATTAGGGATAATATATGCAGAATGGCCAACACACAGTTGATGCTAGTGGACATCGTGAAGCATTGTGGTACTGTGGCAAGCCCACAGATGCTCAAGGTGACAGGTTTCAAATCCCATCGCTTACTCTGTGACTACAGAGAAGTCCTTTCATCTCTTTGATGGGTAAAATGGATATAACAGTATATACATTTTAGGTTTATTGTAAGGATGATTAATACATTGTGTAAGGCTTCTAGCTCAGTCCCTAACACATAGTAGGGACTTAATGCCTAGCACCTGTACATTGAACAGCCACAGTTAAAATTGCTATTCTTTTTTCGTATATTGACTCATCCGTGAATTGATACATTGAACAATTATTTATTTAATGCTCATAATTCATAATAGACTCATTTCACAAGTCCATGCATGCTGGGGGTCTGTGGATGCCTAGATCTGGGAAGATCTATTGATGGATGGAGAACTGGCCCTTTAGCAAGGAGCTCACGGGTGCAGGCCAGCTGCTTGGGACAGGGTTCTTTTTGAAGACAGGTGAAGTTGAGTTTTAATTGTCCCTGTTGACTCTTGACCCCAGAACGCCCCCTGGCTTCCTTGAGTTACAACCATTTTGCTCAGACATCCACGTGTGTCCTTTCCTCTTTGGGTCTATCTTCTCCTCTACTGCCATGTAACTACAGGCAACATGCAAGCTCTTTGTGTCGTTTTTGTTGTGGTCTTTTAAAAAAGCATTGTTTTCCTAGTTCAAATATGTTAAACTGTACCAGTTTTGTCTGTGTGGTGCCAACCAGGACACCCAGTTTCATTTTTTCCAGGTAGTTCCTGGGGGCTGAGGCTGTGTTAGGAGCCATTGACCAGGAGCTCCTCCCTTTCTTCCTGAAGATCTCCCAAAAGCCCCAACCTTAGCCTTTTTTTTAAACAAGTCTAGATAAGCTGATAAAATAAATTGTCCTTGTCCTTTAGAAAAATACACAAGCTCACAATATTTTGCAAATGATTTTGAGGCCAAGCATGGCCACCTCCCCAGGTGGTGTATTTCTTCTGAATGACTATTTCATGGGCTCCTGGTCTTCTGCTAAGTTCTACTTGAGGATCATAGTGCACCTGTGAGACTTAGGTCTTCCCGCTTTTCCAAGTCCTGCACTTCCTCCATCGTGATAGATGTGCTGTGTTTGGCTGCTGAGGATTCAGTCTTCCTTCCTAGCCAAGTATCATCTGCACCCACAGGATACAGTTGGGCGGGTTTGTCATCAGGGGCCTTGCCCTACCCTGGTCAGTAGATGAGCTCATGCCCCAAAGTCAGGTCCATCGGGTGTTTCCTCCCTGGAAATGGAATCTTGACCAAAGGGACAAAGAGATTGGACATGATGGCTTGCCATTTCAGCTAAGCACTTATGCAACGACCAGAAGTGCTTGATTTCCTTCTCCCCAGACCTGTTCTTAAGAATCCCTTTGAGTCCAGAAATTCCTGATAGCCTTCTAGGGAATTCCCTTTTGCTCAAGTTTATAAACTTGCCACCAGATAACTCTGAGAAAGCCACAGACAACAAACTTCTGGGAAGAAAGTGGCATAATGAAAAAGATTGTGGCTGGCATTTGGAGAAAGGCAGACCCGGGTTTGAATCACAGTTTTACCATTCACCAGCTGGCTACCCTTAGGCAAGTTCATTTTTCTCTTAGGATGTCAGCAGCATTGCAAAATAAGGATAATGAGTCCTGAAAACCTTGATTCCCAAACTTGGCTGTGCCTTAAAATCACCTGGGGAGATTTTAAAATTACCAGTGCCTGGGTTCCATCCCCAGACATTCTGTTGAATGATTTTGGGGTGTTTTCCTGGGTGTTGTGATTTTATAAAGCTCCCAGGTATTTCTAATGTGCAGCAGCTTTTGAGAAAATTGACCTAAAGAAAGTCTTCAAATTATAGAGAAGATTAAATGATATAAGTTGTGTAAAACCCTTAGTGTAATGGAGAGATTGATAAAAGTCATTCTCCTTTCCTTTCCCTTTTTAAGGTGAACCAGAATCCCTTGCCTTTGCTTCTAGCACAGTTTTCTTTGCTTGGAGTAGTCAGAGCCATGCATGACAAGCACGGTGCAATATAACCCTGCTCATTGATACCATTTGAGGTGAAGGCCAATGACAGATGTAGCCAGAATTATAGAATATACAAAAATGTGATTACCATCACATCCATGAAATAGCTAGGACGAGTTCAACAATGCTTTGTGAGAGCATTCTGTGGAGTAACTGCTTTAATGAGAGATGAAGTTGATTTATAATTACCATGGCAACAGCAAAATAGAGTGATGTCTTCCTGAGGGATCTGGACCAGGACCCAAGAGATCTGCTAGATCTGTCCTGCAACTTTCTGAGTGACCTTGGCTCAGGCAGTTCATTTCTCAAGTCCTCAGTTTCCCCAGAGCCCATTTTCCAATGGGTGCAGCTTCAACAGAATTTTTCAAGGAAATATGTTGATGTGACAGTTGTTAAGACACTGACGAAAAGATTCTATAGGAAGCAGAGTGAAAGCAGGGCCTTGAGCCTCTTAGAGAAGATAATTATAGATCTTACTTCTCCCATCTGCCATCTCCCTTCTCCTTCTACCCCACAGCCTCTCCCATATCTTACCATGTAGGAACCTATCCAAACCTCTCTCTTTATAAAGTGCTTTCTATAGAGAGGGTGCAAAGGGAAACCTTCATCTTAGCCCAGGGTTTGTCTACCTAAGTACTATTGATATTTGGGGCTCGGCATTTTTTGGTTGTGGGGAATTGTCCTGTTCATCTTTATATATTTAGCAGCATCCCTGACCTCTACCCACTAGACTCCAGTCTCAGCCCCTTCCTAGTCTGACAACCAAAAGATGTCTCCAGACATTGCCAAATGTCCCTTGGGGGACAAAACCCTTTCTGGTTGAGAACCACTCCTCTAGCCCAGTCACAGTGAAGTGGGTTTAAATTAACAAAGCAGCATAAATGTTGTGAATGCACAGTGGTTAATCTCTGTAGTGCCCTCACAGATTTTCTCAAATGCCAGTGAGCCAGACAGCTATCAGGAATCCGTACATCCATTGTTACAGATGGGGGTTCTGAGTTACAGAAAAGTTAATAGTAATAATAATAACCACTGGCTACCATTTATTGAGTGTTTATTATGTGTTACGCACATGGCTAAGTGCTTTATATATTACATTGTCTCAATTAATAGTTACATTGACAGAGTTCACAAACAGTGGCCAGTAGGCCAAATCAAGCTTTCCAGTGTGTTGTACTTGGCTCACGTGGCATTGGCTCATATAATTGGTCTTTTTAGTGTCAGTTTCTTGCCAACATTTTAAGATTGGGTGAATTCATAGAAAGATCTACCTCTAGCTTCTTTTTTAGAAATTGGTATACGTGGCAATAGGGGGGGTCAGCTTGGCTCAATGGCGGTAATTGGCTGGCTTTTTCATGAGGCATGTCTCCATTGCACCACACTCCCCACCATTCTTTGTTGTAACTCCAACTGTACGTTAGATGCCATTTGGCATCATGTTATTTTCCTTTTGCTTAGCCCAACTTCCCTCCTTGAAATCATCTGCCTGGTTTCTCTAGGTTCTTGTATTTGTGGCTTCCTTCCTTACATCTACACTGTGTTGTATATATTACTGTTCCCATTTTAAAGATGGGAAAACTGAAGCTCAACAAAAGGAAAACTCTTGTCCAAATTCACACAACAAATAAGCTAGGGAGAGAAATCTGAGCCTCCTACCTCGCCAGCATAGCCTTTTCTGCCATCACAGAGTAGCTGTTGGTAGAGTCTGCCTGCATCCTGGGATGCTCCAGCCAGATCTACATCTTAGGGTTTCCTTGGAGAACCGAATCTCACTGTCCTTTTTGCTCACCAGGAAACCGCATGTCACCAGCATAGGAACAGTGTCCCCTGAGTGTAGCTCCCCAGCTACGTTTCCCCTGTGTCTGTGCCACTCTTTGGTCTGTGTCCAGGGGCTGCTCCACACACTCCTACATAGCTGAGGGGCCACCTGGTGTGTGTGCTTCTGCCTAAGATGAGGCTGCTTGCCTACGAGGAGGCTGTGATTGCCTTAGGAAATTAAGTGGGAGTGATTAATTAGGAAATGTACTGAGGACTCTGGAAAGAAATAGCTGAAAAAGAAAAAAAAAAATTGGAACTCTAAATACAGAATGCTTTGGCCACATGGCTAAGGATACTGTGTTCAGTGGAACCGAACACATTTGATCCTGTATTTCTGCTGCTCCTGTTGCTCCTTTGATACAGCCCTCTTTCACAAGGATGCTGGAAGGAACCACAGAATCAGTTGGCTCAACCTCTTATTTCACCAAATGGCAGTGAGAGCCCAGAGAGACCACGAGAGGAAGCTGGCAGCTTCTAAGGAACAGCAAGGCTTGAGACTCAGAAACACCTGATGTATAATCCTGGGCAGATCTCCGAGTCTTGGGCTTCCCACTGTGAAACCAAGGTAGCATTAACCATTGCCAAGGCTTGTTGCAAAGAATTAGTGAACAAAAGCATGCACAATGACTGCTTAAAGTAATATGTGCCAGGCACTGTTCTAGCACATTGCTATGTTTTCTTACTTTTTTACAACAGTTCTATGAGGTTAGTACTATTATTAGCTCATTTTATAGATGAAGAACAAAGGCACTAAGAGGATACCTTATCTACTCAATGTTCCATAGCTGGTAAGTGACAGAGTCAAGTTTCCCATGCAGCCTGAGTCAAGAATCCACCTTAACCACTAAGCATTCTGCCTCATATATATATTATAAAATGTATAGGTGACATTGTATAATCAATATAATAGGGATTTATGTGTGATACAATTTATTGTACATAAAATAATTAATAGATTAGTAATAGATAATGTGCTATATTAGGTGGAACCCTATGGACTTGCCATTCTTGATAATAGAAAAAGTTGAATAGTAGTAATTTTGTAGAGTTCATCCTAATAAATGATATATAAGTCACAGAAATTTTTCTTTCTCTCACCTTCAGCAAGTTCTTAACTTTGAACCTCAGTTTCTCCCTCCAAAAAATGGGGCTAATATCCCAAACACATGGTGTTGCTATAGCGCATCAGTCAGACCATGTGTGGAAAGCACCTAGCACAGTGCTCAAGAAATAGGGTCCGTTGTTTTTTTTCCAGTTACAGCCATGGCTCCTCACACACCTGCAGGGTCCTGCTATGGAATAGTCCTTCTTTCACCCCCAGTGGTTTGGCTTTTGGCTTGAGGGTGTCCATGTCCAATAAAACTTTTAAGTTATAGGCCAAGTATTAGGCTCAGGAGCTATTTTTCATTCCATGGACTTTGATATTTTCAATATGCTTCAGTTTAACATAAAGCTTCCTGTCAGGCCAAGCTGAATGTGTTGCCTTCCACTCACTTAAGAATTATGGTGCTGCCAGCGTGAAATACCACCCTGCCTAGCCTCATGGCTTGTTTCTTCTGTGTTTTCCCTTGGGTCCACATGGTAAAGTCCCCTGCTGTTCTTACTGAATTTTTGTCAGTCAGTCTTCTCTTTGGAAACTCTACTCAACTTAAGTTTCATCTGTAGGTTTTATGAAAGTTCCTTCTGACCTCTTGGGGTGTGGGCTTTGTGTTTTTGCAGGAGAGCCACGTGATGATGGCCCCATTTTCTCCCCAAACACTTTCCAAAATGAAGAATTAAGACTGAGTCCTCATCTCAAATCCCAGCTGTGCATCTGGATGGGTGTTCTGAGTCCTTCCAGTCAGCCTGGAAGATCATTAGGAGACTGTTGAGTCTGCCCTCATCCCAGAGCCCTTCTGCTTTCCCAGGGCTCTTGGAGACTAGAGAAAGTAGCTGACGTGGAGGCGGGGAAGTAGTTTGGGTCTGTGCACTAATACTAGAGTAACATCACATTGTGTCAGGCACGGTGCTAAGTGCTTCTTGTTGTTTCATTTAATCCTCACAAGACTAGGATTAGGGCCAAATTGAGGCACAGAAAGGATTTATAGTTTGCCCATAGTCACACGTGTGACAAACAGTAGAGCTGAAATTCAGGCCTGTCTGTTTGACCCATAGCTTTGGTTTCTTAACCACCATACTCTATAGCTTATAGTCTTCTTTATTTTTGAGCTTCTACCAAGTGGGCTTCCTTGATTCTAAAGCAGTAAGTTTTACTGATTCCTAGATGTGAAAACAAATGGAGAAAGATGGTGTAGATGGTCCTGAATTAAAGCCCTGAGATACTTTGATCTCAGTTGCTGCCTGGGTCTCTTTTGCAGAGCGGTGCTTCCTTGTGCAAGTTTCAAATCCTGTCAGCAGGAGAATCAGGAAGGAGTTGTATGGGATGTCAGGTCTAAAGGAGTGATACAGTACTGTAAACAGGAGAGCCCATTCATTCATTTGGCAAAGCTGTACTCAGTGCACCCACGTGCACCTGTGATACTCTGGTGACCAAGCCATTTCTTACCTCTTCACCTTGCTCTTTCAGAAAACAACCCCACTTACTATGATGGTTATAATCAGAACAACAAAAGACCAAAAACCCAGCAAATGACAAGTGTTGGCGAGAATGTCGAAAAATTAAAATACAATGTAAAATCATTTCTGTGAAAAGCAGTGTGGCAGTCCCTCAAAAAGTTAAACACAGAATTACTATATGATCCTGCAATTCCACTAAGTTTACACTGAAAAGAATTGAAGGGGGGGGGGCGCCTGGGTGGCTCAGTCGTTAAGCGTCTGCCTTCGGCTCAGGTCATGATCCCAGGGTCCTGGGATCGAGCCCCGCATCAGGCTCCCCGCTCCGTGGGAAGCCTGCTTCTCCCTCTCCCACCCCCCTGCTTGTGTTCCTTCTTTGGCTGTGTCTCTCTCTGTCAAATAAATAAATAAAATCTTTAAAAAAAAAAAAATTGAAAGGGGGGGGACTCAGACAAATATTTATGCCACTACTCACTGCAGCATTATTCACAGTAGCTGAAAGGTAGAAAAAACTAAGGTGTCCATCAACAGGTGAATGAATAAGCAAACATAATATATGCATACAGTGGAAGGTTATTCAGCCTTCAAAAGGAATGGAGAATTCTGACACATGTTACAACAAGGATGAACCTTGAAAATATTATGTTAAGCAAAATAAGCTAGACACAAAAGGACCAATATTGCATGATGTCACTTACATGAAATATCCAGAATAGGCAAATTCATAGAGACAGAAAATAGATTAGAGGTTACCAGGGTCTGGGAGTGGGATGGGGTGGGAAATAGGAAGTTAATGCTTAGTGGGTATAGAGTTTCTGTTTGGGGTGATGAAAAAGATCCAGAAATAGATAGTGGTTATGGTTGTACAATATTGTGAATGTACTTAATACCAATGAACTATGTACTTGAAAATAGTTAAAATTAGAAAGGATGAATATCTACCATTTACATTGACATGGATGGAACTAGAGGATACTATGCTAAATGAAATAAGTCAATCAGAGAAAGACAATTATCATTTGGTTTCACTCGTATGTGGAACATAAGAAATAGCACAGAGGACCACAGGAGAAGGGAAGGAAAACTGAATGGGAAGAAATCAGAGAGGGAGCCAAACCATGAGAAACTCTTGACTCCAGTAAACAAACTGAGGGTTGAGGAAAGGGAGGTGGGTGGCGTGGTGGGGTAACTGGGTGATCGGAATTAATGAGGCCCCATGATATGATGAGCACTGGGTATTATATTCAACTAATGAATCATTGAACATTATATCAAAAACTGATGATGTAATTATACCTTGGCTAATTGAATTTAAATTAAAAAATAGTTAAAATTATAAATTTTATGCTATATATATTTTGCTACAATATAATAAAAAGAATTTCATCACAAGAGAAGCAAAAAGTCTTTTTTGTAAAAGAGCAAAATCTTACAGAAATCTCTTTCTTACTCATCTCAGCACCCAGGCCTTATACCTAGCACAGGGCCTGGTATAGAGTGGATGCATATTCCTTTTTTTTGCTGAACCACACTGGGAGCAGACTAATTCCATTTGTAGTTGAAAATGGCAGTGAGGCTGTTGAGTGTAAATTTTACTACCATGGCAACTGTGAAACACAAAGACAATAAATATGAAAACGCAGTAATATTTTTGGCAGGTGGGGTCAGTCAGAGGTAACATGGCCCATTGCAGGTAAATATAAGATTTGAAGGAGAGTGGATTGTTATAAAAACTCAGAATTCCAAAGGGCTGTGTCCTCTTTGTTCTGGTTGAGAGCATTCAGACAGCTTTCTGGACCAGTGGAACCAAAGGGCGTGGAAGGATGGAGTCCACGTTGGTAATAGACTCCTGGAATCTTTAGAAGCTCTCAAGGGCAGGCAGGAGGCCAGCCGTACTTCTCTCCATTTATTCATGACAGAGTTCAAATCCTCAGGAAGAGGCATTGTGGGTCTCCACATCTCCTTGGCTGTCAGTGGAGTCACAGCTGCTATCTAGGGGGAAGAAGAAAGACCACAATTTGGCATTTAAGGAGATAGACTGGGAGGAGAGAAGAGGCATTCATCTTTCTGTGTTGTTTCATGGGCCAAATGCTTCTTTTAGAAGAAGAAACTGGTTTCTAAAAGCTGATGCGAGTCTTGTGTTACATTTCATTGTGCTTATTCTGTGAACAGAGGCTGAGATAACCCTTCTTGGATTGGGAAGGAGAGTCATTGCCTCCCCACCCCCCAACACCCTTTCCCTCTTGATCGATGTATACACACAGACATGCGGTATACACATTGAATCATTATTAGCAAGCAGGAAGCAGTCTTGGAATCTAAGAGCCTGATCTGCAGTGTCCACCATCCTGCACCCAGCCCATCTATGACTTCCTTCTTTCAGACTCAGAGTTGTAAGCTGTATCCCCTTCTCATGTGTTGTGGGACACAGCAACACCATGAAAGAGCCTGGCCCTCTGACACTGCTGCTGGGTAAACCCCTTTTGGGGAAAGGTCCTTAGGCAGCCTCTGGAGGAAGTCTGGAGCTGATTTCATGATAGTAGCAAGACCATGGGGTTTGGAACTAGGGCTAAATATGAATCCAGGCTTTGACACTTGATAGTTGCATAACTTTGATGAGTCACTAAACTTTAGTCTCCTCATCTGTAAAATGGGCACAAGGATACCTACGTCTCAGGGTTCACATGTACAGCACCTGGACATGAGCAGCCCCTGCACACAACCTGCAAGTAAGCAGCCACCCAGTACTTGGGAGCTATTATGAAGATACCAAGCAGCCATGTGTTGTTTGGATCTGGCGCTAGAGTGTACCGATGCTGGTCTGCTTGAAAATCCAAGTCAACCATAATATAGCAGAGGTCACAGTAGCACCCAGTTGCATGCCATGATGCAAAGAGCTAACATGTAGAGATCACTCATTATATTTAAAGCACCAAGCTAATTGTTTTATGCAAGTTATCATGTTCAATTCTCACAACTCTATAATGTTGGTACTATTATTATACCCATTTTTCAGAAGATAAAACTGAGGCTTAATGAGGTTAAACGACTCATCCAAGACCACTCAACTAGTAAGTACTTGAGCCCAGACAGTTTGACTTCAGAGCCCAGGTACATAGGCAACACACTGGCTGCTGTGAGCAGGAAAATCCTCCTTGGGATTGCTTTGCAAGCTGAGCCAAGAAGATGCCACTCTCATCTGTCATGTGTTTTGACTGCTCAGTCTTAGAAGCCCATGTCTTATCTTGAAAATCACCTCATTTGCCCATTGAATGAAGTACCCATTCGTTGTTGCTTTTCCAGGCTTGCCAAATCCAAGTCCCCATAAATCATGCATTAATTTTTTCATTCTTTCATTCATTCTGTCAACATTCATTTGCTCAACAGCTCCCTTGGACCATGACTATTAGTGCTGGAGATCATTTATTGAGTACTTACTAGGCCCCAGGCACTGTTCTGGTGACTTTTACACATTATCCTAGGTTCTCCTAATATATCTCTACATCATAGACGTCATTACCACTTACCACTTATTAGTACTTTACAGTTGACAAAACAGAAACTATAAGGTGGTTGAAGTAGTTGCTTAAGGTTCCAAGAAGTATGTCAGAGCTAGGAGTCAAATCCTTTCATCAACTCTTGACCCAAGGAACTGGCTTCCCTTTCTCAATGCCTGTAGCATTAACTAGTCCTCTAAACTAGTGGTTCCTAAACTTGAGGAGGCATCAGAATCATCTGGAGGGCTTGTTTAAACACACATTGATGGGCCTCACCTCCCAAGGTTCTGATTCAGTTGGGATGAGGCTGAAGAATGGGCATTTCTAATAAGTTCCCAGAGGATGCTGATGCTCCTGGCTGGGGGACCCCACTTTGGGAACCACTTCTAGGCCAAGCATTTCGAGGACAGGGATACTATCTTTGTTGTTCTTCTAACATTACACAGTGCCTGGCACAAAGTAGTTGTTTGATATGTATTTGTCATTTTGAATTATTTTTTTAAAGATTTTATTTATTTATTTGAGAGAGCCAGAGAGAGAGAGAAAGTGAGCAAGCATGGGGGGAGGGGCAGAAGGAGAAGGAGAGGCAGAGTCCCCACTGAGCTGGGAGACTGACATAGGGCTTGATCCCAGGACTCTGGGATCATGACCTGAGCCGAAGGTGGATGCGTAACCTACTGAGCCACCTAGGCGCCCCTGTCATTTTGAATTGTTTGATCACATATTCCTTTCTCCTTTGTATATCATGTTGTCTTTTTATTTTTCAATGTACAAATTCTTAGGCTTTGCCATTTAGGATTTAAACTCTTGGGGGTCAGGAATTTCACCTTACACTTCTTAGGACCTTTTGCAGAGTCAGCCTTGAACACACTGGATGTTAAATAAATGTTAGCTGATTTATTTGGTTGGTTGATTCAGAGACCAACCTCGCTAAGACCCAATTTGTAAACCACTTGAACTCTGGGAGTATAGCTCTTGAGACAATCTGTAGATACCCAGAAGAGGACCCAGTATATAGTTGGAGCTCAGTAGTGTCCACTGAATGAATATCATCAGTCTTTGTGGCTTTGTAGCCAGAAAACTCAGGTTTCCCTGATATCTTGAGGCCAGTTCCAGCTTGGGAGCTCATCCTCAAAGCATAGTTTGGTGGATGGAATTTTCCAGGGTTTTCAGTTCACCGGTAGCAATGATTCTTAATCCTAGCTACACATTGGAATCACCTGGGGGACTTTAAAATAATACTGATGCCTGATATCTACCCCTAGAGATTCTAATTTCATTGTTCTCAGTGTGGCCTGGGAAGCAAGTTTTTTATAGCTCCCTGGGTGATTCTAATGTGCAGCCAAGAATGGGAACACTGATCTAGAGCATTTTGCTGCATAAATTTCTCTTGAGCATTTGTAGAGGGCTGTGCACGTATATGAATATGGGTGCACACATGTGTAGAGAAGTGCAGAACTCTGCACCCCTTGAGTGGCACAGAGTGAGCATAAGGGTGCAGAATTAGAAGTCACGCCTTAGGTAAAAACTTGGCAAAGCCAGAGGGTACTTGAGAGCATTGAGCAGACCTGCCTCTGTCTCCTCTGGCTGCCTTCAGCTGACCGCTGGTTGCCACATTCCACGGCTGAGAAGGCTCTGTTTCAAGGCTGAATGCAGGTGGTGTGGCTTTTGCAAGGCCCTTTTGTTCACCCTCAGTTCAGAAGGGGCCATCCTCCCAGGGGCTGAGGTGTGGGACTTAGTATTTGGCATCATGCATCAGGGCTGTGTTTATTCTTGGGTTTCTTGCTGGAAATGCACACGGCTACTTGAGACCCATGTACTGGCTGAGAGCAATGGGAAAGGTCATGCCTGGGCCCCCATCCTAGCAGGTTGCTTGACTCAGCACAATCCTGGTGTAATTAAGCATGACAAGAAGAAAAAGGGGAAAGGGCTGGTGGTTACCAGTGTGCACTCAGCCCAGGCCCTCAGGGACCAGAGTGTTCAGGAGTGTCAGCTGTTCTCAGTTTTGTTGGAGCCAAGATTTGGCTCCCCTATAGCCATCTCCACCAATTTGTCCTGAGCATTTGGGGTGTGGTTCAGTAGACCTGTAGCATCAAGTATCCCAGAGAGATGGTTGGGTGAGTAATTCTTTATTCTTGTCCCTTCTCTTCTCTCTCCTCATGTGGTCTCAGGAGCTGTGTGTAAGAGACACAATCACATTAGTACATTCAAATCCGCCCACTGTTTGAGAAGTTGCATTGGGTAAGGCACTGTGTGCTCGCCACTGGAGCAAGGACTGGTTCATGAGACTTGGTTACACTGGTGGGAAAGCATTTAGTCATGATAAAGTCTAGGATCACATCAAATCACCTACCTGAGCCAGACAGGTAATATAAATGGGTGAATTGGGCTGCCCCTGAAGATATAGGGAGTGATGGAGGCTGATGGGGTCCATCAGTGAACTGGGGACCACATGCCCAGCAAAAAGTCACTATTTAAAAACCCTCTTTGCCAAGCAAACAAAATAGGGTCTGTACAGTGGGGTTCACTGGTGGGGAGCCCATGTGACCCCCACTTCTAACCACTTAGTGTGGGCGAACTCTCAGCTAAAGGACCGCAGGCTCCCTCATGTCTATGGGAGGGTCTAGAAACCCAAATTCCAGAATGAACTCAGGATCCTGGAGGTGTTCTCTTCTGAAGCCAAGCTCCATCTGCAGTTGCTGCTTAGGGAGCCCACCTTGACTGAGCATCTGAGAAAGCTTCCAGAATGCAACTGGCCAAACTGGGAATTCACCTGGTGTGGTGGGTCAGTGTGGAGGTATCTGATCAGGCTGCAAGTGTGATAGGGAAGAAATTATAGTGACTCTGCCCTCCAAGTGTGATTTGAAGGCTTATCTCTCCTTTTCTGTCCCTTTAGGAACATGAGAAGCAAGGGACAGAGGAAGGAACAGAATGGGATCCTGAGCACTCTTGTCCATGTTTCCTCCAGCTTAGACTTAGGAGAGCTTGGTGGACTTCTGCCCTGTTCCCACCCAGTTTCCTTCTGGTCTTCCTCTTCTTAGCTGCCTGCTTTCATCAGCACTGTGCTCATTTGCCCATCACTGGACTGTGGATTCACATCTCCTAGGGGGAAGCACTGGAGGCTTTGCGTGTGGCCTTAGTTTCCTGACCTCTACCCTGCGATGTTAGGGTCAATGGCAAGGATTCTATAGATCAAGAAGCCTATATCAGAGCCTCAAAGGTCCTTCCTTCGAGAGGCTTATGGAGAAACACAGACTTAGGCTTATGGACTTGGAAGGGCAAGTCTCTTTCTCTGGGGTTTGAAGCACTGCATAGCTTCCAGTGCTTACTTGCTTCTGACGTGATGCTATTTTTAGCATTATTCTCCAGATATATGGGACACTCCCACTGCTGTTTTTATTTGTTCATCCATGTGCTTGTATTTTCCACAGTGAGTGTGTTGCAGTGAAATGGTTTCTGTAAAGCCCCTTGCCTCCTTCCTAAAACAATTTACCCCTTTGCAGTGCCCCACACACCCAACACCATGGCCCCAAGCCACGTCAGAGTGAAAAAAACCACAGACTGAAATTGCAACCATTCAGGAAAGAGGAGTCTTTCATTTGAGCTTAAAATAGCCCACAGCCTGAGAGTTGGGGGGGGGAGGGGGACCAGGAGCAAGGTGTAATCGAAGGAATGGGCATAGGAAATCTACCCTGGGATGACTGAGCGGGGTCTGTGGGCTGAGAGAAAGACAGGCATAGAGGTTGGGGGTCTGGGCTGGAGTCCCCCACAGCTCATTTAATATTGTCTTCTTGAATCTCTTTTCATAATGGAAGAGTGGATGACATGGCAATACAAATACATGGCAACTACTTAGTCTGTCTGGAATGGTGCTTCTGCTCCCCCTTTTTCCTCAAAACTCTGTGCAGGCATCATTGTAATATTAGCTCTGATCAGAGCCACCATGCTGCTGAACTCCTGGGTGGGTATGCATATTATATGCCTCAGCAGTGATATTAGATGCTTCTCACTGTACACTCTTGACCAATATCCCCTGGAGTTGCGCAAGCACCAGTACTGGTGATAATAAGAGCAAAGAGATGTTAAGTATTTATGAGCTAGAATTATCTTGTCCTCTTGATATTCATAAACTAGATTAATTCTCAACCCAACCCAAGGAGGAAGACACTGTGATTATCTCCCATTTTACAGATAAGGAAGTGGAGGCACAGAGAATTTAAATAACTTCCTGCATTGTGATGCTAAGTAAACCACGCATAGATTAACCTTCAGTCTGACCCTGGTGCCCACACTTAACCACTATGCATCACCCTCCATGTTAATATTTGTGGTTTTTATTCTTCTTGTTATTGTAGTGCTGCCTGTCTTAGCTCGGAATGCTATAACAAAATACCATAGACTGGTGGCTTAAACAATAGACATTTATTTCTCATAGTCATGGAAGCTGGAAATCTGAGGTCAAGGTGCCAACATGGTTGAGTTCTTTTTTTTTTTTTTTTT
>NC_138375.1:53644014-53729369 GCF_054177405.1 Leptonychotes weddellii | reverse complement strand
ATGGCAAGATCTCATTCCTTTTGATAGCTGCATAATATTCCATTGTATATATATACCACATCTTCTTTATCCAGTCATCTGTCGATGGACATCTTGGCTCTTTCCACAGTTTGGCTATTGTGGACATTGCTGCTATAAAAATACTCATGAAAACTAGAAAACCAACATGGTTGAGTTCTAATGAAAGCTGTCTTCCCAGCTTGCAGATGGCTGCCTTCTCTCTGTGTTCTCACATGCGGAAGAGAGTACTCTGATGTCTCTTCCTCTTCCTACAGGGCTCTCATCTCATCATGGAGCGCTACCCTCATGATAACATCTAAACATAATTACCTTCCAAGGCATCACCTCCAAATATCATCATGCTGGGGGTTAGGGCTTCAACATAAGAATTTTGGGGAGACACAAACATTGAGTTATAACACTAACATTTCCTTATTTTCGAACCTTACTGGGATATGTAAACTCCTAGTTCAGGGGTCAGCAAACATTCTCTGTAAAGGACCACATAGTACATATTTAGGCCCTGGGGACCATACAGTCTCAATAGCAACTACTCAACTCTGCCCGTGTAGCACGAAAGCAGCCATAGACAATCTATAAATGGATGAGAGTTGTGGCTGTGTTCCAGAAAAACTGTATTTATGGATACTGAAATTTGAATTTCATATATTTTTATGTGTCATGAAATATTATTCTTCTTTTGATTTTTCAACCATTTAAAAATATAAAAACAATTCTTAGCTCATGGGCCATATAAAAACAGGCAGTGGGCTTGATTTGGCCTGTGGGCCATAGCTTGCTGACCTCTGTCTTAGAGCACAGGGATTTGGAGGGTTAGGTATTTATTTTAAATCCATGCCTTCCCAGGATCTCTCTTGATTCTGACCCTCAGTCTTCATCCATAAATGCTGACTGAACGAATAACTGCATGGTAGTCTTTCTCTCAGGTATACTAGATGATTCTGGGATACTGCTGATTTTCAGAGAATGAGTACAAAGTTCCCTTTTCTCAAAGCAAGGGTTGGAAATCCAGTCTTTGTCACAAGTGCTAGAAGAGGGCAGGAGCCTCCTTTCAGGGATTTTTGTAGAACAGTGAAAAGAGAATTTTTTTTCTACATGAAGTGCAGAGATTTATTCTTTGCAAATAGACCTACAGAACGTGATTCGTAATAGGAAACAGATTTCCCCCGAAGATAAATGGAATGTCCCCACCTCCCAAACTGAGAAGAGAATTGTTTCCTCTTTACAAAGGAAACAAATTGGATTCTCAAAGGAATAATCAGAGAAGTTTTTTAAATTGTCATAATAAGCAAGATATGGTTTCATGAATGATGAAAGGGATATTTGCCTCTTTGGGTCTGGACATGCAGGACTGGTTGGAGAATCAGATGAGTCCTTCTCTATCCCAACCTAGTTCTTGTCCCTAGGCATTTTATCAGTGCCAGATGGGGGAGAGTGGCTCCCGCCTGAAAGGGGTTGGTGGGTCCATCGCTGTCTCAGTGGCTTACTATAAAGACATCCTCTTTCTTTCCAGCTCCTCTTCTTCAGCACACTATTGGAAAAAGTCCCTATTCCTCAACCCAGCTTCCTGATAGCTGCATTCATTGTGGTCCATGGGAGAGGACATTACAAATGCGAGACTTGCCTGAGCAAAGGCCTGGTGCTTGAAATGAGCCTGGTGGATGTGGGGGACCTGCCCCGATAGATGAGCTCTTTGTGCTATACTTGGAGGCAGCCAGGGCACAAGGCTGAGGCCTATTGCCTTGCTGAAAGGAGAGAAGCATGATGATGCTGTTGGGCATGGACTCCAAGAGTTCGTATAGAAGTAAGAGTGTCTGGGTAAGGGAGGAGCTATAGTCATTTGATCCAAAAACCTCAATTTCCCCTTTCTTTGATGGATCCTGGACATTTGGAGGGAAGTCCCACACAAACCTTGCCCTCTAGTTGTTCATGATAAAGTAGACAGATTCAATTCCTTTAATTCCTTCACTTCCCTGGGACATAGAGGAGCAGAGAGCAGGGAGCCCTGACAATCCAGCCTGCCCTCCAGAATCATTACCTTGTAGATAATACTTAGATGTGTGAACTGGGGAAAGTTACTTAACCTCTAGGGAGCTGTTTTCTGTGAATTGGGGATAATAATAGTACCTACCTCTTAGAATTGCTGTGAGCATGTAAAGGAGATGAATAATGCCTGCTACATAGTGAGAACTCAATACATGTCAAACTGTTATTGTTATTAATTAGTATTATGCTTTCCAGCAGTTATAATTTCCTATATTTGTACAACTCTCTTTTAATTTACAAAGCCCTTCTCTTGGATATTTTATCATCTCCAAAGCCTACTGAGGTTTAGTCGGTGCTATTAACCCCTTTGCAGATGAGCAGAGTGACTTGCCCCAACTATACAATTATTTATGGAACTGTGTCGTAAGCCCTGAGGCTGCAGCTCCTGGTCTGGTTGTCATCAACTCTGTGCCATTCTGCTTCCTTGCAGGGATACAGGGCCACGTCAGCCCCACAGGTGATGTCCAGATATATATGAAGTGTTCTCTGCTCTCAAGGAGCATATACTCTAGTTGAGATTTGAAGAGCCTTGCTCTAGGAAGTAGAGAGCCTACATACAAGTGAAAGCCACTCTTGCTGTCTCCAGCAAGAGAAAGCAGGCCAGAAATGGACAGGCCAGGAGTCTTCTATGGTGCCATCAGATGACACCCAGAATTTTCTTGTCCTGAACCTGCAAAGACCTGTCTCTGATTTCCTGCATGTCACTCAGCAAATTCCCTCCATGTGTGAAATGAGCAATGGAGCCAACTCTCTGGTGGATGGTGTTAGCTCCAAGTTGCATCACATTCCACCCCCTCCTCCTTCGCAACAGACCTTAACATTATTCTGTGATTACTTCGCATCATCCTTCCCAAATGTGCATCAAATTAAAGAGTTATTAGGGCATGGCAGGACATGTTTATGGGGAAGAATTTCCTTTAAAGTCACAGCTCAGCCTGAACTCACTTTATTAGTGTTTATACAAAGTATGTCGTCTGTTCCAATGCGATCCATGTTTATATTCCTGCAGCAATCATTGCATTCCTTGGGCTGCTCCTTCCTGTTTTCTTAAAGTGATTGCTGCACCTATATTAAAAGTTAATACTGAGTGGGCTCCATGGCTGTCAGGTTTGGAGATGTGCACCATTCAGAGAATGACACTTAATCACAACATGTCCCGCAAATAGTATAGACTTTGAAGTAGACAAGAAGAGACATTCCTTAAGAACAAAGACATTGTGGACAGTCAGGCCCCCTTGTGAGTACTCCCTTTATCACTCACCTCTATTGTAGGTTATTGTGGCCCTAGCTAGGATGACCATATGTGCTGATTTGCTCAGAACAGTCCCAACTTCTGCCTCTTTTCCTGATATAATCATTAAAGGTTGTGCTCGCTTCGGCAGCACATATACTAAAATCATTAATGGCATCCCCTTTGACTCACAGAAACATTCAAGTTTGGATGAGAAATTATATGATCACTCCACTTCCAACTGGTGCTCAGATTTATTGGTACAAATGAAATACTAACATTGACTTTGGGTCTCAAGGCATTGTCAATGAAAGGCAAATGTAACTCAGTTAAACGTGTTGATAAAAAACTAGGTTCAGAACATTCAGTCATTCAACAAAATATTTATTTGTGCTTTTTATGTGCCAGACATTGTGCTGGACCCTGGGGATTCAAACGTATATGGCCACAACTCCCAAGCAGTTGGAGTTAATTGGTTTAGCTAAAATTTGGGGTATGTTAAGGAAATTCTCTAATCAGATCATTTCAGTTTGCCTTTCACCCTTCAGGACTCTATATTTATTTCTTGCAAGTTGATTGCAAGGCTCTGACATCTGACTATCTAGATAGAAGTGCTCCTGGTGTACTTATCAGCTTGTGATCATACATAAGGGTCCTAAGTTCCCTATGCCTGCATTTGTTCATTCATAAAATGGGGCTAATAATAGCATCAACCTTGTAGGGTGGTTGTAAGGATTACAAGAGGCACTGAATGTGAAGTACTTAGAATAGTGCTTGGCACATGGTAAACACCCAACACACGTTGGTTCTTGCATAATAATTACTCACTCCGCAGATATTTATTTAGACTGTAATGTGGGCTGGCAGCAGCTTTTCTACCTCTGTTGACTAGAACTTAGGTAGCCTTCTTAAAAACATAATTTAAGGTAGTGTGTTGATGGAGTTCAAAACCTGTGAGAATTTTCATGGGTAAGAGTTCAGGGTCAGTGAGATTCTGACCCTGGGGGAATCAGTCAGTTCGTTTTCCTCCTTTTAAAGATTGGGGGTGGGTAGCTTTTCCAAGATCATGCTATGGGTTAGAAATAGGGCATAGAGAAAAATCATGGATGTTTAGCTTCTAGGCCTTTCTTTCCCGCTCTGCCAAACTGTCGTGTGTATCAGTCAGCACAGATAAGGCTATGCCACAGAAACAAATAAATCCAGATGTAACAGTGGCAAAACAATAACACTGTATTACTTCCTTATACCAGAGTCCAGTTCAGGTGGTCTGGCTATGATCCATATGGTCTCTCAGGAACCCAGGTTCCTTCCATTATAGGACACCACCATTTTTGACACATGTTCTATACATGTCGAGGAAGACAAGGGAAGAGAGTATAATGTGAAGGATGTTTTATGGCCTTGCCTGGAAATGGTTTATATCACTTCCATCTACATTTCTTTAATCAGAAATCAGTCATATGGTCCCACCTAGATACAAGCGGTGCCAGTAAATTTAATCTTGCTGTTTACCTAAGAGAAAAATGAAATGGTTTGGTGAACCCATAGCATTGTTCCTGTCATATCATGTGCCCAACATTTCTTGACCCATTTTCAAAGGCTGACTCCAATCTCTTTTGAGATTTTGGTCTCCTAATTCCCAGGGATTTGTGGAGCTTTTTTTTTTTTTTTTTTTTTAGGTGCTCTCATATATAGGGTGGAGAAGGGTTTTAAGAATGGGACTTCTGGGAAGAATTTGGAAGGGTTTGAGATTTCTGGGCATGATAAAGTGCACATATAGACTGAACCCTTTTGGGTTGATAGTTGTCACCTGGAGGTTACTGCTCAGAAAGAAATAAGTTGCCTTAAGTCATCATAGGAAGAATTTGGGAATGATGTATTTTTTTTTTTATTATTTTTTTGTTTTCTGAGACTCAGGGCTAGAATAGTCTGGGGGTTGTCATGAAGGGAGAGATTGAAGGATGTGACTGAGTGGACTAGGAAGATCTGGGGGAAAGAGCTGTGGATTAGACTCCATGCCCCTTCAAGGTTAGTTAAGCACTGAGTTCCCATTAACCTATTCTGTATCTTTCTGTGCTCACATTTTGTATGAATAATAATCAACAAATTGATGGTAATTACCTATTGAGTATGTACTACATGACCAGCCCTGTGCTAAATCACTTTATCATCTCATTTACCCCTCATAACATCCTAGGAAGTGGGTACTGTTATTATACCCATTTTACAGGTGAGAAAACAGAAACTTAGGGAATTTGCCCAAAACCATTACCGCTGTCTGATAAAATTTGAGCCCAGGCTATCTGATTCTAGCACTTGCTTTCTTAAGCATTATGCTCTGGAGCAGAGATCTCAAACTCCAGTGCCTGTAAGGACCAAGCAGGTGGCATAAGTGAGGGAAGCTGATGAATGGGACTAATGAATGGCAAAGTCCATACCTTGTCCAAAATGGGCAGTTGCCTTTTAGCTCCAGTTTCCAGTGGCCATGAAAGTCCAGGGGGTCTGATCATCTGATTTTTTAGAGACAATCTAGAATTCCAGATTTGTATGTGAAATGCTTCCAAATTGGCAATTAGTTTGTAAATGCTAAAGTCATACTGAGGACCAGACTAAACATGTCAGAATTGGCCCATGGGCTACGAGTTTGCAAGTTCTCCTCTACTGCCTCCAGCAAAGAGCTAGATATGTCCCCTCTATGCCCTTCATGCTGAAGGATGAAACTGAACAGAGCGAGACAGGGGCCAGCGGGGAGCCCTCCTGCAGCAGGAGAGGAAGAGTGGAGACCCACGCTCTCCCCTCCTCCTTACAGAGCCCTCACCACCTCCACACCCAACCATCCAGGTTGCCCCTCTGTCTGGCTGTTCTCCTCCCTGCAGGTAGCTGTCTGCAAAGCACTGGCTGCAAACTTTTGCAGGTGTAAAATTATATATGCAAGAGTGTTGCCAAGCCAGAAATTTAGCCCAGGAGGCTTAGTTCCCAAACAACTGAGGTAGTGTGAAGCCAGTTTTTTAAATCAAATTCAGTCATTTCTCTCCTGAATGCGTGTATGTGTTTTTAAACTTATATGTGGTTATGTACCCGATGAGGATGAAGTGAAAAAGTCAGAGAATAATTCAGTAATGTCTCTGTTGTGCAGTAAGACATGAGATGGAAGCTCTATGAGGGGGATCCATGGTGAAATGTGGCTGCGTGAGACCTAGTGGGGTGGTGATTTGGTGATTCTTGAACACATACTGCTTTCTCTCTTCCATCAGGGAAGATGAATGGGTGACTGGGGAGAGACAGCAAAGAAAGGAAGACACCCATATGGGTAGGGCCATCTGAGCAGCTTCTAAGAATTGCCCTTGGGCCCATCAAAGAACATCTTCTTTTGGCCAGATGTCCAGGTCTTTAAATGGCTTCAGCTCTGCTGGTCACTTTAGCCATGAGAAGAGTCCTATTTCAACTGGGCCACTTCTTTCAACATTTTGGCGGGGAAAGGGGAGAGTGCGTGAGTAATACATATTTACTGTGGAAAACATTGACAGTCCTAAGAAACAAAATGTAAAATATTTAAGAAAAAACAACAAAACTCTGCCCCAGCATCCAGAGAATACTAGTGTACATTTCTCTGAGTGTCTCCAAGGGACCTCACTTCATCCAAGGTGTCTGGGAGGAAGTGAGGGGAGTATGATCTGTGGTTTTGGCTCCCACAGAGCTTCACACTCCTTTGGGAGACGAGGCAAACACACAGGAAACAGGCAGCACACACGAGGTGGAAGGAAATGTGATGAAAGGCCAAAATGGATTGTGCAGAGGCTAAATGATGCAGAAGTTCAGAAATTCAGAGAAGGGAGAGATCAGTGCAGGATGGAGAGGCTGGGAAAACTGCACAGAGGAGGCTTGGTGGGGTGGGGGGGCCTTCACAAAGCCTGAAGAGAGGCCGTTATGTTTCGTGAGGCAGCCGTAGCAAAGTACCACAGACTGGGTGGCTTAAATCAACAGTGATGCATTGTGTCACACTTCTTGGGGCTAGAAGTCCGAAATCAAGGAGTCAGTATGGCCATGCTCACTCTGGAGTCTGTAGCAGAGGGGGATCCTTCCTTGCCTCTTCCTAGCTTCTGGAAGTGGCTGGCGATCCTTGGCATTCGTTGATTTGCAGCTGCCTCACTCCAGTGTCTTCCTTCTGGTGTCCCCTGGCATTCTCCCTGTGTCTCTGTCTCGTTGTCTTACGAGGACTCTAGTCATATTGGATTAGGGCCATCCTAATGGCCTCATTTCAAACTAATTCCATCTGCAAAGACCCTATTTCCAGATAAGGTCACTTTTACAGGTACAGGCAGTTAGGAATTCAACATATCTTTTGGGGGGACACAATTCAACCCACAACGTAGTGGTAGGATTTGGATGGAGAAAGGATGTTGAGGGCTTTAGAGGCCAGCAAGTAGCAGGAACGTAAGTGTCAATGGAGTGTCTAGCCAAGTCCCAAATCTGGAAGGTGCTCAGTAAAGGTCTTTGGACTGAAAGAAGAAAGAATTAAATGAGGCAAGCTAAGAACAGTCATGAGTCCCACCTGGCTGCAGTGCTTTGCACTGTGAAAGACATTGGCATTTGGGGGAAATGAATCTGGTTGTAGGGGGCAGGTTTGATGTCAGGGGAAAGAGGTTGAGGGCTGTTAAACCAGTTACTTCCCTGCTTGACCTCTCCTCTGGTTCTGAGTGCTAAAGGCATGAAAGCTGCCCCCCTGGATGGTCCATAGTCTGGGTGCCACCTGCCTCTGTGATCCTATTTGGTGATACTCTGTTCCAATCACCAGGCCTTTCTGTTGCTTAGACCCTCCAGTACTTTCTCTCCTCAGGACCTTTGTGATTCTGTTCCTGTACTTGGAAATGTCTCCCTTCAGCCTCTCCCCTTGTCTGGTTCCTTCTTTCCCTTCAAGTCTCAGACCAAAGGTCTCTCCTGACCACCCAAGGCTCAACTGGGATGGATGTACTTCTAAGCTCTTGAGGTTATTGGCAGAATTGCATGCAGTCTGTTAGATTAAAGACTTCAGGCTCTTGGTGGTTGTCTTCAGTTCCTTGTTGGTTGTTTGTGGGGGCTGCCCTCAGTTCCTTGCTATGTGGGCCTCCCTAATATGGTCACTTGCTCATCATAGATAACAAGGGAAAGAGTGTCCTAGCAGGACGAGCATTATACTTGTATATAATATAATCACAGAAGTGCCATCCGGTCACCTTTGCCATACTATATCGATGAGAAGCAAATCAGTAGGTCCTGCCTTGCTCAAGGAGTAGGGATTACTCAAGGGTGCTAATACCAGGAGACGGGGATCATGTAAGCCACCCTAGAGTCTGTCTGCCACACTCACCAAGAGAATAAAAGTTCCCTGAAAGGAACAGTTTTTGTTGTTGTTCAGCGTGATATCCCTAGCCATAAACACAGCACCAGATCCAGAGTAGGTGTATAATAAAGGCCTATTGTAGGAATAAAGGAAGGATGAAGAGAGCAAGAGAAAGAGGGAGGAAGGAAGAAAGGAAGGAGGGAGGGAGGGAGGGAGGGAAAGAGGAAGGGAGGAAGGAGAGACTGAAAGAAGGAATGTTCTGCTTTCCCCTGTAACATGCTTTAACAGCCAAACAAATCTTGCAGTTATCCTAAAGCAATGACTCTGGGCTTTTATACATGCTGCTTCTTTTACCTAGAATCCTTTTTCTCTCTCTCACATATTCCCATGCCAACCAACCTAGCTATGGCCAACTCAGTCTTGAAGTCTCAATTAAAATACTACCTTTTCCTGGAAGCTTCTCCTGACCCTTAAAACTTGGTATACCCTCCCATAAGCTTTTGTTTATGGCTCTGACCCAGTATAGAACAGGAGTCTGTAAACTATACCTCCCAGACCAAATCTGGCCTTCAGTCTGTTTTGCAAATGAAGTTTTATTGGGGCACAGCCATACCCATTAGTTTGTGTATTGTCTATGCTACAGAGCTGAGTTGAATAGTTGTCATAAAAAAATATGGCTGACAAAACCTAAATTATTTACTATCTGGCCCTTTACAGAAAAAGTTCAACAACACTTATTGTAGACCATTTAGCACAGTCTGTGGGAGTTGACCCTTTATTTATTTCTTCCCCACTATGCTTGCTCAATGTCAGAGACCATGCCAGTCTTGTTTACAGCTGTGTCCCAGCATTTAGTATAGTACCTGAAACTTAGTGGTTAAGATAATTTATTGAATGAATGACATGAATGAATGAATGACATCCTCCCCACCCCACCCAAGGTGTCAGAAAATGAAAATAGGTAGAAAAACTCAAATTAGGATTATGTAAAGAAGATTGATTTACAAAGGGACTATTTCAGTAGTTGGCTGTGGTTCAGGGAACCAGGACTAGAATCAGTAGAGCTGTTACTACCCCTGAGCCAGAAGAGATTAGAGAAGGCACTGTTCTGGAACCAGGAAGTGGTTAGCCATGAAGAGGAGTCATGACCTTTGGTGGAGACACTAGCTAACCTGAGTGACCTCACAGGGAGGGAACCAGGAGAATAAATACACTCTCCTCACTCTGTTCCTTTTCCCCCATCTCCTGCTTAACTCAAAGTGAAGCAGAAGGGCACAGCAGCCAGCCTTGTGATGTGGTCCATTCAGGTTAGCCTTCCCGGCGTAGAGAGTGAATAACTGAAATGGAGACTAAAGCCCCTTCACTAATTTATTCTGATGTGATTGGAACTTCTTCTTTGCTGGTGGTAAACAAGGGGTCAGGCTGGACCACAAGACATCTTAATTCTGTCTCCTCTTACCACTTTACTAGGCAAAATTCCCCAGATTAGGCTTTGAGATTTTGAACGTGAATCCATCACACCATCCTTGTTCAGAAGCTTGCTGTCCTTGTCCTCAGACCCTTCACTTCTCTGTGATCCCCATCGTGGCCCCTGTTGTCACCCCCGCATCACAATATACTTCCTTCTCATTTGCTCCAGGTCTTCTGAGCTCCCGTTTTCACAGCTAACTCAAATCTCTGATTGCTCACTCTCCATGGAATCTAGACCACATCTCTTAACATCTAATTTTATATATTTTTACATTGTTCTCTAAGTAGCTTGTAAGTCTCAGTCCATCTCCTCAACTAGACTCCAAACTGAGGCAATATTTTTAAGCCCCCTTGGTTCTGGGCCCCCAAAATACAAGAATTGTAGATCTTAATATTATCAGGACTTTATAGGTCATGTCATCCAGCTTCCTACCCATCACAAGTACATCATGTCCAGCATGAGTTAACTACTAATCTCTGCTTATATAAGCCTGTATTAGGGAATTACTTCATTGTAAAGCAGCCCTTCCAAGTTTACCTTAGACTGAGATATCTTCTTTCCTGAAACCCGGAAGACCATACTCTATATAAACTTGCTGTATGGGGCAGGTGGTCTTAAAGTCTGATCTGAACTGATGGTGTAGTCTCTAACTCTATAGGTTGCACCATCATAGAGAAGCATCTTGTTTTGACACCAGTCCTAACTTCTGCCTCTGCATCCTCTCCCTTCAAGTTGTTGGCTGTGAGTGAAAAATTAATTACTCCAATTGCTGTTTAGAAAGTACTTCCTCACATAATTTATCTCTTGAGCCTCATGGTAATCCTGTAGAGCTGGTGTTCTTGGTCGTATTTTATAAAAGTCTCAACAACAATACGAACAACTGGGGTTAAACAAGTTTAAGTGATGTTCCCAAAGTCACCCAGCTAAGAAGGAAGAGGGGACTCAAATCTACATCTTCTGGGTTTGGTATTGAAGCCCTTTTTTCACACTACCCTGTTTTTACTGCTCCCTCTTCCCAGATGTGTCACAGCAAAAAGAACATTTTGCTGGAATGCCACAGAATGAATCAAAAGAAGAATGTGAATATACATGTGCCAAGTTAGGGATAGTGGCCTGCCCCAGAACATTTTTTGTTCCATTTTTTCCAGTGTTGTTCTGAATTCCTCATCATCCCCACCCCACCCAAGGTGTCAAACAGATGTGAAAATACCACAAAGCTGTGACTCTCAGCATTGGTTTATGATTCACTGATTGGGATAGGGAAAAATAATGTGGGAGATTACCATGGTGATGCTTGTTTATATAGGCAATCTGGTAGCTGATGAGCAACATGGCAGAAACCAGACATGGGCAAAAACAGCAGGAAAGCACCCCTCTGAAAGCTTGCAGAGGGTCTCAGCACCCCCACTGGCCCAAACCTCACTGGGAGACAGAAAAGGAAATGGGCCATCTTGCCTAGAGTGGGAAGCAGTGAAACCACCAGGAGTGCCCTTTGCTTTCCTCAAGGTGGGATGGGAAATTCTATTCTGTACTGTTCTATTCTATTTATTTATTCATTTATTCATTGATTTTTTTCTTTCAGTCAGTAGTTAACCTGATGTAGTAGAAAATGCTTAGAGTCTAGCTATAGATGGGGAGCATGATGTGATAAAAAACATGTCCTCTGCATTCAGAGAGCCCAAGTTCACATCCCAGCCTTTGCCACTTACTGGTTGTGTGACTTCATGGCAAGTTGCTTTATTGGTAAAATCTAAGCTGGATTGGGGTTGGGGAAATTATGCTTCAGCTTCCTCATGTGAAAAATGGGATAGTAATAGTATCTACCACATATGATTGCTGTCTGAATAAGAGAAAATGAACATACAGTTTTTAGCACAGTGCCTAGTGCATAGTCTGGGCCCAACAAACATCAGCTCTTATTAAGGCTTATCTGCAGTATTTTTATCTGTTTAAGGAAGATAATAATACCTACGTTTCAGAACTGTTGCAAAGAGAAAGAAAAAAAAAAAAAGATGGAAAGATCCTGACTCAAAGATATTGCATTTGTCAGTGTAGACTGCTATAACAAATAGGCCCAAAATTTCAGTGGCTTTAAGAATTATTTTTTGAATGTGTCTGAGTTTTATATAGGTAAATGGAGGGAAAGGGGAGGGAAGGTCTCTATTCCATGCAGTCATTCAAGGACTCCGGCTCTTTCTGTCTGCCATTCTTGGAGTCCTCCCCTGGACTTACTGAATTCAGCCCAAGCAGAGGGAAGAAAAAGATCATGAAGGATTGGGCAGGAAGTGTTATCGGTCAGGCCTGAGGGCAGCATATATTGCCTCTGCCCATGTAATAGTGAGAACTCAGTCACATGGTTGCACCTCCCTGCCAGGGAAGCTGAGAAATGTATGCTATCTGTGTAACCAGACTGAGGGAAAATGGTTTGCTGGACAACTTGCCGGTCTCTGCCACAATGTTCAATGAAGGGTACCCACTACTGCGATTATTAATATAACACCAAGGTGATTCTCATGGTATCCTAAGGCTCACTTGGAGAGATGGGCAACCCTAATTATGCAGTCTTTACTCCTGAGAACCTGAGAGAAGGTCTGGTTCTCACTTCATTCCTAGAATGACAGGGTGTTTTTGGCCCCTGTGAGCCATATTTGACCATAATGACAGGACTGAGGATCTCAGGGGTGACAGGCAAGCACAGAAAGGACATGCCATTGAGAGTCATGTGAAGGAGGTTCCATTGTTAAGAGGAAGTTAAACATTCAAAAGGTATCTTTCTCTTCCATCTCTCTTTTGTTGCCAAACAAATCACTCCAAAACTTAATGGCTTAAGACAGTGCTCATTTTAGTATTCTCCCTCACAGTTTCTGTGGGCAGGAATTCAAGAGTAGTTCAGCTGGGTGATCTGGCTCAGAGTTTCTCATAAGTCATAACCAGATGGTAGCTGGAGCTGGAATCTCAAAGGTGTCTGCACTTATGTGCCTGACCTCTATGCTGGAAAGAATCAAACAGCCAGGGTGGAACTGCCGGGGCTCCTCCAGCACCTCCCCCTCTCTCCCTGTCTCTGTCTCTCTGTGGTCCTCTCACATGGTCTTACCAGTGGTGACCCTAGGCCTTCCGGTCTTCCAACATGGCAGCTCAGGGCTCACATGGTCTTACCAGTGGTGACCATAGGCCTTCTGGTCTTCCAACATGGCAGCTCAGGGCTTCAAGAGAGAGCCACGCAGTCGCTTACTGCCTTTTCTAATCCAGCCTCAGAAATTCTACAGCATCATTCCTGCCCCGGGCTTGTCTAAGCAGTCATAAGGCCTGCTCACTTTCAAGGGAAAGGAACATAGACTCCACCTCTCCACGGCAGGCTTGTCAATGAAACAACTTGCAGACATGTTTCAATACCACTCCACTTACCTACTCCACCACTAGAACTGCAGTGGCTCCCCATCTAGGGATCATGCTTGCAGATGGTTCAGAACACCGTCTGAACCATCTGCGAGGCTAAGATATACTGATTCTGATTCCCTCAAAGGCCGAAGCTGATGGCTAAGAAGTCAGGCTGAAGTTCCAGAGTAGCCTGGACTGGGACCACGGGGGCTAGGGGAGCAATGGGTACATGAGGTAGTGCAGCTTCTTCACAGTGCCCATTTAATTAAGTCCCGTTTTCAGCCAAGCATACTTGCAGTCAAGGTTTTGTGCTTCTTGCCATTCCAAGGTTGCAAGTAGGAGAGGCTTACATAAAGCAGGGAGGCTCAGAAAAGCTAAAATACTGAAACTCACACAGCTGGGAGTCGGGGGTAGGGAAGAGATTTGAACCCTGACCTGTCTCACCTCAGAGCCCAGGAACGTGCTTCCTGACCTCCTTCCTGGCAGTCGGGCAGGGTGTGTGCTGGCAGGGCAGGGGGAGATTTGGAAATAGGTGTCTTAGAAATGTGAGAGGCAGGGCGCCTGGGTGGCTCAGTCATTAAGCGCCTGCCTTCGGCTCAGGTCATGAGCCCAGGGTCCTGGGATCGAGCCCCGCATCGGGCTCCCTGCTCCGCGGGGAGCCTGCTTCTCCCTCTCCCACTCCCCCTGCTTGTGTTCCCTCTCTCGCTGTGTCTCTCTCTGTCAAATAAATAAATTAAAAATCTTTAAAGAAAAAAAAAAGAAATGTGAGAGGGAGGGGCAGCATGAGGGGGCTGCTTGTGGCACCATCTTACTACTTACTAGTCACAAAATGCACCCCTTTTACATCTACAGGAAGATAGTCTCCTGGAGATCCCAGGATTCATCTGTAGGGACAGAGTTTGGGGCGGTGCAGGCAACTGCTCTTGATGCACTGAAATTTCAGGGTGGAAGTGGCGGGTGCAGGTAAGAAGGCTGTAGTTCAACTAATGATAGTAATAATAGCTGCCATGATTGAGTCTCTAACAAGTGCCGGGGAAGCACTGTATATGTGTCATCTCATTTGACCTTCACAAAAACCTTTGAGCTTGAGGTGATCACCCTCCATTTGTGGATGGAGAAGCGGAGCCTCAGAAATGAAGTGAACTGCCCATAGCTCACTCAGCAGGTGGCAGGGCAGGGGCTCAAACTCAGGGCTGCTTGTCCCTGAGGCTCTGCCTCCCAAACAGGGACTGTGTGCCTGGGGCAACCCCACAACCTGTTCCCCCCTACCCTCACCACGTCCTCAGCCTTGCAGCAGCACACTTTGTGCCCCTTCACGTAATAAATATTAATTGAAAATATTGGTGCCACAGTCACCAGCACAAGCTGCTGAGATACCATGCTGGGTCCTGGTAATTAAACCCTTAGTTGCATTGTCATATCTGTAGTTTTCAGTGTCCCCAAACATCAGTCCCATTGAGACAGGAGTTGAGAAGAATACTCAGGGTGAGTATGAGCATGCACACATTCCCATCTGTGTGCTGCTGTCTGATCCTCAGACAGGCAACCTTTCTTTATTTCCCTGTGTAATTCTTGCTCTTCCTTTACTAGCACTCAGCTGAGTCTGAGAAGTCTATATACTACCTCTCTCCATCACAGGCTAGTTAAGAAACAACTTGATTGCTGTTTTAGGTAGTGGAAAACTGGATGAGGAAGGGAGGTGGTTCCCAGGTGAGATTAACCAAGGACTCACTTGATTTTTATTTTGGTATTATTTTCAGTATCAGGAGAATAATCCTCTTCATATAAAGTGCTAGAATCTGAAGACTGTTTCCCTGTTCCTTTTAACACAGCTGTAGAGCTCACAAGTCCCTCTGAGACATGACTGCAGGATGGCAACTTTAGGCCCTGGCTAGGAAAATGTTAGAAGTAGTGACTGTGTGGATGGGGATCTGTCATGGAGAAAATGGCCTCCTTAGTTCCTGAATGTTCAGGAAAAGAGAAAAGCCAGTTTACAAGTAACTTGTTGAAACTCCAATGTGGCCAGAACCCTGAAAATTTCTCAAGAAGGTATGGTAGATAGGAATTAGTCATTCAGCATCCATTATTAAGAACTGTAACATATTATTCGTGGTCTTTTTTTTTTTTTTTTTTTTGCATCTAGTCTTAGATAATGTTAGTGAACACAGAATATATTTATAGTTGTTCATAGGTTCATTCTTGACTTTGGTTTTCTCTAACCCTGGTTTTCTAATACCCATGGTGTCCCTTCTCCCCAACACAAATACCACCATAATGCTTTCAGTTCTTCCGTAGCAAATTCTTCTCTTTGGGATCATTTTTAGGAGCGTAAACCTACTAGTTGAGGCAGGAGCAATGCATGTGTCTTTCCCTAATGTATGAAATTAGCAAAGTTCCCTCTACTCTGTGCCAGGCACATACTCTCTAGATTGAGCTATGGAAGTTAAATGAGGTATTACCTTTGCCCTCAGGGAGTTTGCAAACCAGGTGGAAAATAAATACCTAGGTAGGTACCAAAGTCAGTTAAGATTCTTTTGGTTTCAAGTGATAGAAAATTCAACTCAAACTGTTTTAAGACAAAATATAAGGGAGATGGGATAGATTGGCTCATATAATTTCAAAATGCAGAAGTACCTGGCTTTAGGCATGGGTAGATCCACATACTCATAGGCTAGCACCAGGAATCAGTCTCTCCTTGACTCTGGAAAACTCTTTCTACATGGCGGCAAGATGGTTTCTGGCAATGCTGAACAGCTTGGAAACCCAGTGGGGAGAGAGAGCTATTGGGAATTTGAGTCATGTATACTTTCCTGGATCTGGGAAGAGGGGTAAGCCTCACTTATGTGACATGGTCTGAGAGTTGGGGGAGGGAACTTCCAAAGAAAAAGTTGTTACCCAAAGAAGGGGCAACAGAAGCCAGGCAGCTAAATATAGCAGGGCTCTACTACATACATAATGGGTAGCTTATTCCAAACAGTATCTTTAAGGTTGGTTGGGCATGCTCAGGGGATGATATTAATCATTGGAATTACCTTCTGCTTGACAAGCAACATTCCTTCAAGCCAGTCTGGGTTGAATAGACCATAAGTGTAACCTGCAAAAAAAATCTGACCCAAATTTGCTCTCTATTGCAGTGACCTGGACAGAAATAATATTACCAGGATCACCAAGATGGACTTTGCTGGACTGAAGAATCTCCGAGTCTTGTAAGTAATACATGGCTCTTCGACGCATTTTCATTTTCAGCTCTTTGGCCTTGTGAAAATGTTCTGCTGGCCTGACATTACACCCCTATGCCCTGGGTGACAGGAATTTACCATTCTTCAACAGAAAACCCTTCATTAGTAGACCCAGGTTTTCATGGGTATCTCATTCTGTGTCTCCATGCTGCCGGCTGGGCTAGACCAGTGGAAGAAGTCAGTTCCAGTGACAGGGAAAACAGAAGGCTCTACATGAATAAATCAACATGCCCAGCTTCTAGGATGATAGCAATGTCAGCTTGACTAACCAGGCTACTCTTCCATAGAGATTATAATTTCTTCTCCAGCCTGTGCATTAAAAGAGCAATCAGCACAAAAGCTATTTATCTTGTTGCTTACTGAAGAGGAGGGGAGAAGGGAGGGAGAGAGTCAGACAGGGTCAGGGCCCCTGTTGTACACCCACAGCTGTACAGACAGGTAGCAAAATTTGAGATGGGTATTGATGCAACAGGGGAGCAAGGAACATCAGGTTTCCTTGCTACATATTGAACACCTTCACCCATCCCTGAGTCTGTGAGTGATAAGGATGTGCCTAAATGCTTGTCCATTGGCAAGTCTGACATATTTAGAGATACAAGAGAGGAGCAATTGGAGCCTCTTTGCTACTTTACTCAGAGGTTGATTTCGCCCCCAAGTGTGACTCCACACCTGGAGCACCGTCTGGGCAGTCTGGCCAGTGCCTTGGTGTCTATTGTGTCATGGAATCTTGGTTGGCAAATCCCTGCTAGAAGCAGCAGCTAAAGTCTTGGTGTCTGAAGCCACCTCCTTCTTTTTGCTAATAGCCCATTATAACACAAAGAATTTTATTGTAGGAACAAGAAGTACCAGGTTCTGGTCCTGCATCAAAATTAACTGTGCATGTGATCTTGGGTGAATCACTATACCTCTCTGGGCCTCAGTTTTTTCATCTCTAAGTTAAGGAATGATAGTATACTAGTTCAGGAGGGCTACTGTAACAAAGGACCACACGGTGGGTGGCTTAACAAAAATTATTGTCTGACAGTTTCTGAGGCCAAAAAACCAAAGTCAGGGTGGCAACAGGGTTGGTTCCTTTTGAGGGCGATCCTGAGAGGGAGGCTCTGATCCAGCACCTTTTCTAGCTTCTGGTAGCCTCAGAAATCCCTGGTTTCTAGATGGTTGTCTTCTCCCTGAGTCTCTCACATTGTCTTCCTTCTATGCAGTCTCTGTTCACATTTTCTCTTGTTATAAGGACACCAGTCATATTAGATTAGTGCACATCCTAATGACCCCATTTTAACTGAATTACCTCAGTGATGACCATATCTCCAAATAAGGTCACATTATGATAGCCTGGGGATTAGGACATCAACATATGAATTTGGGGGGGGGATATAATTCCACCCATAACAAATAGTCAGAAGTCCTCCTAATTCTCACAGTTGCACGTATAATGCTTCATGGTTTTATCATTTTCATGAAGTCTGTTTATTCTCACTGCAACTTGTGGAATATTACTTGCGTAGCATTGCTTTTCTGACTGAGAAGTAGATCGTGGTGACAATGGTGATGATAACCAACGTATATATGGTACCTATTGCAGATCAAGCTCTGTGTTATGTGGTTATTAACCCCTATCTGCCCAGAGGAAACAGGCACAGTTGGTTAAGTTGTCCCAGCTTCACATGGCAGGTAACTATGCTAAGGAGAAGTCAGAACCCAGAACGTGTGTTTTCTAACCTCTGTGCAGAGCTGCTGTCCATTTGCATTACAGAAATTTTAAAAACCAGGAAGCAATAGTCTACCCATCTTAAAAATGCAGCCCTGATGTGCAAATAAGTGGTTTACCTGAGTTTCCCTGAACACTAGTGTGTGGGGACACTAGGATCTGAATGTTGGGCCTCCAGATAGCAGATGTTTTCCCCTTGATATATTCTCCAGATGTGGCATGTTCACACTCCTCTCACCATCCTCAGGAGGAAGGTGGTGGGGGCCGAAGGGGGAGCCTCTACCCTCTGCTGAGTCTTTTGCCCTAAGCAGTCTCGTGTATGTCAAATGACTGGCAGCTCTCATGAGATGTGTGTGGGACAGAATTGAGACTGGGATGGGTTGAGGGAATTCCATGGCTCAGCTTTAGAGTAACTTTTATTGAAGAGATAGAGACGGTAAACTCCTGATTGCAGGTCATCTGACAGCTTAAAAAACAAACATTTAACTTCTCTCTTTGTTTCCATTTTCCCCCCTGCATCTGTGAGAGATTTCCTTTCATATGAGTCACAAATTTCACCTAATGCTTCATTTTCTAACCAAGTCAGAAAAGAAAACTCTTTGATTTTCTTACCATTACATCAGAAAGGCTAATAAAAATTCCTACTTCCATATCTGCTCTCTGCAAATAGAAAGTTTAAAATAATCACAAAAGATTGTATTAATATCCTCTGGATGGTCTACAAAACATTCCTTTGACTCCAGTTTATCATTCGTTTAATTGGCACATTCTTCTTATTTTGATAAGCAACACCAAAACACTCCCCCTTCCCCCCTTTATAGACTCTGTTAATATATTGTGTTTCATTATCTTCCTTATCAACTCAAAGACAATCCCATTCAAGTGGTCCTTTATTACTGTGAAAGAATCTGCTAGGTGGGATAGCTGAAATGCTTTCTCACACCAGTAAAATACCCAGACATTTAAACCATATTTTCTCCCAATCTATTCTTTTTAGCTGAGTAACCTAGACAACTATCTTTTTTGAAAAGCTTTCATCACACCTTGGCACATTCCCTGTATCTGTTTCTTATTTACAATTTATAGTGAAGCCAGAAAAGACTCAATAGTCTTGAATAATTTGAGCTTGCCACCTATTTCCATGCAGAACTGTTAATACAGTGCAGGTGAATGGGCAAAAGCAGATAAAATGGAGATTGGGGAACTTTGGTCTCATCCAAAGGCAATTTTCCCCAAATAAAGTACATTCAAGGAGAAGATATAAGAATTGCCCATAACAGTTCTTTCTCCCAGGAAGGAAAAGATCTCTTCTGGTGTTATCAATTATATTCCCTTTCTTAGTAGTCTGTTGCAAGAACTCTGCTGTGCCCACAATGTGGGAGCCAGCTTTATCCCAAATGGGGTTAATAAAAGAGTTAAACTCCTCCCCAGCCATCATCACATGGGGTGATTTCCAATTCTGATCCAGTGTTAAAACTAAAAAAATAACAATGCCAAAAGAGCTGAACACAGTCTGTATGTCTCTAACTCAGAACAGACTCATGGACAGCCCTTCTGGGCATCCAACCTTTCCTGGATCCCTGACCTCCTGCATCTATCTGGTCAGTAAAATGACAGTGACATCAATGGCATTATCCCAAGCTCCTGAACTGCATCTCAGCCTAGAAGTCTGGATGTAAGGTTCACAGTTTCTTTATTCATTCATTCATTCATCAGATGTTGATTATTTATTGCACCTTTAAAAGTCAGGTACTAGGCTGGTCTCTGATAGGTCTAGGAAGTAGATCTAGAGAGGGACCCTTAGCTACCTTACCAGCCAGGACTCCAGCAGGAAAGAGATGACACTCACTCAGGACAAATAAGGAGAACTGAATAAAGAATTATTTATAAAGGTGTGGGCAAAGTTAAGAGAAACCAAGAAGACATGGTGCAGTTTCCTGGGGCTAGCAACAAGGAGCCATGACAGTGCTCTGGGCCTCAAGGAGCAGTGAGAGGAAGTGGTTATTTGAGCCCACAAAGGGTAGGGAACTGCCTGACAGGATCTGGGGTCTTAGGTAGAGGGACACAGTCAATCTGAAGTTACTTGGCAGGGAAGGAGGTAGGAACAAATCCCCGAATATCACTCCATCCCACATCTCATTTTCTGCTGGTGACTTCCATTGGCTTACTCAAGTGGAAACTAGAGTCAGAGAAGCTTCTTGAAGTGATAAAAATTAGCCTCCCTGAGCCTGAGCAAAGTAGAGAAGGGGCAGATATCTAATACAGATATATTTGCATTTTTTGACTCCCCTTTCTGAAAGAAGCTAGTAGTATTAGATTAATTAGTACGGAACTAAAAAATTCATCATAGGAGATTGGAGTTAAAATCCTTCAGAAACCCAGCAAGAATATCACACTCAGGGGCGCCTGGGTGGCTCAGTCGTTAAGCATCTGCCTTCGGCTCTGGTCATGATCCCAGGGTCCTGGGATCGAGCCCCGCATTGGGCTCCCTGCTTGGCGGGAAGCCTGCTTCTCCCTCTCCCACTCCCCCTCCTTGTGTTCCCTCTCTTGCTGTGACTCTCTCTGTCAAATGAATAAATAAAATCTTTAAAAAAAAAAAAAAAAGAATATCACACTCAGTCACTCTAGGGTTGCTCCTTGTTATAATTGGGAACTTAACAACAACAAGCACTGTGATCGATTGACTGATAGTAAAAACCCAGCTCAACAAATCCCTAGTCACTAATATTGAACTGGTTCCCTGTTTAGCGAGATGTGCTAGTGTGAGTCTATTGGCATTCCAAGGCCCTCCTTGCCATATGGCAGAATAGAGAGAAAGACAAGGGAAGGAAAAAAGAACATTTATTAAGCCTCTAATTGTATTCCAGATCCCGGACTAGATAATTTACACACTGTATTCCATTTTTATCCTCACAAGAACTTATGAGATTTTTTTTTTAATTTTATAAATAAGGAAACAGAGTCCCTGAGAGGTTGATTAGATAGCCCAGTGCCACACCATCTGCTGGTAAGAAAGCAGGACAGGGGTTTTTACACCAGATTTGACAAGCACACCAGACTGGGGGGTTAAAGAGTCTATCCTAGCTGGCTGTATGACTTTATCCAAATAATTTCTCCCTGGGTAAGTCTCTTAGCCTCCCTACTCCATGATGTCCGTATCTGTTAAGTTGTAAGGGGCCAGAGGGACATGAATGTATGAACTGGAGTGGGTGAGGATTGAGGCAGACTGAGGGGCCCGTGTGCCTTGCCTGACCCCATACTCAGTTCCCACCAATTATTGGTATTTGGAAACACAGGAGCTGAATTTTCAAAAGGAGTTTCTTTTGTGGTGTGTGTGTGTGTGTGTGTGTGATATTGATTTTTAGTTACTTGTGAAAAACTCACAAAAAATGTAAAATATCATTGAACCCAAACAAAATACCCTTATCACTCTGATCGTCTGAGTCAGACACTTCTTATGTCCTAGACTAGCCTTTCCCTTGATAGAAAATCAATATGTTATGTGGCCCCAAGTCATCTTTAGTTTTTCATTATTCAAAAGCCTTTATTAAGTGGCTGCTGCGCTAGGCAAATGTGGTAGGGCAAGGAGTATGAGAACGAACAGAAGTTCTTACCCTCTTAGTCCCTAGGCATAGTGGGGACGATGGACTTGAAAATAAACACAAGGACCCAAGTGTTAAGCCCAAGAAGTACAGGGGTTATGAAATGCCTCAGAGGTGGTGGGCAAGCATGGATGGAATCATTTTGAAATGAAGGCCAACCTTCCTTAAAGCTGCCTTCCATCCTTCTGTTTTTCCTTCAGGTGCTCAGGGCACCTCTCCTCCTTTGTAATCCAGGGGCACCCACAGCCCTTCCTAAACTCCAACTTCCAAGGACACATCCTTCAAACACAACTGCATCCCCTTAAGTCTCATTCAGCCAGCAGGATTGGTCCTGGATGGAAACTGGGCAACCTCATTGCTTCCCTTCCCTCATTGTTTCCCTTAGCCTAGCTAATCCTATTTAAGCTGCCATTGTGTGTGTGTGTGTGTGTGTGTTTTAAGTTAGGGAAACAAATGTTTCATTGTATACTCAATTCTTAGGGTATGCCACATGCTTGAAACAACCTCACTTAAGCAAAGTGTTTAGGTTTTTAATCATCTGCATGGAGGACTTTGGAGGTCAGCAGAGACTGTGGCTAGACTAGCTTTTGTGACCATCACCCTCACGTTGGGAACAGCCAGGCCCTGGGCGAGGAGAGTTCCTAGTACAGGCAGTTGTCCAACAGTAGGGTCACCCTTTCTAGTAGGTGACCCAGAGACAGAGTACACAGAGAGGCCCTTTTTAATGAAGTATTTTTGCATCCCTAGAGGAGGGAGCTCCAAGGGAGGAGATGCTGAATATATGTGTGGTTTTTATAAGAAGCAGCTTTTACCTCTTCCTTTTCTGTGCAACATCCTGCAGTGCTTGGGGGGACATTTGCTGAGAACATTCTTAAAATAGAGGCATGGAAACCAATCTGTCAGGTAGAAGTGTGCAGGCGGCGAAACCCTGGTTACCGTGACACCAAGCTGGCATGTGAATTATCTTGTCCCACCAGACTGATCCTGGCTGGGGGGTGAGGGGCAGGGCAGAGTGTTGTGGGAGGGGCTGAGTGGCCCTGCCTGCCGGGCCTGAAGCCTAGCGCCAGGACCCCTGAGGCCCCTTGTCCTTGACCGCTGCTGTTTCTGTGGTTCTAGGCATCTGGAAGACAACCAGGTCAGCATCATCGAGAGAGGCGCCTTCCAGGATCTGAAGCAGCTGGAGCGATTGTAAGTATAATACAACCTCCTTTCTTGAAAAGTCTTCTTCTTCTTTTTTTTTTTTTTTTTGGTAAATTGACTTCATTGCGACCTTGCAAAGAAAAAGTCTCCAATGCTTAATGAAATGTTTGCTATTTTATTTAAAGCACGTTAGATACATGTTAAAAGAGACACTGAGATCCTTTTAAGCTCTTTTTTTTCTTTTATTTTTTTTTAAACTCTTACTTTAAAAGATGCTAGAATTGGCATCTGGGGTTTATTTTTCTTCTTCCCAGGCTTGAGCTGTTGCTATTGATATCTGTACATGGGGCTGGTTCTTGCCCAAGCCTCTTCCCTTTTGCCGAGGATGGAAGCCGGCAGGCGGTTTCGCTGTCATGGAGGCCGGTGTTAGATATTCGCTGTCCCCGAGCAGCCTTTGCCCCTCCAGGGAGAGGAAGGGTGGGAGAGTGGGCAGGCCCTTCGGTGTGCCTGCATTTCCGCTGAGCATCAGCCTGTGTCAGGAAGCCCCCATGTTTCCATGAGGGAATGTGGTGCCAGGGTTTAAAAATAGGCTGCTCTTCTGACTGTCAGAGGGAGAGATGAAGAGCGGCGGGGATGGAGATGGATGGAGCCTCCACTGGTTTTGATGATTAATGCATTTGCAGAAACCTCTTGGGTCACTGGGGTGGGGCTGCTGCTCAGGTGGTTAAGTGGGCAGCTTCACCTTTCCTCAGTTAATCATACCTGGCAGCTCATAACATCTGGATATTTGCTTCCTGCCCTCTAAGTGGGGCCTGTCCCCAAGAGCACTTATTCATGCCGGTGGGCGGTTCTCTTCCATGTTTCCCTCTGCATCCTGGTTGGCCTGACATTTCAGCCTCTTGTCCCTGCAGCTGGGGCACAGGGCTGTGACAGCTCACTGCTCCACCAACCTCCCTAGAAGGATCCTGCTCCATTTACCTGTCCTGTTGCCAAATCTCAGCTACAGAGACGGGCTTGGGTCACGTGGAGGGCCTGCCACCAACGTGTTAGCTTTGTGACCTGCCATCTTTTCCCTTGGACTCATTGTATCTGGGGCAACACGGGTATTATCCAGCAAAACCCTGTACTCCCCCTGCTTTGTGTGAATCGTCTCATTTATTGCTCTCCATCTGGGTCAGAGGTCACTGTATGTTCTGTTGTTGGTTTAAAAATACGACATTTATTTCTATAAAGGGAAAGAGTTCTAAAAATAATGAATGATGCCTCTGTTTATGCTTATATTTTTAAGTTTCTTGAAACTTAAATTCTCCTTATTTAGACCAAGGGAAAAATAAAAGTATTTGTTGAACCTGGTTCCTTTGTATGAGGTATTAAACATTTCTATGGAAGAATAAATATATAGTTCTTTGTGAAAAGGCCACCTCTTGCTTAGTCTTCTGATTAGAAGGGTAAATAAACTCCTAATTTATTCATTTCATGATTGTTGGGAGGGACCTAATTGATAATTGAGTACCTTGGACATGCTTGGAACTATGCCGATGTTTTATATGCTCTCTGTTGTTTTATCCCCGCTAAATCCCTATGAGGTTTTATTACCCTCATTTTGCAGATGAAGAAACAGAGGCCCAGGGAGATGAAGCCAAAGAATTGTCAGGCGGGGGGTAGCCAAGATTCAGAGCCACATATGTCTGACATCAAAGCCCACGCCCTTTCATACTTCTGTGCTGTGGACATTAGATGAAGTGTGATCTTTAGCAATGGCCTTGCAAATGGCCTCTCACATACCCACCTAACTCCAGGGAATATCAGTGAAATATGCTGGCAAAAAGTGCTTTTCTTTGGCTTGGTGAACACAGCAGAAATACCGTGCATGTCTGCAGGACTGAGGGGCTTACAATTGCAGGGTAAACCTGGCTATTTCTTTACTTTGGTGTATTAGGAGGCTAATGCTTGCTACTGTACTTGATAAACCCTCAAATCTCACGGCTTAACACAGAAGTTTACTTCTTATTCATATCCAACCCAATAAGGGCATTCTTGGTTGCTGGGCCTCTCTCCTCCAAGGGGAGACTCAGGAACACAGGCTCCTTTCACTCCTCAGCTCTGCCATCTTTAAACCTTGGCTACCAAGGTACCAGTGGGTGTCTGAATCAAGCCACTGGAAGAGAAAACAGCATGAAGGATTACACATGGGAGGTTTTTAATGGGCCAGACCTGGAAAGAGTACATATGACTTCCACTATTACATACCTTGGATTAGAAATTGTTCACATGGCCACAGTAAGCTGCAGAAGAGGCTAGGAAATGTAATAAAGCTATATGCCCAGGAAATAGAGGAAGCAGAATTAGTGAACAGCTAACCAGTCTCTGATTTATACTGCAAGTGATCTAAAGAAGTACTTGGGCAGGAAGAAGAATGAAAAGTATAGGTGGCTGGACCAGCATGCACAGTTGGATGGGCCTCCTTAGTCAAGGCTTTCCAATGTCAACGAGAGAGGGTGTGTGTGACATTATCCTGACGTGTTAATCTGGTGTTAGTTACCCAGTCTGTCCCCAAACAGACTGCGAGCTATAGAATGGGAAAATATAACATATTTGCTGCTAACAACTGAAGAAGTAGATGGCTGATTGTGCCATCTGCAGCTCTCACTCCTGACTTACCTTACTTGTGTCTCTATATTTGGTAGTAGATTCATCTTTATTGATCATACTCTGAAATACAGCCTGAAAATTATATGGGTTTTGATAATTCATTTCTGAAGTATTGATTTTCATTATGAATGGGCTTTATTGGTTTGATCTCTTGAGCCTTAAAGAGGAGAGAATTCTGTCCCTCAGGTCTCAAATCAGAGTTCTCTGTTCTTCTGTGAAAGGGCCTCTGAGGCAGACTGAATCGCCTGCCTCTCCTCACATACAACAATGATTGTCCTTATCACAGCACTTATCTGTTAATTCCCTACTTGCCTATTGTCTCTCTCCAAAACCATGAGTATGTTGAAGTCAGAAATCATGTTTCATTAGGTCTTAATCTCAAAGCTTTGCACACTGCACGATAGTAAGTACTTGTGGAATACTTATCCAATACTTGGGTTTTTGTTCTATACTAGTGGTCTGAACTGGAACCAGTTCCCCCCACCCAGAGGACACTTGGAAATGTCTGGAAATATTTTTGGTTGTGACAACTGGAGTATGCTACTGGTATATAATGGGTAGAGGTCAGGAATGCTGCTAATGCACAGGACATCCTACAATGCACAGGACAGCTCCCACAACAGAAAATTATCTGGTCCAGAGTGTTAACAGTGCTGAGGTTGAGAAACTCTGCTCTTTACCTACTATGTATCAGATAGCCTCATAGACACTTGACATATGCCATCTCATTTAATCCATACAACAATTTTTGGAAACACAGGAGGTTAAAATTACTGTGTCCTTGATGTGACAATATAAAATTCAAAGCATTGGCTATAAAGTATTGTTGCTAAGTATGTCTCCCCTATATCTAATTTAGCTACATTTCACTTTTGATTTCCCAAGAGTAGACAGGTTAGAGGACCAAGTTAAATGAAACCAAGAGGAACAAGTAAATCCTATAGATGGAACATTCTATAAGACAACTGCCTTGGTCTCTTCAAAAAATCAATGTCATGAAAGAGATGGGAGTTGACTGTTGTAGATTAAAAGAAGCTTAAGATAGAAACAGTAGCAAAAAGTTGGGAGGGTCAATGGAGTTTAAGTGGTCTAAGATCTTTGAATTACCCAGGAAGTGATAATAGCACTAATGTTTATATCCTTATTAAATCAAGGATGCATGTTGCAACCTGTAGGATAGCCTCTAAAAAGAACAGTTTAAAAATATAATAACCTAATAGAGGGAGAAAGGACATAGAATGATACAAAGAAAAATATAGTTAATTCAAATAAGGGATAAAAGGAAAGAAAAAGGAATATAGAACAAATGAGACAAAGAGAAAACAAATAGTAAGATGATCTTAAACACAAAAAATATCATAATTACTGTATATGTAAATGGATTAATCCTCCATTTAAAAGACAGAGTGGATTAAAAAAACAAACAATAATTATATGCTTTTTACAAACACAAACATTAAACAAGAAGATAGAGAAAAATTGAAAGTAAAAGGATAGAAAAGATACCATGAAAATACTAACCAAAAGAAGGATGGTATGGCTTTATTAATACTACATAAAAGACTTTTATTTTTTTAAGATTATTTATTTATTTGAGAGATAGAGAAAGTGAGCGAGCACACAGCTAGTGAGAGAGAACCTGAGTGGGGGGGGGGAGAGGGAGAAGCAGGCTCCCCGTTGAGCAGGGAGCCTGATATGGGGCTCAATCCCAGGACCCTGGGATCATGACCTGAGCTGAAGGCAGACGCTTAACCGCCTGAGTCACCCAGGCATCCCCATAAAATAGACTTTAAAAAAAATAACATTATTGGAGATGAAGAGGGCTATTTAAAAATGACAAAGGAGGGTCACCTGGGTGGCTCAGTCGTTAAGCGTCTGCCTTCGGCTCAGGTCATGATCCCAGGGTCCTGGGATTGAGCCCCACGTCGGGCTCCCTGCTCTGCGGGAAGCCTGCTTCTCCCTCTCCCACTCCCCCTGCTTGTGTTCCTGCTCTCACTATGTCTCTCTCTGTCAAATAAATAAATAAAATCTTAAAAAAAAAAAAAATGACAAAGGAATAAATACACCAGAAAAATGCAGAGAATTTGTATTTGTATGTTTCTAAAAACATAGCCTGACAATACATAAAGCAAATATTGACAGAATTAAAAGGATAGACAAGTTTACATTCATAGTTAAAATACTTTTCTTGTAATTAATAGGATAAGGAGATATAATCATTAGTAACAATCTAGACTATTATAAGTAACAATATGAAATACTGTTAGTAACAATATGGAACAATATAACAAAGTTTGCAAAGCTGATCTAATTGATACCTAGAAAACACTGCGAACAGAAAAATGTAGAATAAACATTTTTTTCAAATGCATATGAAACCTTTATCAAACACTGGTCTACAAAGCAGGTCTCAAAAATATCAAAGGGTTGAAATCATATGGAGTATTTTCTCTGGCCACAGTAGAAATATTCAAGAAGTCAATAAGAAAACAATAACTAGAAAATTTCAAAATATTTGGAAATTGAGTACTATACTTCAAAATAACATCTGAGTCAAAGAACATATCATAGGGGAAATTGGAAAACATATTTTCTGAATGTTAATAAACACACAGTATATCACAGTGTATGGATTGCAGCCAAAGCCATGCTCAGAAGAAAATGGATAGCCTTTAAGTTATATTATTCAATTTATGATATATGTATGCTGTCCTATATTTAAAAAGAAGTAAGGATAAAATCTTTTTTCTTTTTTTTATTATGTTCATTTAGCCAACATATAATACATCATTAGTTTTTGATGTAGTGTTCAACGATTCATTAGTTGCATATAACACCCAGTGCTCATCGCCACACATGCTCTCCTTAATACCCATCACCCAGATAAAATCTTGATGGAAGTACCCATCTTAAGAAGCTAGAAAAAGAACAAAAAAGTAGAAGGAAGGAAATCAGTAAGAGCAAAAGCATATGAAATAGAAACATATATATAAAGTTTAAGAACTCTGAAAAGCCAAACTTTCATTCTTGACACAATAAAATTACAAAAACTAACAAGACTGATCAGAAAACAAAAAAGAAAGAAGACCAAATTGCCTACATGAAGGATAAAAAGGAGGACATATCTATGGATTTTACAGATTAAAGTGATAATAAGAGTAGATTTTGAAGAACGTTAGTTCAATGATTTTAAAGATTAAGTGGAATTGAAAACTGAGGCAAGGAAGGGTAGAAAATCTATATAGTCCTATATCTATTAAAGAAATTAAATCTTTAATTAAAACATTCCACCAAACAATCTAGACTCAGATGGCTTCACTAGTGAATACTACCAAAGTTTTAAGGAGCAAATAATATCAATTTAACATAAATTCATTGTACAAAAAGAATAGACATTTGTCATTTGGACAATATAATTTTCATAGCAAAATCCAACAAGAACATTTCAAAAAAATATAAACCAACATATTTCATGAATATTTATATGAATTTTCTAACAAAATATTAGCAAAGTGAATTTAGTAGTACATGAAAAGTATTACAACCAAGTTTGGATTATTCAAGGAAGACCAGATTGGTTTAATATTTGAAAATCCTCTCCCAAATTAAAAAATGCTGAACAACTAGGGTAGCAAAACCAAAGACATACACAACATCCATAATAAAACTAGTTGACACAGTATCTTAGTAAACCCCTAAGTAGGCAGGGAAAAACAACTGATGGTTACAAGACTGTTGTATTATCTCATCTGTGTGGGACAAAGCAGAGGGAAGCCCTCTGAAATTCTTATGACTCTGAAAACAGGAGATTGCTTAAATAACCAATATGTACTCATTGGAAAACACAGTGGCCAACCTGAGAAAAGCCGCCAAAAATGGAAGGGAGTTGGATTAGATCCAATTCATGGTAAGTACAAAGGAACCATGATGTGATAATGACTGATAGTACTTGGAGTATTCCAGGCCCTATAAATTCTTCAAACTAACAAAAACAGGGCTCTTTTTCAAAGAAAGACCTAGCATTGATAAGAAACTCCTGAGTATAGTTGATCAGAACAGGAACAATAGTAGAAATGAAAAGAGAACTTCTTGATAAAAGTGTTAGAAAACACCAGAAGAGTTAGATCTTAGAAAATCCAAGGCCATGTTTTTCATTAGTTTGTGCAAAAAAAACAAGGATGAACTCTAGACTCTTGAAGCTAAGAAAGCTATCACTTCCCACCCCTCCCTCATAAAACTACAGGAATTTCTTTCATTTAAGAAATAAGCAACCAAAAAGATTATTGTTGAAGCACATACAATGTGTTTTTTCATAAGAAAAATAAAAAAAAAATAGTAAGAAGTATAATAACCCTTCTAGAAACAATGAAAACATGCAAGAGAGAGGTACCCACAAAACAGATGAAAACTATAACAGAATAGTTCAAAACTAGCAACACAAATTTAAGGTCTTATAAACTATAAAAGTACAACATAAATTTGAATTTTAAAAATTCAGAAATTAGATGATTAGAGAAAATAGAATGTGAAAGGAGGGATGAAGAACTCAGGGAAAAATTTTGAAATATAAGAACTAATTTCAAAATATATGCTGTCAATTCTGAAGAAGAATGAACTTGGAGGAATTACACTATCCAATTCCAAGACCTGCTATAAAGCTACAGTAATCAAGACAGGATGGCATTGGTGAAATAATAGACATATGAATTAACAGAACAGAATAAAAAAAAAAAAAAAACAGAAACAGACCCATTCAAATATAGTTAACTGACTTTTGACAAAAGGGCAAAGATAATTCAATGGAGAAAGAATAGTCTTTTCAAGAAATGGTACTGGGACAATTGGATGTTCATATGTAGAAATTGAACCTAGGCACAAACCTTACATCTTACACAGAATTTAATTCAAAGTGGATCATAGACCTGAATGTGAAATTTAAAACTATTAAACTTCTAAGAGATACAAGAGAAAAAATATACATGACCTTGGTTTTGGGAATGTGTTTCTCAATATAACAACAAAAACATGGTCCACAAAAGAAAAAAAATTGATCAATTAAACTTTATTGAAATTAAAAACTTCTGCTCCACAAAGGGCACTGTTAGGAGAATGAAAAGTCACAGACTGGAAGAAAATTTTTGCACAATGCTTATCTGATTTGCATGCAAAATATATGAAGAACTTTAAAAATTCAACAGCAAGAAAACACCCCTACCCTACAAAGAGAAAGAAATGGGCAAAAGATTTAAATAAGTACTGTACCAAATAAAATATGTATATGGAAAATAAGCATATGAAAAATTCTCAATATTGTTTCTTATTAGGGTAATGCAAGTTAAACAACAATGAAATAGCACTGTCCCCTTTAATTACAATGGCTAAAATACTAAAGACTGATAATACTAATTGCTGATGAGAAGGTAGAGTAAGAGGAACTCTCATTTATTGCTGGTGGGAATGCAAAATGCTATAGCCAATTTAGCAGTTTCTTACAAAGCTAAACACAGTCATATTTGCAGTCCAGTTCAGTGGTTAGGAGTTCAGGGAAGAAGAGGGGATGGAGGGTTGAATAGGTGAAGCCATGGGGGTGGAGGGGCTTAGGATGGTGAAATTATACTGTATGATACTGATATAGTGAATATATGACATTTGCATTGATAAAAGCCCATAGAATTTTATAGCATACAGGGTGAACTTTAATGCTTGAACATTTCTTTTAAAAAAAGATTTTATTTATTTGAGAGAGAGAGTGTGTGAGAGAGCAAGCACGAGAGTGGGGAGGGTCAAAGGGAGAAGCAGACTCCCCGCCGAGCAGAGAGCCTGACAGGGGACTCGATCCTGGGACTCCGGGATCATGACCTGAGCCAAAGACAGACACCCAACCAACTGAGCCACCCAGGCACCCTGCATGAACATTTCTAAAAATTATTTAGAAAATTGGAGGATCCCAAGATGGAATACAGACTGTGATGAATGTATGAATCAACCTCTTGAAGGAGATGGGGGAAAGGTGCTGACCTAAGTAGATTTGGAAATCAATGTATGAGACAAAAGGCAAAAGGAATCACACATAAGAACTGTACTGTGGTTAACAAAGTTGTTTCCCAAAGGAGTATGAGTTAACAATTCTGAAGTCACTGTACATGTGTATTGGAATTGAACAATGGATGGTGGATGGTAGAGACAGGTTTCTTGTTGCTGAAATGGGTGGTTACAGGCAGGCAATGAAGAAAACTATAATGATCCTTATGTCAATCGATTAGAGTTGGAGACATCAGTATAAACAAATGTTTAGCCTAATATAGATATGTTCACTTAATATAGATGGATATATACATAGAAATATATTGGTATGTAAATATACATGTTTGTACACACATATTTCCTTGCTTTATTAGTAGGAGAGCCTAGAAATGATGACACTGCAATAGCAATGAGCACACCTAGTGCCCAGATCTTGGTTTCTAATACCATTCTCCAATAAAAGGGAGCTAAGGTTCTTGGAGAAATGGGATGATTCTAGGACTGGGCATGAGATAGATTGTGCCAGAAAGAAGTGCTCAAAACAAAACAAAAGAAAACAAAACCCACAATTAGGGGATATGTTAAAAGGACGTAGGAGCAAACTGAAAGAGCTCCTAATGGCCAAAGCTGAAATAATTTCAGCAATAAATAAACAAATTGGTATTGGATTATAACCAAAGTATAAAATATCCATGAGTCTATACTGACAAAAATAAATGATTGGACAAATAAATGAACGGGGAGAGGAGAAATCTCTCATGCAGAAGAATTCTAACTGATTTATGTAGATTTTCTGCCCTTAAGGAGGTGGAGCATAACTCTCCACTCCTTAAATGTAGGCTTTGCATGGTGATTTCCTTCAAAGAGTACTGTATGAAAAGGGGAGGGCAGAGCATAGATATTTCACAGTGGAGAAATATGACATACACTACTACCTCAGCTAGATGATCAAGGCCAATATCCAAAGTGCTAAGTCACATTGATAATATGTACCTTTGGTATGATGTAATGAAAATAGCAGTTTACGTCTGTGATCTCTATCTCAAAAACCCGTAACTACATTCTAATGAGAAAAACAACAGACAAATTCCAATGGAGGGACATTCTTAAAAACATCTGAACAGTTCTCCTCAAAACTGTCAAAGTCATCAAAAACAAGAGAAGTCAGTGAAATTGTCAGAGCCAAAAGGAACATAAGGAGACATGAAGACTAAATGTAATGTGGCATCCTGGATGGTATCCTCAAACAGAAAAAAAAAGATACAGGTAAAAACTAAGTGAATCCGAATAAAGTATTGACTGACTTAATAATACTGTATCAATATTGGCTCATTAATTGTGACAAATACACTATACTAATATAAAATGTTAATGATAGGGGAAACTGGGTGTGGGATGTATAGGTGCTCTGTACTGTCTTCCCAATTTTTATGTATATTTAAATCTATTCTATATAAAGTTTATTTTGAAAAAAGTTCACTATGCCAAACCCTACTTGAATTATAGATTCATAAGCAAAATAAATGTTACTGTTTTACACCAAAAATACATGCATACATACTCATCTAGATGCAATTTGAGGGGAGATAAATGCTTTAAGAGAAATGGAAAATGAGTAATTTTTTTCAATCAGTAAGTTAATATAGAGGTTAAGAGGATTTAAGAGGAAGTGATAAATACAGAAGTCAAAGACATTCTATCACATTTATAATACAAATCTCTGAGGAAGAAAACTAAAGCAATTACTCTGCAAAACTTTTGGCAGTATCATCTGCAGCTGAACATACACATACCCCATGACCCAGCAGTTCCACTCCTGGATATACATCCCATAAAAAGACCTACACAAGAATGTTCATAGGAGCACTATTTGTAATAGCCCCAAAGTGGAAACAGGCCAAATGCTCATCAGCATGAGCAAAAATAGTTTGTGGTCTATTCATACAATGGAATAGCCTGATGGAAAATGAAAAATTACCCCAACACACACACACACAGAACTGCTGTATGTAACAACATGAAAAATCTCAGAAACAGAATGAGTGACAAAAGCCAGACATAAAAGAATATATATTACCTGATTTCATTTATATAATCTTCCAAACAGGCACAACTAATCTATGGTATTACAAGTCAGGGTAGTGTTTACCCTCTCATTGGAGAGCTGTAAATGGAAGAGAGCACTAAAGGGTTTCTGGGGTGTATCATCATCTGTTTCTGGGTCTGGGTAGAGGTTTTGTGGATCTGTTCAACTAGGTGAAAATGCTTCTAGCCATAAAATTTAGATTTGTGCTTTTTTCTATGTATATGTTATACTTCAAAAAAAATTATTTTCTAAGAAGACTTTAGAGACGGATATAACAACCAAATTCAGTGCCTGGCTCTTAACCAAAGCCTGGTTTGGAGAAACAAATGTGTAAAATAAAATTTTGAGACAAATGGGGAAATCTGAACGTGGATTGGGTATCGTGAACATGATGTCAGGGAATTGTTTATTAACTTTGTTAAGTGTGTTAATGGTACTCTAGTTATATAGGAAAACCTTTTAATTTTTTGAGATGCATGCAGAAGTGTTTAGGGATCAAGTGTCCTGATTTCCATACTTTACCTTAAATGGTTCGATAAAGAACACAGAGTAAAACAAATACAGCAAAATGAAAACTGTTGAATCTAAGTGGTGAGCGTACAAAAGTTCAAAATACATTTTTTTATTTTCTGTATGTTTCAACATTTTTTATTAAAAATTTTTAAATGTATTTTTTTAATTATCATGTACTTTTCAGAGAAAAAAATCCTGAAACTCTGAAATTAAAGTAACTTGCCATGCCGAGATTTAAATCCAGGACTATTCCAAATTCAGGTGCTAGGAAAAGAAGACATAACCGTCAGGAAGTGGAATGAGATTGTGATATTGTATTATCCAATTTCCCCATTTTACAGACAAGGAAACAGGCCAGGGAGGAATTTGACTTCTATCAAGTGTTAATGTAGCATGCAATGTTTGAGGGGTTGAGTTGCCTTGGTGTTAGCTCAGTTTTTCCAAAGAGCAAAACACAAGGGTGTTCTTAGCTCTAAGCCAGAGTTCCCACTTACTCTTTAATTAGATGTGAAGTAAATAATTAGATTATATATTTAAATGCATATGTATCACAAATATATATTTTTAAATTATTGCAAGACTTATTTTGTTCTTGATAAGATAGAACCCTGCTTTTCCTACCAGAACTAAGATACGTTATGTTCCTTGAGCCAATCATTTAGAGGCCAGACACTCCAACAGCCCGTGAATGTGGCTTTTTCTTCCTTTGGCCTCATTTGTATCAACATTAAACACTGACCATTGTTATTAACTCAGAATTATGGACAGGGTTTTCTTTGTGCAATTTATCGCCTGTGGTGTCTACACTTAAATTACTCTACATGCATGAAAAAAACCCCAGTGTCTGTATGGGTATATAGCTGGCAACACCAGAAACGCCACTGTTGACAGATTTTTGATGGGTTTATGTTATTATTCCTTATTTAAAAAAACAAAACAAAACATAACTTCTGTCTTGGAATATATTCTCCATTGGTTCCTTAAGAATTGCAAGGCAGTGTGAAGGGAAGCCTTAAAACTAGGGAAATGTTAGGGGAAAAAAATAAAAGCTGGAGAAAATGTTCACCACCCTATGCAGAGCCTAGAGGCCTGTGTTGGCCAGCCCTGCCTGGTTCTCTCCCACCAAGCCCTTTCCTCTCTGGCTGCACTGAAGGACCAAGGCAGATGAGGAGGAGGTTGTAGGGAGACTTAAGCGTAAACTCTTCAACTGTAACTCTAACTATAACTTCATAGAATGGGGGATGGGGCCATGTCCCTGCAGAACAAGACTCAGGTAAGCCTTGTGATGGCAGGAATTTAAGTGAATATGTAGGAAGAAAGTGTAGTGAAGTAGTAAGGAATGTGGGTTCTGGTGTCCTGGCCCACACTTACTTGTACGTGACCTTGGACAAATTAATGAGCCTCTCTTAGCCTCACTTGCCTCATCTGTAGAATATCTATATATTGACCTCATAGGGGTTGTTGTGAAAACTAAATAGCATACATGAGAAGGATTTAGGACAGTGTCTGGTTTGTAGGAAATACTCTAAGCATTTCACTGCAGTCTCTGGGGGAAAAAAAGATTGATTACATGTTCCTGGGGAACCTCTAAGACAGGTATTTTCAAACTTTCTCCAGCAACTTCCTCTCCCACTTCACCCCACGGCAGCTCACCCATCTCCAGACAATTCCAGGTAATGAACATCTATTAAGCATCTGCTATGCCACCAGGAATTGTGTCAGTGCTAGAGTTTTTGAGAAGAATACAGTGGAACCCTTGCCTTCAAGCTGCTTACACTCTACTTAGGAAGGAAAGCATGTAAACACAAACCTTTCAACATGGCAGATGGTGAACCCTTGAGAGTACAAAGGAATGACCACCTCTACTGGTAAGACCAGAGAAAGCTTTACCCAGGAGGCATCACTTGAACCAAGTCTTGAAGATCAAATAGGAGTACAAATCATGTGGCCAAGAATAATACATCTGGGGTCATTCAGGAGGGAAGCAAGAACAGCAAGGGCCACTTTCTAAAAGTTTCCACAGGCCCTTAGATCTGCCCGTTTAGTTGGAGTGTGTGGTGGATATTTAGTCTAATGATTTAAAGATTAAGAACGTGGACTCAAAAAGAAGACCTACAAATGGCCAACAGACACATGAAAAAATGCTCAACATCACTCGGCATCAGGGAAATACAAATAAAACCACAATGAGATACCACCTCACACCAGTCAGAATGGCAGGAAACAACAGCTATTGGTGAGAATGCGGAGAAAGGGGAACCCTCTTACACTGTTGGTGGGAATGCAAGTTGGTAGAGCCACTTTGGAAAACAGTATGGAGGGTCCTCAAGAAGTTAAAAATAGAGCTACCCTATGACCCAGCAATTGCACTACTATGTATTTACCCCAAAGATACAGATGCAGTGAGAAGAAGGGGCACAAGCACCCCAATGTTCATAGTGGCAGTGTCCACAATAGCCAAACTGTGGAAGGAGCTGAGATGTCCTTCAACAGATGAATGATTAAAGAAGATGTGGTATACACACACACACACACACACACACACACACACAATGGAATACTACTCAGCCATCAAAAAGAATGAAATCTTACCATTTACAATGCCATGGATGGAACTAGAAGATATTATGCTAAGGGAAATAAGTCAGTCAGAGAAAGACAAATATAATATGATTTCACTCATATGTGGAATTTAAGCAACAAAACAGATGAACATAGGGGAAGGCTAGGAAAAATAAAATAAGGTGAAATCAGAAAGGGAGACAAACCATAAAAGACTCTTAACTATAAAACAAACTGAGGGTTGCTAGAGGGGAGGTGGGGGGGATGGGGTAACTGGTGACGGGCATTAAGGAGGGCACTTGAGGTAATGAACACTGGGTATTATATGCAACTGATGAATCACTAAATTCTACCTCTGAAAATAATAATACACTATATGTTAATTAAATTAAATTGATTTTAAATAAAAAAAACAGTAAAAAAAAAAAAAAAAAGAACATGGACTCAAAGTTAGGAAAGACTTGGATTTGAACCGGGATAAATCTTCCCATTTCTCTTACAAGCCATGAGGCCTCAGGCAAGTTTCTCAGTAGCTACCAAGTGCCATCTGTTAAATGGGGATAATCATTATTGAGTAGGTTGCCTTTTATTTTTATTTTTTAAATTTTTATTATTTATTATTTATTTTTTTAAATTAGGTTCCACGCCCAGTGTGGGGCTTAAACTCATGATCCTGAGATTAGGAGTCAAGTGCTCCACTGACTGAGCCAGCCAGGCACCCCATAGAGTTGCCTTTTAAATAGGGGCTTGTTTCTAAAGTTGGTGTGAAAGATAAAAATGGAAAGTATTCAAATTATTGACAGTTCTATCTCCCATAAACAAGACATGTAGGTCAAGCAGAGAAAGTCAATTATCATATGGTTTCACTTATTTGTGGAACATAAGGAATAGCATGGAGGACATTAGGAGAAGGAAGGGAAAAATGAGGGGGGTGGAATTGGAGGGAGAGATGAACCATGAGAGACTATGGACTCTGAGAGACAAACAGGGTTTTAGAGGGGAGGGGGGAGGGGGGATTGGTTAGCCCGGTGATGGGTATTAAGAAGGGCACGTACTGCATGGTGCACTGGGTGTTATACGAAAACAATGGATCGTGGATCACCACATCAAAAACCAATGATATCTTGTATGGTGACTAACATAACATAATAAAATTAAAAAAAAAAAAAAAAACAAGACATGTAGGGACCACTGTATACTGAAAAACATCATTGACCACTGGAATCCCCATCAACAAAATGCTCATGGTGAGCAGCACATGAGGACTGAGATTGAGGGAGGGGAGGGGCAGGTTCTCATCTCTCATCCAAGTCACTTGGGGGCACAGGTTCATTGAGAAGAATGATTTGTAGGACCTTCTGTACCTTATATTTCTTACTTTCTTCTTTTCTTTTAATTTTTGCTGAATGCCTATACGTGGGTTCACCTGTGAGTTAAATGCACATGTGGATTCCACTAACCCACTTCATGAGACGCTCATGAGATTTCCCATGGGAAGGGCTTCACACAGTGACTGGCCCAATTATCACTCAGTATACGGAGGCATCCTCCCAGACTCTCCTTCTCTTCCTTTTCTTTATCATCATCACGGGCTAAGAGTGATGGATGAAGGAAAAGAGCAATTTATTTGACCAAGTAAGCCCCAAAGGACTACATTTTTATTCATTGGGTTGTTTCCATCTCTTAGGCCAAAGACCCTACACCAAATACATACCAACTCCTATTCTTGTTTTCCCATCAAAAATTGCCTAAGCATGTTTTTTCATTTGGAAAACAAGCTTCATAGTATTTTCTGTCTGATAAGAGTAAGGGCATTGTCAGAAAATACATATCCGCTTATGTACTCTAAAAAGGCAAACAGACAAAACAAAGCAAATTATCATGATTATTTCTATACTCCTACCCTTGTGGGGGGCACAGCAACATAGAGGTTTAGATTCTGCCCAGTTCTTCCCCTGAATGCCTTGAAGACCAAAAGAATTAATACTTCAGGTTTGTTTGTTTTATTCTCTTTATTTTATACTGTTTTGTTAGAAGTAGAGAAATAGCTGAAAGATCCATTTTCTCATTTCAATGTATAACAAGTGGAACTGCTCTAAGTCTGGGAATAGGTCAGCCAAGTTTTGAATCTCAAAATGCTTATGTCGCTCTCTCACTCTGTCTCTGGGTGTGTGTGTGTGTTTGTGTGTGTGTGTGTTGGGCTGGGGTGTGTTTGTGTGTGTGTGTGTGTGTGTGTTGGGCTTCTCCAAGATGTGGAGGTTTGGAATGAAAATGGTAATTGGGGCGCCTGGGTGGCTCAGTTGGTTAAGCGACTGCCTTCGGCTCAGGTCATGATCCTGGAGTCCCGGGATCGAGTTCCGCATCAGGCTTCTTGTTCGGCAGGGAGCCTGCTTCTCCCTCTGACCCTCCTCCCTCTCATGCTCTCTGTGTCTCATTCTCTCTGTCTCAAATAAATAAATAAAATCTTTAAAAAAAAAAAAAAGAAAATGGTAATTGACCTTTAACGAGAGAGTTGAGAGAACTGCTTCTGTCTATTATATGGCTGTGAGCTGGATTTTAAATGTTTGATTAAGTTATTAGAGTGTTTTGCTTTGGCATAAAGTACTATAAATTTACGATTGCTGGCCAAAGCGGTTAGTCAGTGGAGAAGAATAAATTGTTTTGAGAGGTGCTTCAAAACCTGGATTTTATTCTCTTGGAAAGACAGGGTTTTAAATAAATCATGTAATACAAATGAGAATTTCCATAATTAAGGTTCAAACCAGGAAGATCCCTAGGAGCTTTGGAGAGGTAAAATGAAGAACAATATTCCAGGATGCTTTCATCTTCATTTCTTTTCTCTTTAAATTGATGTTTTGAGTGTGCTTTGTTTTTAGGGACCCAGAGAACAAACAGCACAAAACGAGCATATATTAAATATATGTTGTGAAAACATTTTTTCTCTGAGATGTGAGTACTTTAGAGAGACTTAAAAAAAAGTGTCCAGGACATCTTTGCTTAGAGTGCTTCCCACGTTAGAGGCCCCTGTCAACTGCACCTATATCATTATTCAGAGAATTTCTGTCTGGCAGTCCTCACTCCCTGTCACCCATTAATGTCACTCCCTGACAGCTTTTGTGTTTTCAGAGCATGTCCTCTTATTTCTGTCATTTAGGAAATCTCTCTCAAATGGCAACTCCCCTCTCTTGGGGGCTCTTTCTGGCTCCTGGACTCAGACCTTCTCCCCACAATTCTTCTACCTGTTTCCTCAAAGTCCCCAGCCGCCCCTCAGTGCTGCTAGGCTTCTCCCAGGAGCGCCTAAGTAAATAAAATGTGATTAAATGTATGTGATTAGTTCTTGTACTGCTTTATTTATTTGATATAGGCACACACTAGAGAACTTTCTACCATACATTGTACAAATATACCATTTATAATTGATTAAGTAGGGCAGTTGTGGTCATTTCTAGAAAAGTATGCCATCAAGCCCTCTGTTGGGAACCTAGGCACATACTCTGATGTTGTTTCTATGAGATCACATGAAAAAAGTTAGGACTGCAGCTCTTTGTAGAACATTGTGAAGTGCTACCCAAATTGTACTACTGAAACATTGATTTTCATTTGAGATTAGCTCAGTAATTAAGAGCACAGGCTGTGTCCTCAGGCTACCTCCCTGGGAATCTCAGGTTCTCCACTGGCCAGCAGTGTAGCCTTAGGCAAGTGCCTTAATCTCTCATCTGTACAAAGGGGTAGTAGAATTACCTACCCCAGAATTGTTGAGAGGATCGAATGAAATAATACATGTTTTGTGTCTAGCAAAGCCCCTGACACAAAACAAAGTAAGTGGTTAATACATATTAACTATTATCATCATCATCATGATCAGATATAAGTGACAATTTAGTATATATAAAAAAAATCTCTTCCAAAAATGGAAGCAGGGGTGCCTGAGTGGCTCAGTCATTAAGCGTCTGCCTTTGGCTCAGGTCATCATCCCAGGGTCTGGAATAGAGCCCCATATCAGGCTCCCAGCTCAGCAGGAAGCCTGCTTCTCCCTCTCCCACTTCCCCTGCTTGTGTTCCCTCTCTCGCTGTCTCTCTGTCAAATAAATAAATAAAATCTTTAAAAAAAAAAAATGGAAGCAAATCTAAATGCAAGGATTGACTGTTCAGCTATTCCCTCACTCCTGAATGCTCAAGTATATGTTGAAGCCCATCCAGGGTTGGCCGCCCTGATCACGCGCACAGCAACCTTCACCTCCCCAGTGGTTTCCATGCTCCCATTCACCCGTGATCTTGTAGACCTGCTATTGCTCAGGAGCCACCCTTTTCCCTGCTGGTCCCCACTTCCCATAGGGTGAGGGCTATAGTGACAGGACTGAGGATGGAGGTCCCAAAGGTGTGGCAAGTTCAGGTAAATTCCCTGCCACTCCTCCAGCCTTAGTCTGTATCTCATGGAAGCATCCCCTGGGCTTAGAATGTTGGAATGCCTCTTCCCACATCCACATTGTAAGATGTCAGAGAGATTGCAGATCTGGATCTTAGCAAAAACTGAAGATGCATCTTGAGTCTTTGAGCATCCTGAGACCCAGCATTACTACCTCTCTACATTGTGACAGAGTGAGAAAAGGGACTGAGGATAACAGACTGGCATTAGTGATTTTGGTCCTAGCCTTGCCCTTCGCATAGTGAATGTACTAATGTTTATTAAACACCTACTTAGACACAGTGCTTGGTACTCTACAGATAATGTCTGACTGCATTCTCTGAGCCATCCCACAAGGCAGAGGTTGTTGTCAGCATTTTACAGATGAGGTCACTGAGTCTCAGGGAAGGTGAATCAATTGTTTTCAGTCCCACAAAGTAGAGACTGGAGCCTGCAAACTAAACTTAGACCAGAGCCAAGTGCTCCAGGTCTCTATGGGCCTTTGGTTTTGTGTTGGGGGCCAAGTTGGTGGGGAGTGGTTATAAGGCCACTTCCTTTCCACCCCAAGAGTGGGGAATGGGCAGGGAGAAGACAAGGGCTGAGGAGGAGTCCCTCTTGCCTCCCAAAAGCATGTCTGGGTGGGAGATTGTCCACCACAGAGGCCCAACCATTCAGCTCCACTCTATAGTCCTCCCCTACCCACTGAGAGTTCTCAGAGTTACCCAGTTCTGTACCTCAGTAGCTCCCATTGCTCAGCGGTGAGTGGTTCGTGGACATGATGGTGGGGAGTTCACATCCACATCACTATTCCTAGGGCCCGGCAGGGCTTGGAGGAGGAATGCAGAGTAATAAGGGAGACAGTGGGGGACCCCCTCAAACTATGGCCTCTCGATTCTCCCCTTGTCTTCATCCCCGTGGCTGCTGAACTCACCCATGGCATTATCGTCTCTTTCCTGAAGATCTCTCTTACCCACCTGCTTCCACTCTGGCCCCAGGGGAAAACATTCTTCACTCTGGAGCAAGCCAGAGTGATCCTCTTAAATACAGATAGTGCTCAAAATCCTTCCGAGGCTTCCTTCGGCTCTTAAAATCTACTTCAGCCCCTCGTCATGGCAGACCTCCCTCGTCCCCTCCTCAGCTAGAACTGTCATTCATCCTTCAGCAATCAGCCATAGGGTCACCTGCTCAGGGGAGCCTTCTGTGCCCCTCCAGCCTGTTCAGTGCCTCTCTCACACATTCTTACACTCCTCTGACCCTGTGATCGTCTCAGTATTTATACATTCCTTAGTGATACCCAATGGATGTTGGTCTCCCTCATGAGACAGTAAACCCCCTGAGACAAAAACCATATGTCAGTGCTCGGCACAGGAGCTCTGGCCCGTAACGTTGTGCCTGCCCAGAACCTGCCCTTGTTAACATTTGTCATGTGAGTGAGCAGTGTCACTGGTGATTCTTGTGCTTTGGAAACCCAGGCAGAACACTCACAGAGATGTAGCCACACCGAGGGTCCTGTGGTTACCCCACGTCGCTTCCCTTCCAACTTCGTGTAGATAGGTCTGCTGGGCTCTCCTTCACCATGCCCACAATGGGAATGACAAGCAGAACCTCTTCTTTCAGGGTACCTGCCCATTACACTCTTTACCTCGTGAGGCCCTACACTTATCCCCGTGAGGAACCCATTTGTGGAACACCCCTTCTAGAACTGCCTTCACCTCTCCCCTGGCAGTGACAGAAGACCTAGCAGATAGTAGGTGGTGTTCTTTGGGGACGTTGTTGAATGCTCAGCCACATGTTACTTTGAACATCCTTCTTCATAGCAAATATTTTTTATTGAGATATAATTTATATAAAAGAAAATATATACACTTTGAGCATTACATAATTACTTGTTGGAATATGCATTTTATTTAAAAACTGGGTAATCCATTTGGAGCCGGGTCAAGTAATTATAGTAGGCTGGTAAGCTGAGCCATGTCCTCTCCTAGTAATTTTCTATACACCATCTGATCTCTGTAGTAATGTCCTGTTATGGGTCTGGCATTCATTCATTATTTAGTCCTTACTGTAACCCTAGGGAGTACTTGTTAGCCTCCCATTTCCCAGTAAGGAAATGGGTCCAGAGAGGTTAAATGATTTTTTGACACCAAAGTCTCAATGCTATGAGAAGTGGAGGCAAGATTTGAAAGCAGCTCTCCTTGCCTCCATAGCAGATGACATTGTCATTGCCTGATCCTGTATATCTTATTAAAACCTACGTGGTGAGGACAAGATAAGGTTACAAATCAAAAGCCTGTTTGTTCTGTGTGCCTTGTAAACAGGCTCTGAAGGTAGCACCAAAGGTGGAGGGCTCCTCTCTCAGGCCTCGCCATTCTCTCCTCCCTTCCCTCCTAGATCCCTGCAGATGGTCTGGGAGACCTGCACACGCCTTGCTACAGAAACAGATCTCTGAGTCAGCCCTTAGAAAAAAGAAATCTCTTTGCTGGTTTTATTTTTCTTGGTTGATTTATTTGACAAGGACCCATTTTGTACATCCATTTTGGAATTTCAAAATCTTTTTTTTTTTTTTCTCCAAAGGTCTGTCTTAAAAAGCTGAAGAAAATAAAAGAGAGGCCATGTTTGCTACTCCCTGTGTGATGCTTTCTAAACCAGGGCTCTGCCTTTTTATTTTCTGACCCTGAGATCACACAGGTTGCAGAATAGGGGCTGAGCAGAGCTAAATCCCAGCAGGTAGGAGTCCGATTTTCACTAATCCCTAAAGACACATCTCTATCACTGTTGTTTGACTTGTCAGGACACCTACATTGCTAAACCCCCCAGAGGAAAAGCACATGAATTATTCACTTTCTAAGAGAGCTTCTCTGGCGAGATTAGGTGTTACAACCAGCCAGCAAAAGGAAATGTTCCCAGCTCTGGCTGGCTGCAGATACAATTACTGTTGGTCTTCTTTACCTGGAGGTCCATGAAACCCCACTCTGAGGCCTTCAGCAGAGATTCTAGGCCGGTGTTCCCGGGGTCCCAGCTTCAGCAACAGTCACTTACAGAGGAATCCCTCATCCTGGCACATGGCATGTCAGATGCAATCAGAATAGGCACCAAGCTTCCCTGGGAACTTTCTCTACTTTAACATGTGTTTCAGCTGAGGGAGAAGCTTGGGGGGGGGGGGTAGTTGGTGAGGAAACCCAGGCTGAATTTATAGTTGCCTTTAATAACCCATGCAGCTAAATTTATTAGGTCACAATGCCCCTTTGAACTGTGGCATGGAATTTTCCATGCATAGTCTGGTTTCTCCAGTGAGAAGCAGACCCTCCCATTCAGTTTTGTATCCTTGTTGTGTGAATGTCCATGCCTTGGCCATTTTGGTTAAGAACAAGCTTTGATCAGGGATGGGCTGGGAGCATTTCACCATGGCCCTCCCTGCTTGTATCTGATGACAGTGGCTGAAGCACTAAACTCACCAAGTCAATTACCATGCGTATACCAACTCTACATGAAAGGTCCGGATCTGCAGACATTCTTCCTCCTAAAGACACTTAAAGCAGGGTTCTGCGTCAGTTTTTGCAAACTCTGCTTTCCTGCATGCTTTCTTGTTTTTCTAAGAATAACTTATGGCATCACTTTGTCAGTTTCCTTAGCCCTCTCATAACTGAACCAAGAAGTTCAGGGTGAAGATGTTCTTTGAGTAGCTTCCAAATCTCAAGGCCTACAAAGCAGGGAATTAATTTGCTTAGATCCTGGAATATCTTCTTTTTTTTTTTTCATCACAATCCCGAGAAGTAGAGTTTGGTTAAATGGCACCTGAGATCAATTCAAATGAGCAAATTGATTTTGGTCGCTTACTGTGTGCAAAATCCCTTGCTAGCAATGATGGGAGATAGAAAGAGTTCAAGATACAGTGGAATCTATTGACTTCTGAGTGATGATTTGCCTTCCAAGTGTGCCAAGGTGTGAGAGACGTAACATTTTCATTTTTATGAATTTTTTGTGATGTGTATTAGATAAATAGCTGTTCAAAGGCATGGCCTTGTTAGTAATTTTGCTACACATGAGAGTAAAGCAGGCATTTAAGGAAAATAAAGAAGGTGAGTTAATTTACAGAACTATATTAAATAATAATATAGATGATACCTAAAAGTGATAGCAAGATAGCTTATGATTGATTAGAATATCAAAAGCCACTATCCTAAATGTACTTAAACTCAGGTAAAGCAGGGACACTTCCTTTTGTTCACCCCCAAGGAAGCAAGTCAGTTTATTATTCAGGGAGGTAAGCCAAGGGCCTTTGAGTATTTGACAATACCTGGTCATTAGCTTGCATGGCTCACTGCACAGCCAAGCCATGATGGACTTTTAATGAAATTGCTCTCACACACGTCTTTGGGTACGTCCCATCATCCGCACAACAGTAACATTGAGATGTAGACCAGTCCCTGCAATCTTGACTATCTAGATGTGGAGGAGACATGGTGGAGAGAAATGAGCTTCCCATTAAACCTTGCACATTCCACTCCACACATTAGCATTGGAAGGGGGATGCCGGGGACGTGGCGAAAGGGGATCGCAGCACCGCAAGCTATATGGTCCGGGTCAGAGGAGGGACAGAGGGAAAAGGATGTCCTGAGGCGTGGGGACTGCTGGTCTGATGCGCCACAGCTAGTGACAGCCCATCCCCTGCAATAGAAGCAATGAATAAACCCCACCACACACCCCTCTGAGGAGCCTTAAACCCATTCAGATGTGTAATACTGTTGAGTGCAGTGAATAGACTAACATCGTCTTGGCATCTCTGCAGTGACTAATTTGTGGGCTCTCTGATTTTGTTCTGAGTTAAGTGGTCTTTATGTTCCATTCTGGCAATGCTGAACAGTGATATATTGTGTCCACGATCCTGCCCGGTTTATTGGCGCTCACATAATGACAGGCTGTTGAATGGGAAGAAGTAGTGCGTAAACAAAACAGCCCAAGCCGGAGGGGCAGCACTCATTTTCTGAGCCGTATTTGTTCTGAGTGAGGTACGAGATTTTATTCTGTGTAAGCCGGGATTTTGAAACTTGAGGTGTACATAAGTTTACCTGCACACTTGGAGTTCCAAAAGAGCTTAAGTTTGATTACACGGGGCAATCAGCAATTAGCATAAAGTCCCCTTTGCCTGATAGAAAAAGTGAATTCTGAAGCCCTGCCTCCTGGCCAGTGATGGCAGGGGCGGGGTGGGCGGTGGGGAGCCCCTGTAGGTTTGGGATCTCAGGAGTCAACACAAGATACCCCACGCTATGGGAAAACCTGAGAGCACGTCATGGGCAAAGTCCTTTGTCCTGAGAAGACAGATCAGTTGATTAACACAAAGAGCCGGAGCTGGAAGTAGAGGCCGTGTGCAGGGTCACACACTGGAAGGGTCTGGTGTGGAAGAGGGGCCGTCGTGGGTGGCGGGACTGAGGCGGATGCAGTCTGTCTGTCTTGAAGGGCACTGTTTCTCATTGTTGACACATGTGTACTGTGCTCTGTCGGGGAGCAGTTGGTTTGAAGAACCATTTTAAAGTGGACACATGACAGGACCATATTTCTCTCACCAATTCCACATGTTTTTTTTTTTATTGTTGTTACTGACTGTTGTTGAAATTGAAATTAGCAGGTACTACATATTCATGGTACAAAACTATTAAGGATTAGAAGTGAACAAAAGGAAGTGTCCCTGGTTTACCTGATTCCTGGTTCCCCTTCCTAAATACAGCCGTTGTCTTGTTTCTTTTGTATGCTTCCAGAAATTACTCTTATACAAATTTATAAAACTGTGTGTGTATGTATGTATATACATATGTATGCATGGATATATGTGTGATTTCATACACCAATCAGAGTTCTATCCATAGATGGAGAAGATAATCATTTATTGGGTGTGGTTGAAGGAAGCCAGAAAGTCTAATATCCAGAAAACATGCCCATGACCTACCATGGATCCAATATATTTTTTTAACTATTTGAAAATTATTCTTTAGATTTTAAAAAATTATTAAGACTATTCAGAGCAGTTTTAGGGGAAGGTACAGAGATGTGCCATACACCTCCTTCCCCCATACACTCACAGCCTCTCCTATTGTCAACATTTCCCACCAGAGTGGACATTTGTGACAATTGATGAACCTACCTTGACACATTGAAATCACCCAGAGTTCATAGTTTACATTACCCTTCATTCTTTGTATTGTACATTCTGTGGGCTTAGGATTTAGATTTTTTTTTTTAAACCTCCTAATTAACACTTCTCTTGCATTTGACTAGGATCATCTGCCAGTTTGCTAGTTTGCAAGTGGGTTTTAGTATCTTATCTCTGCCTGTTGGGGCCTCATGTGGGCACTGTGGTATGCAGAGCAGTGTGGGGTCCCAAGGACCGGCAGGGGCCAAATGGGAAAGCCATGAGTGCAGTGGGACCAGAGGGGGAGAGTGAGGCCATGTCTGAGGAGGGGAGCCAGGAGACACACTACTGGAGAATTGGAGGCCGGGACAAGAGTCCCAGACTCACTTGCATTGGCTACCTGGTGCATAGGTGAGTGGGCTGTAGTAAAGAGACAGAATGGAGGAGAGATCACAACCTCCATGCTTGCCTCTGCATCTGTCTCCACACACACAGAGACATTGAGTCTCTGCAACTGAGACTTCTCGACAACTCGGGGTCTCAAAAGATCTCCGAGAGCAACAGAGGAAGAGGCACTCAGTGAACGCTCAACTATAATCGTGTGCCTTTGTTGACAGATACCTGTCTTTGTACTTAGGGTGATAAACTGGTTCTGTGATTTCATCTTTTGAATTTCCATGTTGCCGTTCCTTGGGATAGGAATAGGCATCCCAGAAAGTGTCACCACTTGCTTGTAGCTGAGGCTGAGTAAGATGAGAAGCCCTCCCCCAGGCAGGATCTGGAATCCATCCCTCTGAAGGTGGGGCAAGCCCCTTGCTGCATGCCGCAGCCAGCCCACCCTTGCCTTTCCTGGGCAACACAGGATGTCCTGGCCACACAGGCTAGACACACAGCAGGAGAGCCATGGTCAGTTAAGGCGTAGATGAGGTGAGAGGAGAACTGTGCACCTGACCAAAATCCTAGTTCTGCCACTTACTAGTGGTGTGATGAGTCATATAGTAAGTCATTTAAGTTCTCTAAGCCTTGGTTTTATCATCTGTAAAATGAGATAAAATAAATAATGGTCTGGACCTTATAGGGTTGTTGAGAGGATTTAATTAGTTAAAACCTACAAAACCCTTAGAACACTATGAGCACTCAAAAAAGATTAGGTGTTGCTGCTATTACTCTGGAACCTTACTCTGCTTCTGTTGTCAGCTGATGGCACTGTCTAAAATGAAGGTGGGTCAGTCCGATCCTACGACCTTTCTCTTCCTCTTGGCCATAAACCACTGCCAGGCAGGGCCTGAGGTTCACCCGATTCCTATCTGCCTCTGCCCTCCGGGAATGTGTCCTTCAGGCAGCCCTGGTGTGTTTGCTGATCTAATCAGGAGAGTGATTCAGGGCCCATTCCAATGTTTATGTTGGCTCTCTGCCTAATCTTGTCGGTCTTGAATCTTGAACTGTAAGACCGAGAAGATGGGCCAGATCTGGTTCAAGTACTCCGCAGGGTGGAACCTTCCGATCATTTGGAGTGATAAATAAATGTATCTGGGGAGGATGGCTGGGTGGGTGGTAGCTTCATTTTGGTTTCATTCCTTTGGGAACATCCCGTTGCCTGGAATGGTCAGTTGGGCCATCATTCTGCCTCTTGTCTTGGACACTGGGTTTCTAAGAACCATTGCTGGTATTAATTGGGCATTTATCAGTTATAAGCTTATGTTAACCACTTCCATATGCGTAATCTTGGGCAAGCCTGAGAACTACCGGATGAGTCAGCTTGATTGTTTTCCCCTTTGCCTAGATGAAAAAATAGAAGCTTAGAGATACTAAATCACTTGCCTAGGTCACAGATGTAATAAGTACCAAACCAGAACTTAGACAGCCTGTCTACAGAGCTCTGAACCCTCAGATGTTAATGTTCACACGAGCCACTTGCAGACATGGTTAACAGGCCGAGGCTGGTTTAGCAGATCCCAGGCATGGCCTAAGAGGCTGCATTTCTTACAAGCTCCCAGGTGATGCTCACCTGGTGGTCCCTAGATACTTTGAGTGACATGGCACCAAACCAGGAAGCCACACAGCCTTGGCCTGGCATGTTATCTATTTTGTTTGGGCCTAGCAGTTGACTTTACGCACAGCTCCCTGACAGCACTCATGGTGAAGATGATGTCACATGGAGCTCAGCAAGCGACACAATTAACCCTTAGAGTCTTTGGGGAATGTACTTGATGAGGCAGTTGCTCTGCTCTTAAAGGGTCTAGGAATCCATCCTACTTGACTGAGTGAGGGCCTTTCTGTGCCCCTGGCTATGTCTGTTTTTCTAGTCTCCACTGGGTTCCTGGATTTGGAACCCAGAGGAAACCACCATGACCTTGATTTTTCACCCAAACCTCTTTCTCTTGTTGTGCTCCCCACCTCTGTTCATGGTCTCATTCAGCCTTTCATTCCCCCAGGCTCAAATCCTTTCAGGAATCTGATTCCTTCCTTAACCCCAGCTTTCCTTTAGTTATCAAGTCCCAGACTGATTCAACCTGCATAGTATCTGTGACACCTCTGCCCTCCAAAACCTAGAGAAAGGGACAAGGTCCTGATCACCTCCTGATAAAAGAAGCCATTATTTATTTGATAGCCGATATGTGCATTATCTACTTCATTGAGCTCTTACCACTCTCCAGTAAACGCACTCTCAATTATTGCCCTGGGTCTGATGATGTACACAAGAGTCAAGAGACTCATTCACTCCAGGTCACCCAGAAGGTAAGTTTTGGCTCCAAGACTGAACCCAGAGAGTCCAACCCAACTCTCACTCCTAACCTTCTGCAATACTGCCTTTCTCCTTTCTATCCACCTCCACTCCAGCTAGTGGGGTCCCAAGTTTGGTCACTTGTTCATTCACCAGCTACTGATTAGGCCACTAGTATGTTCCAGCACTGTGTGAGGTGCTGGTAATTACAATGGAGAATGAGACAGGTATACTCCCTACCTGTATGAAGCTTCACTTCAGTAATCACATCATTGCTGCTTGTTAGCCATGTGACTTTTATCAGGTTATTCAACCCATATGAATCTGTATGGCCCATATAAACTTCAGTTTTCTCATCTGTAAATGGGGATCATTATAGTACCTACCCCACTGGGATGCTGCAAATATCAAATGAAGTCATGTATGTAGCACTCAGCACTGGCACATAGTAGATGGACCATATCTTACCTGAAATCACTTGTGAATGAAATTTAGCTTCGTCAGCATGCCATTCCAGGACTTTCATCCCAAACACCCATGTGCCACCCAAGATGAATCATTGTGCCTCCCCAGGTAGGGCATGCTTTTTCCTGATTCCATTACCTAACTCAAATGCTATTTTCTTTTGCTGTTTATGATACCCTACTTCTTCTCCACTGTCAGATTCCTATCTACTCCTCAAAGCCCAACACAAATTTGCCTCCTCCTCTAAGCCTTCAATCTCACCTACAAGAACAGTGCTCTGTTCCGTGATCGTCTTGTCCTCTGGCTCCCATATAGCACTGAATCATGCTGCCTTGTATTCTAGAGTACGAGTCTACCTCCTTGGTTTCTCATTCATTCAGCAGATATTTCATGAATATTCGCTTCGTGATAGGCACTGCGCTACCTATTGCGGTATAGAATGGAAGTAATAATTGTCATGATACCTGTCTTCTCAGAGTGTATAGTCTAGCACTGCACCAGTAGAATGTGCTGCAGTCACTGAGGTATTCTATCTCCTCCACACTGTCCAATATGATAGCCATTAGCCACATGTGGCTATTGACCACTTAAAATATGACTAATGTAGCTGAGGGACTGAACTTTTAATTTGGGGTATTAGGTAGTGCAGGTAGTAGAAAGAAGCTGTTAGTCAAATAATCACAGAAAATGATGGAAAGTTACAATTGTACTAAGTACTATGCAGAAGGAGTACATGGTTGCATAAAGGCATACTGGGGGATCTGACCTATTCTGGCGGGGGTGGTAATCAGGGAAAGTAGTAATGATTTCCTGAGGTAGTAATGATTGAACAAAGATCTGAAGCTACTCAAAAGAAGGTTGGGAAGCATGAAGGGCATGCATGCAGATAAGCAAGCAGCATGTGCAAGTGGCCTGTGGTAGAGAAGAGCATGGCCTATGAGAAGATCTCTGAGAGTTCAAGAGCAAGCACCATCTCCCTTCTTTCCTCTTAATTTGAAATCTCCAAAGCACTTAGCACCATGCTCTGCACATAGTAGACACAGAATTAAATTTCACGTTTGGATGTGTGAAGCCAAGGTCTCACTAACTATACAGCCTCACCCATTTCCTCCTCAGAAATGCCTCAGCTGGAGAGCCAGGAAACAGGAGCTCCCACTCCATCTCTGCTAATGGAGGCTCCAATCAATAAGGAATCTTGGTGGTTTTTTGGTTTTTCTCTTTTTTTTTAATTAACATATAATGTATTATTTGTTTCAGGGGTACAGGTCTGTGATTCATCAGTCTTACAAAATTCACAGCGCTCATCGTAGCACATACCCTACCCAATGTCCATCACCCAGCCACCCCATTCCTCCCACCCCCCTCCACTCCAGCAATCCTCAGTTTGTTTCCTGAGATTAAGAGCCTCTTATGGTTTGTCTCCCTCTCTGGTTTCGTCTTGTTTCATTTTTCCCTCCCTTCCCCTATGATCCTCTCTCTTGTTTCTCAAATTCCTCATATCAATGAGATCATATAATTGTCTTTCTCTGATTGACTTATTTCGCTTAGCATAATATCCTCTAGTTCCATCCACATTGTTGCAAATGGCAAGATTTCTGGGTTCTGATGGCTGCATAATATTCCATTGTATATATATACCACATCTTTATCCATTCATCTGTTGATGGGCAGCTAGGCTCTTTCCATAGTTTGGCTGTTGTGGACATTGCTGCTATGAACATTGGGGTGCACATGCCCCTTCAGATCACTACATTTGTACCTTTGGGGTAAATACCCAGTAGTGCAATTGCTGGGTCATAGGGTGGCTTTATTTTCAACTTTTTGAGGAACCTCCATACTGTTTTCCAGAGTGACTTCACCAGCTTGTGAGGAATCTTGTTTTTTTGTCTCAGAGAAGCATCTTTATCATATATAGGGCTGGCAACCTCCCACCTCTCAGGATTGTGGGAAATATTCTGGGTATTGTTTGGAGGAGACGTGGCCATAGTCAGGGGCTGGAATCACAAGAGAACCTATGTATTGTACCATTTGTTCATTACTGAGCAAACACATGTGAGTACTCACTAGAAGCAGATGCTCTGCTAGGTGTTGAGGATGTGGTCAAGAGCAGAAGTGATAGTGTCCTTGACCTCACAGAGCTTGTATTGTGGCAGGGACCCCCAGAGATCCCAGGCTGTAGCAGCCAGGGCTACTAGCTCTTTGTGGAACCTGCAGAGTGTTTGTGGCATTCTGTCATGTTCTCCTGGCTCAGTGCACAACTCAAGCATGCTCTCCAAACCCAACCATCCTACTCTGTGTCCCAAAGGCTTTGGACACAGAGTCGAGCCTTCGAATTGCCTAGTAATTGAGCTGTAGACTCCTGGGACCTGTACATAATTTGCTATATATTCTCCCCAGGAACACTGCCTTGCACTCAAGTGGGGAGTGTGAACTCCACAAAGTCATCATCTTTTAATAAGAAGAAACAAATAACTCCTTGTTTACAACCCAGCTTGCAGTCCCCACACCAATTTCTTATTCACACCCTTGGCTCACAAAAGAGCTTAAAGTTTAGTTCCCCAAGGCTGGGGGAAGGATGGAAAGTCTAATTTTTTTTAAGCTACTCAGGGTCTTGTCCAAACGAGTTGTCACCAAAAAATGGAAGCCAGATGTTTTTTTTAGTGAGAAATAAATATGTGGCCAAGCTGTGGATTGAACCTGAGGTCCCCCTGGATAGTTTCCACGTGTGTCGGTAGCTGGACTCCCGGGTATCGGCAGCTCACATTCTTGTCTTTTAGCTGAGGCACAGCATGCACAGATGGCTAATGAGCAATTAACATTGCAGCCTCCTATTCCGCCATGGCGATACCCATCGGCTCATAACTCAGATTCAAACCAGTGCCGTGAGCTGCCAGGGGCTGCTGAGTTCAGCGGAGAGGCAGAGACCCCTGTCTGGAAAAGCGAGGAGAGGACAAATCCAGGCTGAAAGTGCCGCCTCCAGCTTCTCAATAAGGGATCTGCTTTTGTTGGGAGCCCTTAAATCCTCACGGGGAACATACTTCTGATAAACATCGAGAAATTACACATGAAATCAGGACCTCGGAGCAGAGAGGCCCTTTGGGGTTTAACATTACAGCGTATTCTTCCCCAAGTCTAATTCAATGGTGAGCTTTTCAGCCAAAGGAAGTGTTTTCGGTAATTGGCCGAATCTCCGTAGGAAGACCGCTGAGCTTGCTACTGCTTCTATCAGAGCATTTCTCATCTCTTGGATTTTTCTCACACTTTTCAAGTTCTAGATACAATCATTTGTGCCCTGGTCTTTGAAACATGTCATGATGGTATTAGAACTTCCTTGGAGGGCAGGTGAGAGAGGGGAAAAGTGATAGCATGGAGCTCAGAGGGTCAGTAGGGCCCAGAACAGCGATAAACCCCTGGAGAAAAGGCAAGCAGTACCAAACCTGGAGATTGTGGGTAAGGGAATTAGAGGGTTTGGCAGGCAGGTGATCCAAATTAGGAATGGCTGACCCCAGACTGAGTGCATGGCGCATAGGTGGAGCAGGCCAGGGCGAGGCAAGGGTTCAGGCCGACCACGGAGACACTGGAGGAAGAAGCCCAACCGAGGGGCTGGATCACGGGCACTGCGCCAGGGTCTCTAGGGAAGGAGGGCTCTGCTGAAGGCAAGGCAGAGCTCTAGCTTTGAGGAACCTCTCTGAGGTTTCCTCCTGCACAAACTGAAGATAAAGTAGTTCATAGCTCATGCGGTTATTTTGAGGATAAAATAGGCTAATCATTGTCAAGTGTTTAAAAGGGTGGCACTCAATAAATATTATTATTTCATGACAGGGTTTTAAACAGGAGGGAACAAGAAAAGACACCGTTCCTAAAATACGAGTTTAATTCTGAGAAAGATGTTTTTCAAACTAGGTTAGCTTGGCCTTTGAAACATACCATTCATTTACTCATATATTCATATGAGCTTTCCTTCTTTATTCAAGAAATCCTTATTGAGCCCCTTTGATGTAGAAGGCATTCCTCTAGTCCCAGGGATACAGTGACAATCTAGAGCAGGGTTTGTCAAAATATAGCCCGTGGGCAAATCCAGTGCACTCCCTGTTTTTGTAAATAAAGTTTTATAGGAACACAGCCATGCCCAATCATGTATGTATTGTTTATGGCTGCTTTCATGCTACATTGGCAGAATTGAGTGGTTGTGACAGATAGCCTAAGGCCTGCAAAGCCTAAAGTAATTACCACCTGGCTTTTACAGAGGACATTTACCGACCCTGGTGTAGAGTCACCTTTCAGTATAGGACTCACTCTGTACTGAAAGAAGCCAGTCAATAGGAAATTTCAGTATAGTGAAATAATTTCAGAAGCCCATAGGGGTAGAGAGAAGGATTGGACAGGGCTTCCTAGAAGAGATGTCCTCTCAGTAGAGACCTGGAAGCTGAATAGGAGTTAATGAAGTAGAGGAGAAAGGAAAAGAATTCCAGATAGAGGGAACAACATTTGCAAAGGCCCAGAGGTGAGAGAGAGCAGGGTATGTTCAAGAGCTAAATGAAATTCATCACAGCTAGAGGGACAAAGGACAGGTGACACCAAGCTTCCCAAGCAGAATGAAGATGTTTTAATGTTTTCTGAGGGCAGTGGGGATGTATTGAGGGATTTTCAGCAGGGGAACGATATAATTAGGTTCATATTATAGGGAAATCAGTTTACCTGGAATATGTAGATTCACTTTAAGTGTTGAATAGGAGCATGAGAAGCAAGACTGGAAGCAAGAAGGCTGGCAGGGAGAGCCCATTTCAGTAATGCAAGAGGAGACCATGGTAGCCTGAAGTAGGAAAGAGGCAGTGGAGGTGGAGAAGAGAATGGTTTGGAGACTATTTAATAGGCAAAACTGACAGCACACAGTGACTTGTGGCATATGGGGAGTGTCAAGTGACAAGGAGTGAAGCATGAGAGAGGATCACTCCCCGAGATGGGGACCATGTGGGTAGGAGCAAGTTTAAGGTGGAGGGAGATGACAATATCCACATCAGTCATGCCAATGGGATGCCCATGAGATGTCCAGTTGGATTCAGAGCAGGCCATGTCATTCATTCCACTGCTTTAAGACCGGAGGTGAAGATGTTAGCTATTTAGGTATCTGAAGCAAGTGTTTTCTAGGAGGAGGAAAGCAAGGAGAAGGCCTGAGGAAAGGAGCATCCTGATGTGTCTCAGGAGAGCAGGGAGACAATGTGGCTGGCACAGTGTGAGACTGCAGGAGAGTGGAAGGAGCTGAAGTTTGAGAGGCAAAGGAGTAGGGAGGTGGACAAGTCGCATAGAGATATGGGGCCCCTTGCAAGAACATCAACTTTCACTGAGTGAGATGAGGGCCATTGGAGGATCCTCAGCAAAGGAATGACTTGATGTGGATTTTGAAAGGATTATTCTAGCTACTAGAGGAGAAGAGATTGTAGGTGGGCAATGGTGGAAGCAGGGGGACCAGACAGGAGACTACTGCAAATCTGAATGCAACTCTTCCTCCTCCGTATTAGTCAATTTCCCTTTTATCTAAACAACCTCAAAACCTCAGTGTCTTATGGAAAATAAGTATTTATTTCCCTTGCTTATGGGTCATAAGTTGGCTGGGTTTGGCTGATATCAGCTAGATTCAGTAGGCCTTGGATTCCGGCTGTAGACTGGGTTTAGGATCTGTCATGTGATTTCTTACGCTCCTTGGGTTTGCGACTACCAGAGGCATATTTTTCTCAAGGCAGGTGGAAGAAGAGATGAGATCAAGCCAAACCACAGAAGCACATTTAAAGCGCCTGCTCACATCATACCCGCCAACCTTCTATTGGCCAAATCAAGGTACATGTCCAAGCCTGACACCAGCAGGGCGAGGAGATAGGCACTGCCCTCTTTCATGGGAAATACCACAAGGACACATGGCCAAAGTCTTAGATATACGATTCTATCACAGAGAAGGAGGGAAGAATTAGAACAATAAACCCATCTACCATGTTTTCTCTCTATTCTAACTATCCTCGTCGTCTTCATATTTGTCTGCTGATTGTAACTCTGGTCCCCTTTGACTCATACTTCCTCACATAATGGGCACCTCCATGTTCTCCCCCATTAGCTCTTTCTTCCCCCTGATACAACTTCCTTCATGCCCTGCCTAAATCTTCTTCCTACTGTGTTCCTTTCTTCTTGTCAAGCCTGGTCAAGAAACTTCAATGACCAGCCATTTAGCAACACAGATTTCCCCCAAATGCAAACAATTTCTATACCCCCTTCATGGTTCTGGTCAACCTGTGTCACACCTGTACTGTTATTATTTAATATTTTCTTTAACTTGACTTTAAGTCTACTTGCTTTTCCCCTTAGCTTTATCTTAAGTAATAATTACCACAAGAGAGTTACACATTTCTCTAAAAACATAAAAACATATGCTGATTAAGATAAACATGTTTGTACATTTACCCTCTGAAATCACTTTAGAGGTTTGATGACTGCATTTGGGGACCCACTGGCCTCCCACAAGCCCTATAGCTTCATCCCATCCATCTAGCCTTTATTTTTGTCTCTACATATTTCCACTGCTGGGAGCGTGGTGGTTGCCTCACTGTCTGTGCACCTGTCATGGAAAAACATTTGACTCTAGCTGTGCTCATATTACCCTCTGAACCTGGAAGACCCTACCTCTTTCTCTCTACCTGTCCTTGAAGACTTGCCTCCTCCACAAGTCCCCTAGCCCCTGATTGGCTATCCCTTCCTGCTTCACTTACAGCTGATGCCCATCATCCAGTGGTCCAGCTCATGCTTCTCTCATTTCTTCACGTTTGTTGATCTTAGCAACTTGATGCACAAGTGTGCCTAGACTCACATGGCTAGTGCCTGCCAAGTCTTACTCCATCCACACACAGGGCATCCTCATCCTTCACTCAGCACATTAACATAGATGCTGTGCCTGAGGTGTCCCATCAAAGTTCCTTTAACCATGTATTCTCTCTGCCCTTTCTCTGTTTTTCATTCCCTAGCTCTTTCCTCTTTCTGTCGGCAGATGCTAATCCAATATTGCTTCCTCCATGAAGCCATAAAGACTTCTTCCATAGCTTCCTCTATTCCCTTCTCCATCAGCACACATCCATTTGCCTGTGGTCATCAATGTGCTTCTCTTCCTTCCCTACTAGACTGACTATGAGCTCTTTAAGGAGAGGATCTTGCTGGATTTTGTGTCCCAGAGCATTACACAGAACAGGCATGAAGAAGATGTGGTATACATACACAATGGACTCAGCCACAGAAAGGAATGAAATCTTGCCAGTTGCAACAATATGGATGGACCTAGAGGGTATGATGCTATGTGCAGTAAGTCAGACAAAGACAAATACCATATAATTCCACTCACATGGGATTTAAGAAACAAAGGAAGAAAGAAAAAGACAAAAAAAAAAATCAGACTCTTAAGTATAGAGAATAAACTGTTGCCAGAGGGGAGGTGGTGGGGGAGGGGAATGGGTGAAATAGATAAAGGGGATTGAGTACACTTATTTTGAGAGCGCTGAGAAATGTATGGAATTGTTGAATTGCTGTATTGTGCACCTATAGCTAATATAATACTGTATGTTAAGTATACTTGAATTAAAAGAGGGAAGCATCAAAAATGAGTAAAAATTTAAAAAAAAAGAAATAGGCACTGAGTAAACATTAAATTTCTCAATCAATTTATGAATTAAGTGACTTGAACTTTGCTGTTTCTACAGGACTCTTGTTCTTTAAGTCTTTCCTTCTCTCTTTTTCCTTCCCTATATTGCTTGTCCCAGGTAGGCAAATAGTGGGTGCTTGTTAAATTTGCAATAAGGTGAGTTTCATAGGAAATGCAGGAGGTGGCTAAGATTGACAATGAAAATTGATGCCAATTAAGATAGTTTAGCAATTCTTAGTGCTTTCAGGCCTAACCTGATTTTGAACATCAAATGTATCATGCTTTTGATTATCGAAGGCAAAGGGGAATGTGTTTGGAGCCCTTTTGTCTTTGTCCATGATTGAAAAGATGTAATTCATGTTAGGTAACTAGTCCTGTCCATTCTGCATCAGCTCTACATCTGGAGATGATGTCAAATTCTTTTTCAGGATGGAACTGGTATCATGTGTGTGTGTGCGCGCGTGCGTGTGTGCGTAAAATGGAGAAAAAGAGAGATAGCAATCCAGATGCCAACACACGTGGAATCTATTTGCGAGGATCACTGGTTCAGTCCGCAGCTTGGGCCATTCATTTATTTCTTGCTAAGTGAACATCTGGGATTCAGTTTGAGACGCCAACAAGTTTGGAAGGGATCTCAAAGCCGTGGTTGGGATGGGGAACTGCTTGCCTGAGGTGGGAGTGAGAGAGGTGAGCAGGGACTCTTAAACTGTTCTGCAGACTTTGGTTCAAATGCAACAGCCAGAGAGTGGAGAAACCCTTCCCAGGCTGGAAAAGCATTCACAACCAGGAATAACCAAAGAAGGTTCAATCAGATTAAAGAAATAATGCAATCTGAAAAGTGTCCCCTTCCCCCTATTCTCTTTCCCCCTGTTCCCTTCCCACCCCACAGTTCTAAATGTATCCAGGTATCTTCCTTTTCTAAGAAAAAAGAAAGAAAAAGAAGAAGGAAAAACCTTGGAACTAGACCAGGAAGGAAATGCTATGAGAAAGTAAAATTCTAATTAGTTATAGATGAGAATTGGTCACAGATAATTACTCTACATTCCTTGGCTCATGCCTGAGAAGCCTTCAGAGATCTTTTTTGTTGTTGTTGCTCTATTTGTAGACATATATCTAGATACCTAGATAAACACACAGAGAAGCACACCATCATTAACAGATCTTGCAGAGTGCAAGTGTTTAGAACAGAAATGAAAGGGAAATTTGTCATTCACAAGCTAGGAATGTTTGAATCCTTTGCTGTCAGGTCTCTTTTCCTTTTTTTCTTTCTCTCTCTTTCTCTCTCTTTTTTACTTTGAACTTTCTTAAAACAAAAGCAAAGGCCAATGGGTTCAAACAGGACCATTTTAAACAGTATACTTCCAGAAAATTTGTGCTGAGTTGCACCTGCCCCCTGTGACATCCACCAGCTAGAGTATTTCTCCTTCAATTTGCATCTGTCATTTTCCTACCTGTGGGTCAGAGGGGTTGGAGACCCAGATGACGGGCTGAGAACAAGCCAGAGAGAACATGGGAAGTCTGTTATAGGCTCTGCTCATGCCATCCTATTTAGAACCAGCTTTGCTGCATTGTTTTGGGGATTTTAAGGGGGGAAGATCCTCATAGCTGCCTGAAGTATTTTTCTCTTAAATCCTAGTGGAAATGACTCAACATTAACCATAGGCTGCTCGAGGCATGCTTAATGTCTTGATGGAGTGTGCTTTTACAGAGCAGTGCTAATGTCTGAGGAATTCTCAGTCCTCCTCCCCTGCCCTCCCCAACATAGCTCTCCCATATTCATTCTGAGGCAGCACAGGCAAGAGAGAGTTTGCCTTTGGGGGCCGTCTGCCTTTTCTCGTTAGCACCTCTCATTCTGCTGATACAGAGACCTCACTCTAATGCTCCACGTGGTGTAGGGCCCCTCTGCCTCCCTCTGGTTTCACTCGGTTCTGGAGCTGTCCTTGCTTCCCCCTCACTCCCCTGTGCAAATCAATGGTATGTGCCTCATGCCCCATACTCTCAGGACTCTCTTTCCAGCACTACGACAAGGGTATAAATCTGTGCAGCTCTCCAGTAACCTGGTTGTGGTACTCCAGCATGTCCCTAACAAGACACTCTGGTTTTAGTAGCCAGAGTGAAATGGCCAGCACAGGGCTGCTGGGGCAGCATTGCATAACAACTGACAGCACTGCAAGCTTTTCGCAGAGTTTACCATTTTTTTCTCATTTGTTCCTCAGTAATTTCGTGGGATAGGTGAATTAGGTATTCACTCACTCATTGATTGATGGATTGATTGATGGATTCATTCATTTATTCATTCAACCAACCAACAGAATAACCAAACAGTAAATATTAATTGAGCACCTACTAGTTGCTAGGAACTATTCTAAGTTCTGAGTTGCAGTGAACAAAATTGACCAAAAAAACCCCTCTTCCCATGGCACCTCAGATTTGGATGGATAATCTAAGAGGTATCATTATTCCCGTTTTTTATATGAAGAAGCCAAGAGAAAGAGAAATTAAACCCTAAGGACTTATAGCTCATTTAGAGTGGGATGTAGAATCCAGGTATCCTATCTATCTCTCATAATAAAGAGAGTAATAGAGGGATCTTAGGAATCATCTCAATAACCCACTGATTCTGTTGATGAAGAAAACCAAGGTGCTGTGGTTTGGGGGGACAGAGATAGGACCATCGCCCAGCTTCCCTAAGCCCCAGGCCTGTGCCCTATCCATGAGTTCTTAGACCCTGCAGGGGCCTATAATTCACTGGTTCTGTCATCTTGTCACTGTTTCATACCCACCTAATGACCTCTGTCCGTTTGGGCTGCTATAAAAAATACCACAGACTGGGTAGCATAAAGCAACAGAGATTTATTTCTCACAATCTGGAGGCTGGAAATCCAAGATCAGGGTACCAACGCAATTGTGTTCTATGGAGGGCACTCTTCTGGGCTGCAGACTGCTAACTTCATGCCGTTCCTCATCTGGTGGAGAGGGCAATAGATCTCTCTGGAGCCTGTTTTAGAAAGGTATTAATCCCATTCATGAGGGCTCTGCTCTCATATCCTAATCAGCTCCCCAAAGCCCATCTCCTAAGTCTTCACCTTGGGGGTTAGGATCTCAGCATATGAATGTGGTGGTGAGGGAGAACACAAATATTCAGACCGTAACAACCACCCTTACTTCCTTAGTCAACATAGATATCATGGCCCATTTTCATAAGAAATATAACTACCTCAACTCCCTTGTCCATTTCCCCCTCTGTCGTAGTTCCTGCAAAAACCCTAACCTAGGCTGAATTCAATTTCTGTTGTTTGCACCCCGTCACCCAGGCAGCTTGGATGTGTCTGGAGAACAAACACATGCTCATGTAGGCAGATCTCACTTACACCTCGGGATCACTAACCTCACCAGCTGCTGCCCCACCAACTTCTAGCCTTTCCTGGTCAGTTCACGCTCCTGCTCTTTTCTGGAAAACTATTTCTTACCTTTTCTCCTCAGTCACCCACCACACCCTTCCTCTCCTCAATCCCTGCTGACAATCTAGCTTTCTTTTTCAGTGAGAAAATAGAAGTACTCAGAGAAGACCTTCCATAGACTCCCATCACCGTCTGCCATAACCTGTCCCCTAACTTCTGCCAACCCTGCTGTTGCCACAGACGACCTTTGACCCTGTCGAAGGCCATTGCCATCACTTGTGCATTGGAATTTTCCTTGTCACCTGTTCAGGAGCCTCTCTCTAACAATTTTCCCCTCATCCCCTGCATCATCGATTTTCTCTGTTTACCAGATCACTCTCATCAGCAAAGAAGCATGTTGCAATCCCTCCCCACCCCCCACAATCTTACAAACTAAAAACAACAAAGCCTTTCTTGACTCCATAGCCCCTGCTAGCTACCAGCCTGTTTTCTGTCCCCCTCATAATCCTTGTTTCCCCTTGAAATCCTCCTCCCACTCTTTCTGGAGCCACTCCAGTGACTAGTTCATGCCTACCTCTATACCAAGCTGCTCTCTCCAGGTTACCAGTGAGCTCTGCATTGCTAGATGCAATGTCATCCTCATCTTTCTCTACCTCTCAGCAGCAGTCCCACCCCACCTGGGAACTCTCCCCCATCACTTGGCTTCCATGATTCTACCCTCTCTTGCTTCTCCTTCTACCATACTGGTGGCTGTTTCTTGCTCTCTCTGCTCTCCGGTGGATGGTGCAGCCCACCACTCATCCTCACTCCTCTTCCCCTTTCTTCATCTCCCATAGTGAGACCATCACTCATGCCTTTAAATATCATCTGTCTCTTATCTTGGTCTTATTCCTAAAGCCCATCTTTGCATATCCAGTTTTCTAGCAGGTGTCTCCACTTGGATGTTTATAAGCATATCAGATTTAACATGTCCAACTCTGGTCTTCAGACCTGCTCTACCCACACTCCTCCCCCATCTCTGGTAACAATAGCTCCACAGTTTTAGATGCACAGGCCCAACATCAGTGTCCATGTTCATTCCCCTGTCTCTCAAGCCTCACCTCTAATCCATCGGCAAATCCTGTCTGCTCCACCTTCAAAACATTTCTATCTTAACACCTCCACAGCTGCCACCCTGGGCACCAAGTAAAGAGAATTCCCAGAGAAGGGAGGAGCATGTGTAAACACCCTGAGGCAAGAGAGGATGCAAGACCGGAATGTCCCAGAAGGGATCGAGGCATGATTCTTGAGTCTGGGGGGCTGCCTGCCTTGTCAGGGTAAGGACATCACTATGGGGATGCAAGTTTTGGCCAGTGTCAAGTGGTCTGACTGTCTGAAATGGATCTGGTCAGCTCTGATGGATATACATGACTCTGTTAAGTTGCACACTCAGTATGTCTGCAGTGTATGTTGGGTGCGTGTGTCTGTGTCTGTGCATTCACATGCATGCCTAAATGCGTGTTTTCTCCTACTCTAGATACATTTTCCTGGAGTCTGAGCCCTCAGTGTGCTAATGTGGTTTCATGTACAATCCACTGGGAAATTCCCAGAGACCCCTGCTCTTGAATTTAGTCCTAGATAAAGCAGCCTATTGGTCATAGCCCCTGGGGTTCCCTGAATTGTTCTAGGCAAAAGTGACTTAGGTCTTATAGGTCAGCCACCCTGGAACAAGAGGGTTCTCAGTGCCCTGTGGCTTATTCTTTGCAGAGTCAGTAGTGTTCTGCTGTAGCTGCATATACAGGACCCTTGCCCTTCTTTCTCCCCACCCCCTTCTCTCCTCCTGAAATCAAGGTGTTCTGGAGGGAGGGATATTTGGGCTTATGGGTCAGAGGCAAAGCAGGCTCAGGCCACTGATGTGCTCTGTTTTCTTTCTAACGACCATGTAATTGGAGGAAAATTGGTCCAATGTGAAGTGCAGGAAAGTTCAAAAGGGGTTGTTTGGGAGTCTTTGTGCTTGTTTTCTTTTCATGCTAGCATCCTGAGTTGAATCCCAGCAAAGTGAGATCCTGGGCAAGCCCCAGAGCTCTCTAAAACTGTGCATAATTCTCAGTACAAAGTCACCTACAAAGGCAGGCAGGGAAGTTCTCAATGGACAGATCCTTTAGGTCTGAAAGGTGAATAGGAATAAATGCTTTGTAGAGATGGCTCTGGGTTTCCCTCCTGCCCTGGGAACAGTGATTCTGGGAACCTCAGAGCCTTCCAGAGGAGCAGGATCGTTAAATAGGCCTTGAAAAGTAAAGCCAAGAGAGCACAGGGTCAGTTTCCTAGTCCACTTTGACTCAGTTTCTCTAGCTATAAAACAGACAGATGCTCTCTGTTACTGACCTCCTTCCCAGGACTGTTACAAGGCCTGCTGGTCAACCAAGCGCCAAAGTGTTAAGGAAGCAGAATGGTGAAGGGGTTCAAAGCACAGGCTTTGGTGTCAGAGAGACCTCTTTCCAAACCTTGTTTATCAGCTGGGTGACTTTGGACAAGTTACATAATCTCTCTATGCCTCAGTTTCCTTATGTAAAATAATGACAGTAACCGTGTTTATTTTGAGAGTCACTTTAAGGGTAAAATGAGAGAATGCATATAAAACATCTCACACAGTGCTTAGTACAGCATAAGTGCCCTATCTTGACAGAACAAAGGAGGAAGAAAGAAACAACAAGAACAAAGAGGTCATGACTGTTGCTCTGATGCTAAAACAAGCTGGCTATTATGATAGTTCTCACCAAATACCCAAGATCCCTGTAGATTTCCCAGCCTCCTTTACAGTGAGATGTGCTCCATGCCGGTATTTCCGGCCAACAGACTGAGAGCAGAGGTGTCATGAGTCCCTACTCGGTCAAGAAAGCTAAGAGCTGGTATGGCTCCTTGTTTCCTCTCTTTGCCAGCCCAGCGGCCTTGGAGGCCATGCCTTCCCTATGTCATCTTAAAAGATGGAGCAAGTCGTTTATGGGAGTGTAGAATCTGTGTTTACTGTGTTAACCCAGTGAGATCTTGGAACTCATTTGTTATGCTAATAGCCTTGCTGACCAGCACAGTAGTCTATACGGGAGAAGTAACTCTATTTCTGGCCTCATGGGGCATCTAGAGATGATGGTGGTGACAAGAACATTAGCTGCAATAGTCACTGTTTATTGAGCCTTTGAGGAGTCCTATAGAGACCTTTGCAGATGTTAAATCATTCATCCCTCTCAGGGACCTCATGAGGTACATATTTTGCTATTACATAGAATGGTGTTCCTAAAATAAACTTTAAGTTATTTTTAAAATGGGTTCTCTGGGGCACCTGGGTGGCTCAGTCAGTTAAGCATTCGAGTCTTGATTTCAGCTCAGGTTATGATCTAAGGGTTCCTGGGATTGAACCCTGCATTGGGCTCTGTGCTCAGGGGTGAGTCTGCTTGAGAGTCTCTCTCTCTCTCCCCCTGCCCCTTTCCCTGTTCTCTCTCTCTCTCTCAAATAAATAAATCTTTTTTTTTTTTAAGATTTTATTTATTTATTTGAGAGAGAGAGAATGAGAGACAGAGAGCACGAGAGGGAAGAGGGCAGAGGGAGAAGCAGACCCCCCACTGAGCAGGGAGCCCGATGCGGGACTCGATCCCGGGACTCCAGGATCATGACCTGAGCCGAAGGCAGTTGCTTAACCAACTGAGCCACCCAGGTGCCCTAAATAAATCTTTTTAAAACATAAAAATAAAATGGGTTCTTTCAAACAACTTTAATGAGGAAAAAACTTCTTAGGGGCAAGAATTTTAGATGATGGAAACAAAGTTATTTCTCTCACAGAAATGTCAAAAATAAAGGTTTTAATTGCTATTAAGGACATTTTGAAGTCGTAAACTAAAAATAACAGATTTTCAAAATTGGCATAAGCCAGCCTAAATGTCAGTGAGCAAATGCTGAATTCTGTGGAAGATAAGACTCAGGTCAACTTGCTCCTGAACCATCAAAATAAATTGTGGTTTGGACCAGAAGTGCTATTAAAAGGAAGCCCCCACTAGATCTCAAGAAAATTGCTAGCAAAAATAAATAAATAAATAAAAATAAATTTTAAAAATGGAAATCCCAATGGCAAAAAAGAATCAGTCACCCAACGGAAGCGGCCATGGGTGCTGAAGCAAATAAGCTTTCTTTCTACACACGTGGGATGCATTTCTGATCATGACAGTGACGTAAACCAACAACATCACAAATCAGTTTTCTTATTGAACTGATCAGGTTACATCCAGTTTGCATTATGAAATTTGCATTGCAAGAACAAAGCCTGAATGTGATTTGACCAGTGAGGAAACCAAGAAAATAAGAGGATATCAGTGTTTACAGGGAGCAACTGTGGAAATAGCCCCACACAGGGCTGTCTGCTTTTTTCACTTGCCGAAGGTCAAGTTTTTTCCCTTATGCTCACAGAGTTCCCCTGATGTATAGTGACACTGTATATCCTCATGGATGATGGTGCCACCTCTGAGCTGGGATTTGAGACCTCTGGGGTTTGGGGCTTTCCTCCTTCTGGGCTTACCTGGAGCCTCAGCTCCATGGCCCTCTCCATCTCTCCACTGGGGGAGGCTTAGAGCTTCTGCTCTGAACGACAGAGACTCTTTGGCCCTTGTTGCTTAGACATGTTGACATTTCTGAAAGTACCAGTTGACCTAGAGAACATCTAGGCTGTCTAGGAAAGTGCCTGGGGCTGGGGAACCAATTAATTTCATTACTAAAATAAACAATCCCAGTGACCTTTGGGAGTTAGCACACTTTGACTTTTCCCCTCCTTCAGGCTGTAGCTGGGCAGCTGGACATGCTACCGCTCCCTGAGGAGAGTAAGGCTTGGCTGTGCTGTGGCCTTGCCCTGGCCTGCTGCTGACATACATGCTTCTGGCCCGAGGCCTCTCACTCCGTCCTTCACCCAGCAGGGGAGGTACTGAATGAGCCCCACAGTTCTTGCCTTGCCTGTCAGTGAGGCAGGTGAATCTGCAAGAAGTTTCTGGAGAATGCAGATAGACATGTGGGCCCTCTGGGAGTTGTGTTCGCCTCCAAACAGGATGGCTTCTATCACCTAGCCCAGGAAGGCTGTTGACTCTTCAGGCTCCCCAAATTTGCCATTCTTCCCTTATGATTTATTCATGAAATTCAACCGGCCCTTTCTGAATCACCACCCACTGCGTGCCCGGGGCTGTGTGGGCTGAGGTTGGACAGCAGGAAGATATTAGACGCGTTTTCTACTCTTGAGGACCTACAGAACTTAATGGGAAGATGAGACTCACACATTAGGTGATAAGTTGAGACAGCGTATAATGAAGAGCTAATTAAATATTGTCGTTATCCATGGTAGCTAAGAGCACAGATTTAGCATCAAGTGTCTGGGTTCAAATCCCATCACCATCATTTTGATCAAGTTTGACTTTGGGCAAGTGCTTTAACCTCTTTAGTCTTCTGTTCCCTTATTACAGCTACTGAGAGTACTAGCCTCAACGTGTTTCTGTGGAAATTAAATGGGACAGTGCAGGTAAAGTGCTTGGTACAGCGCCTGAGTCACGGCCTCACTGTTATTACTAGCTACTGATATTAGTTGTCAGAACATATTTGAGATACCCCAGCAGTATAGAAATCTGGAATCTAAACACGCCACATTCTGTGTGCTGGTCTCCCTTCTCTGTTCCTTTCAGCAGTGATTGGTAATCTCAACTGATCAGTTACTCAGTTAACAGGAGCCCCGGGGGACAGTTTTAACACCCCCACCCCTGTAACTCCCTCTGACTCTGTCGATGATGCCTCCCATGTATCTCCTACACCCCAATACCATTCTCATCCTTAAACCAGGTCCTCACACAGCCAGGTGGATCACATAAGAGCCCTCTTAACTAGTTTCCTTGCTTCCTTTTTCACTCTCTGCCAAACCAGGTTTATTGCTACTCAAGAGGACTTTCTAAAATCTAAACCAGATGATCATTCCCTTGCTCACACCCCTCCTGTGGCTTCCCATTACTCTCAGGAAACACCCGAGCCCAGATCCTTTATCATGGCCCACGAGGGTCCTTGCTATAGGACCCCTGCCTAGTTCTGTAGCTTCATCCCTTTTTTCTCATGTCATTCCCACAATTCAGCAATGCAGCCTGCTCCCCAAGTGCTCCTGGGTCTCATGGCCCTCCATGGCTATGCACAAGTCTAGAGCCCTCTGTTCCTGTCCCCTGAAAAGTTGTACTCATGCTTCAAAACTAAATTCCAACCACTTCCTTTGGGAAGCCTTCCTTTACCAGGTCTGGGTTCACTGGCCTCACTCTGTTCTCCTATGATACCTTTGTTTTCATGTCTATCTTCTCCACTACCATCTGATATTTGGAAAGGAATATTCTTATTCATTTTTGTATGTTCATATTGAAAAAGGACTGGAGAGGCGGATGGATGGTGGTTGGGTGGAAAGCTGGATGGATGGATGGATGATTGAAAAGATAGATAAATGGACAAATTCAACAAAAAAAAAGTGGCAAAACCTCTAATCAGATTTTACACACAGCTGCCTCCAGGAGGGTGATCAGCAGTACTGTAAAGCTTCATAGTTCAGGCTGAAAAGCAGTATGACCTTGCAACTCACAGCCAGTGGGTTTTTGACCTTGATGCTGCCCAGTGTTCCAACAGGAAAGCTAAAAAAGAGTACTGATCTCAAAAGGAGGGGGACAGCCAGGTGGACTTTATCTTATCACTGACCTGGCCTATGGCCTGTTTGTCAACCTCCTTGGGTCTGCCCTCATATGGGTCCCATTCAGTCCTTTTTTCCATCCAGGCATCATGGATCTATTTTCAGCTTGAACCACAACAGGAGATTTCCACCGCTGGGCCCAGGGTGACAGAGCAGAGGACGGCATGAGTGATCGAGGGCCTCATGGCCAGTACTCCCGTCTGCAGCCCAGTGCTTCCCTGCCCCTCTACCAGGACAGTGACACATGTCATACTGTTCATTTTCCTGTTCAGGAGCTGCTCTACAGCATCCGCATGGGCAATGCACCTTATGCAGCTTGGAGCCTTCATCAGCTCTTCAAGGAAGACCTTTCAGCCGGCTTGGTTAGCTAAGTAAATGTGAATAAATCCTGGGATGAGCTGGGAATGAAACAGAGCATCGAACTCCTTGTGATAGGGAGAACCAGCACGAGGCCCACCCACGCTAAAGCGGAAAAACCCGGAGGCTCTGGGAGAAGAGCCCGGCCCAGCTGCCCTGGAAGGCTCATCAGGCAGGCAGAGCACAATTGGCTCAGTTTGGTTGTGTTTTTATTTTTGTCCAGCCACAAATACTGAAAAATGATTCCTTCCCTTCCTGGAGCCTTGGAGCCAAGCTGGTTTTATTTTTAGCTTCAACTCTGCTTTGGGGCTTTTAGCGCACTGAACACCCTACCCGCTGCAGGCCGCAGCAGGCCAGATTTTCGGATTTTTGCCTAGACTGGAGCATTGGGCATCTGAATGGCACTCTCACTGGGCTTTGCGCAGCTGTGACAATAGAGGGTGGTTCCAGACAGACCCACTGAGAGACCAGTTCTGGCCTTAGGGACCTCCAAGAGAGTCCTGTTCAGGCAGGGAGGCGGATTCAGGGTGGACGGTTGTCTGGGTTAGTGCAGAGGGGGCGGCAACTGTGGAAGAAAGGAAGCAAAGGGGAAAAAAGGAAGAAGAAAGGGAAAGAGGAAGGGAGCCGTCAGTTACTGCAAGGCTTCCAGTGGTTTGTGGTTCAGAACCAGGGCTCTGGAGGCAGACTGCCTGGGTCCAGATGCTGTCCCTACCCCTTCCTCATGCTGTGGCCTTGTGGAATGTGCCCAACCCCTCCAGACACCAGCGTCCTCGGCTGTGAGATGTGGGTCATAATGGCGCCTGCCTCTGGGCTCTTCTGCCTGCAATCCTGCCCATCCAGCATGCAGCCTGCGTCCGACATGCAGTTAGGACTCGACAAGCATCGTCTGTAGTATTATCACCACGCACTTACTGCAGTGCTAGACACTTTGGCATATACTGTGTCATTAGGAATTACTATAACCCAACAAGTAGGGTTATTTTCCACATGGAACACTGAGGCTCAGCAGGCTAGGTAATGGCCCTAGGGCCCCACAAAGAGATCAAGATATAGTTAGACCTGAACCCAGCCTTGACCAGCCCCAAAGCCATACCACGCCTCCCCTGGGATCAGTGCTCCCACATGACATAAAGGGACCTATTGCTGACTGTATGGGAACCGAACTAAACAAGCAACTAGATTACTCTTCACCCTCCCCCGGCCTCCCTCCATCTCTCCATTTTAGTGACAGGAACACAAAGAATAGATACTGGGTGTGATCAAAAGAACACTGGTCAAACTCAGGGAAACAAAGTATGGTGGTGGCTATCAGGGACAGGGCAGGGCAGGTGGGGGGGTGTTGTTTGATGGGGATAGTGTTTCAGTTCTGCAAGATGAAAAAGATCCAGAGATCTGCACAACAATGTGAATATACTTAACACTACTGAACTGTACACATGAAAATGGTTAAGGTGGAAAAAAAACTTTTTTTACCACAATTAACAAAAAATTTCAAAAAGAGCACTGGTGTGGGAGTCAGGCTGCCGTTGGGGTGAGGCAGGGAATTTGAGCTTATCCCGTCCAACTTCCCAGCCTCTCGTCTGGCCTCCTTGAGTCAGGGGGCTCCTGAACAGCATCACTGGTCCATACCTGCCCACACACATCGTGAGCCCCTCAGAGCTGAGCAGCGCACTCCTGACAGGAGGCTTATTCTGTGGTCTTAAATGCTCCTCTCTTACATGCTTTGCCCTTTTTAACCTCCTTCTAGATCCCTGTCCTTCTCAAGTGTTTGGCCATCAACCTGGGATGAAAGGGGGAAAATACCAAAATCCCACCCAGGGAACCATGTCTGCTTGATGTGATGGGGAAAGCGTGGGCTTTGGGAGGAGATGCAAAGAAGAAGCTCACCTTTTTTCTTCAGTTTGCTTAACTCTCAGATAAGATAATAATGGTTGTCCCAGGTAACCAAACAGGCAGTTCACTCTAAGGAAGAAATTCAGCCAGGCTATAAACTGTTCTTTGGCTCCAAGACATTCTGGGGACAGATTTGGAGACACTGGCTTGGACACTCACCGGTGAGGCTACATGAAAATACTAGGAGAGGGAGGCATGGGAGCAGGCAGGGAACAGGGTCTCCCTCTTGGGCTCCCACTCCCAGGAGAGCAGCCTTCTTGGAAGCCACAACAAGGGTCCTGTGTCCTTTGGAAACACACATGGCCTTCTTTACTATTGGCGTTAGTGTTCATTGTTCTCAGGAGACTGTCTAACTGGCTCTATTGCTGCCATCCAACATGGGGCCTCCCTCCTGGCCAAGTTTACCTCCAGCCACACGGCATGGCCAGACTGTGATCTTTGACCCAGAGCCGACTGCTCCATTAGGCACGGTGGGGACAGTGTCCAAGACCAACAATACTTTTAGAGTCCCATGAAAATGCTTTCATTTCTTTTAAAATTATAAGGAAAAAAAAAACCCTTTCAGGTCAAAGTAAATGTTATTATATATAATATTAATATATTTTATACCAACATAGTTATAAAATATGATATTAATTTTTTATAGAGATAGGGACACGCAAAGGCAGAAGTGCCAAGGGCCCATGAAAATTATAATGCAGCCCTGCTCTGGGCCAAAGAGCCAGGCTGGTAGGGATTCCATTTGGCCCCTCAACCCGTGGCCTCTTCTACTTCCAAAGTAACTGCTATTTCCCCACCACACCACCACCATTATCTAGGATAGAATATTCCCTCTGGTATTTTGTTTCTTTTTAGGGACCCATTTTGCTTATCAGTCTCATCACTTGGCAATAGCTATCTGGAGCACTTGGCCAGAAAGTTTCGAAAGCCTTGCGTGGGATCTGTGGGAAAGAACGTGTGATCTGTGAGTGATGTCTGTCCTAGGCTCATGATGGGGGAATGGCAGCACGCATATTATGTTCTTGCCTGTGACTGACCTTTGCCTTATATCATCAACTTGACTGCAAGCTTTTCAAGACAGAATATGCCTTAACATGATGTACATCCCACGTGAAAGATCTAGAAGTTCTCTTTATACCTCTCGATTGATTGATTAATTGATTGGTGTCTGTGAATACACTTGATCCAATTTAATGTCCCCTGACATCCTTTCATTCTTCTCTTCTTCTGTAGGCGCCTGAACAAGAATAAGCTCCAGGTCCTCCCAGAACTGCTTTTCCAGAGTACACCGAAGCTCACCAGACTGTGAGTAGAATTGAATTGTGTTTTCTACCGGGCATCCTGCCTGGCTTTGGTGATATGGATATTGTGATTGCCTTCGTGAGTGGAGCCTGGTGCCATGCAGAGCTTGGCAGTTAGCCCATATGCGCGGGGACTTGGAGCTGGTCTTCAACATGGCGTGCCCTTACACGCCCCTCCACACCCAACTTTTTGCTCCCTTTCTTCAGAGATCAGTGACTTAAGTGGCCACTGAGAGCTAGTGACTTGTGGTAGTAGATCTTTTCTTTGCAAGGAAGGACATGCTGCCATTTAACATGGGTCTGACCTTACCTCAGGGAAATGCCCTGAGGATGGGATTTGAGATGCGTTTATTTACAGGAGACATCAGTGGTGTCAGAAGGCACTGGGTTGGACTGATCATTTCAACCTCACCACCCTGCAGACTAGTACACGTCCTGCCCTTCGCCTGCTTCCTACCGCTGCCAGTCTTGGAATCCTGGGTCTGGAGAGCTATGGTTTTGTGGGAAAAGGAAGAAACACCTTGAATTTATTTAATGGTCCAGGTTATAATGCAGGGGGAAGCTTGGAGATGCTTCTGTGCATTTATTCAGTGGGAGTGTGGAGGTTTAGGAGCTAGAGATGCATGTCAGAATGGAGATTGTGGTTTGCATATTGTGGGTGTTAGCCAAGTGCTAATTAACTGGTGGTGAATGGCTCCATGATTCTGAACCTACAAGTCATACTGGCAATGACTCTTGTAGTTCATGGGGTGAACTGGGTTGGCCCGAGCCTTGGTTTTCTGAATGGAGTGACAGTGTCTGGCTGCTTATTAGTCAAGCGGTGAGATTTACAGCCTGGCTGGGAAGACTCTAACATTACTGGGGAGGCTCCAAACTTGTGGCCACTATTCACATTCTCGGTGGCTGTGTTTAATACCTATTTATGCACTCGAACAATGCGTGTAGGCTCCAAGATACGTTGGGAAATACGAAACACATGTCAGTGAGTGCACTTAAGAACGAGTTCTGAATTGGAAATCTGTATCTATATCTATATGTGTGGGTACACACAAAGAGACCATATACATAAGTGTATTTTAAGGGGTACTTTATTGGAACAAGAACAGCAAGGGTTGGCTGCTGTTTAAGTGGTACAGTGGCGTGGCTCGCCTTCTCTAGGACACACCCGTACCTTGTCAAGGTCTGCTCGTGCTGTGTACTGCATTTCTCTGGCTCAGTCCACCTGGCTGACTTTGTTAAACGTGGACAAGAATATGCCCCCCTTTCCACCCTTCCTCTCTGAATCCACTTTGATGAGCGTGAGGGTGGATAAAGTGACATTCGGCAGCCTGGGTGTCTAGCTGAGCTGGATAAGCAAGACGAAATGGGCATGAGGGGAAACAACCTGGTTTTTAATTTCCTCTTCCTGTATAGTTCTTTCCCTTTGTGTTTACTTACTAGCTGTCTCTCCACCCAGCACTACATTGTGCCTTTTCAAGCTGCTCCTAAATAATGCTGGCTATCTGCTCTTCATTGGGAATCTCAGCATCACTTTCTAGGCACACAGAAGGTGTCTGTGGGGCTGGGGCTGCTGGAAGGCTTCGAGCAGGTGGGGTCTGACTGTTCTACTTGTTGCAGGATGTCGGGCGGGCCAGTTCTTGCTCACGGAACGTGGCCTCCCAGCCATTCCCCACAGCCGTCAGAGTGATGCCCATTTTGTTCAAGGCTGCTCTTGACCCAAGCAGAGGAGGAATTTCAGGCAGCGAGATGCTGGGGGCCAGGCCCGGGCAAACAGCCCGGGACATGGGAAACCTCAGGGTACTATCCTGTCACTTTGTAACTGAGAGAGGTTGGGGGAGTCACTTTCCCTTCTGTGCCTGAATATCCTCATCAGTAAAAGGCAGACACCCCTCCTCCCTTTCATCTTCCTCACTGAGGAGTTGTGAGTATCGGATGAGATCACAGTGTGCGTGTGTTTTCTAGGGTTTACAGTGTGGTGTGAGTGTCCTCACCAAGGTAACTATGACTACTCCTACACTTCCCATCCGCTCAGCCTCACTCTCTGATCTCTTCCTGCGGGATGCATGAAGGCACTGGGAGTTGCTGTGAGCACTGAGGTGGACGACCCTGAGCTTTTACTTCAAGCCAGAAGAGCTGCAGCTGGGAAGGCAGGGAAGACATTCGACTCCCTTTGGTGGCCGTCCCCTTCCAGGCCCTAGCCAGGCACAGAGGCCGGCACCACATCAGCTGTCAGTGAACGGGCCGATGAAGAAGTGAAGGATATAGGCCTAGGTATATCAACAGTACCCTTAGGCTCTGGTTCTTTTACCCCCATTCATTCATTCATTCATTCACTCACTCATTCATTCAGTAAGCTCTTCCACTGTGCCTGGCTTCTGCTGGGTTTTCAGCTGCAGACAATGAAGGATGCCCACTTCTCTGTGTGCCTTATCATGACACATTCTGAATGGCTGCCAAAACGCTGAGAGCTAAATATAATTTTTTTTTTATTGAAGCAACTATATTAACCCAGGTTTCAGCTATAATCAGCAATCCCTTTTTTCTCTCTGGGCTTGATCTTTGATTTTTCTTAATGGCCCTATTGCGTCTTTGTCTTATTTTGTTGGCCACTCCAGGGCCTTTTTGGAAGTAAGCAGGGTACAAATTAGAAATCAATAAATGTGCAATCATGAGTGTGTATACATATGCCACTAGCTCTGTTTTAAAAGAGCATTGCATCTCAATAGACACAGTGAGCTATTTTCCAGGGAATGCTAAATGTGGGTACTCTGTGGCTGTCTACTCCGTAGTATGCCATGTGGGATAAGTAGCAATTCTGGACACGCCTTTTCCTTTCTTACTAGATCTGTAGACAAAAACTGCCTAATACTCAGTGTTTATCCAAAGAATACCTTTTGGAAAGGCTATGGACATGTAATAAGATGTTTTCAGGAGTGATGGGAAAGGGAAATAATATTTATTGAAAACCTGCTATTATAATAACATTACTAACCAGTGAGTGACAGAAATGTGACTAACGTTAGTTTAATCCAAAGAGGAAATATATTAGTTTATATGCCTGGGAAGACTAGAAATAGTTATGGATGGCTTTAGGAACAACTGGATCCAGGGGCTTGGTGATGTCATTGCGACTTCATCTCCCTCCCTCCATTGTGTGTAACAGTGCCCATGATGGTGGGCAAAAGCAGAAGACTCGGCGGCACTAAACTGGCACTCCGGGTAGAGTCAACAGTCCTGCAAGAAAGAACCAATGGTAGATTGCTTAGCTTGGTCACACGTCAATGTCGGAGCACGTCGCTGTTGCCAATGAGGTGGTGTCCTCTGACTGATCGAGTTTGGGTCGTGGGTTCATCCCACTTGTTTGGGGATGAGAGTATGGGTTTTTCCAAAGAAAGAATAATTCTGTTATTGGAAGATGGGGAAAGTGATGCCAAACTTGAAAACAACAGATGTCTGCAAGTTTATTGAGCATCTACTTTGTGCAGACTGCTGCGCTTTAATTGAGTGCTTTGGATCCTCAATAACACTTCAAGGTAATAACAGTAGCAAACCCATTGACTGGCAGATGCTGTTCTGAGCTCTTTATGTAGAACTCATTTGATACTCCTACCAGCCCTGTGGGATAGGTGCTATGACTATTACTGTTTGATCAATGTGAAACTTCAGCTCAGAGGTTAAGAACTCGCCCAACATCATACAACTACTTTGTGATAGAACCAGAATTCAAATTTGAGTAATCTGACTCTGGAGTCTGTGCTTTTCTCTACTACAGTCAGCTCCCTGCCTCAATACTCCCATTTTATAGTAGAGGAAACTACAACTCAAGAGTTTGAATTACTTGCCCATATGGCCCACATTTCTAAGAAGTAGCACTACCCTTGGACTTTGCCTCAGTGTTCAGATTTAACCTTTACACCAATCTTGCAGAGAGAATCATTCTCAAATCTACTTCTGAAGCTTAGAGGGGTTAGCGTCCTTCAGTTTTCTACCATGCCAAGCTAGCTATTGTGGAGACCTGAAGTGTTGATAAAAAAGATTGTTAATGGACCTGTCATATATCCAAGTGTTTCTGTCAGGCCTCTGCTGGTCACTCCATCCCCATCCACCCTCAGATCCAGCACCATCGATTGATTGATCCATATCTATATTAGTGGTGTATCTGTCCTCTTGCCCTGTTTTCAAGCACATAGAGTACAAGCCAGAGCATCCTAGAGCTTGGAACTGCCCTGAGGTTTAGGTAATACTGCTGCGGTTGATAAAGGGCCAGTAAGGTCTATGTCATGCCCTGGGCACTCAGTAAGTATTAGCTTGCCCCCGACCCCCATCTTGACATAGATCATAAGGTTCTCAAGTGTCAGGACCATGTTTCTGGTCTTAAGTTCCCTACCACTCCTGACCCAGAGCTGAGCATAGGAGGTGGCAGTTGAGTGAAGGGGTTAAGGGGCTGTGAGACTGTGGATGAGTCACTTAACCTCCCTGGGTCTCAGGTTCTTCACCAATAAAATAAACAAGAGAACCTACTTCTCTACATTGTTGTGAGGATAAATGAAAGTAACCCATGCACAGCCTTCAGCTTTGACTCTAGCACATAGCAAGTGCTCAGGGAAAGATGGCTCCGGTTGACTTTGCTAGCTGACTGATGCGAGCAGTGCTTATGCCAGGGCTTTGGCATCTGTGGCTAACACTTCAGCACCTGGCATAGAGTTCGGGCTCCAAAGGAGATGAGAGTGAGGGAACACTGCACTTGGAGCGGGAAGATCCCGGTCCTCAGACCGGCTCCACCACCCACAGGCTCTGTGGCCTGAGACATGTTACTTCCCCTCTCCAGGCCTCAGTTGTTTCATCTAGACAGGATGGGATGGAACACAGTCCGCTACATGGTCTATAGGTTATTAATTCCACCCTTTTTTTGTATCCGTTTCCAGCGTTCTCTCTCACCTACACATGGGAGAGGGAGCAAAGGATTTCTGGTTATTGGGAGGTTAAAGTATTAATGTTGGCAGAAAGCATTAGGAGCAGAAGACAAGGTAAAAACCATGATTAAAAGTCCTCTGCATTTTACCAGGGCACCTGGGTGGCACAGTTGGTCTGACTCTTGGTCAGGTCGTGATCTCATGGTTGTGAGATTGAACCCTGCATCAGGCTCTGTGCTCAGTGCAGAGTCTGCTTGAGATTCTCTCTCTCCCTATGGCCCTCCCCCCCCACTCTCTCTCTTTCCCTCTCTCTCTCTCAAATAAATAAATACATCTTTTTAAAAAATAAAAAGTCCTCTGCATTTTACCGATTAGAGAGCTTTAAGGAGACGAGGGACACAGTGGTTCACAACCGCAGTTTTTAAGAGTTTGACTTCCCCATATGAGGATGAGGAGACCACTGGGGTCCTTTTGGCCTGTCTGTCCTGGATTCATGTCCAAAGAGCCCATTCCATATTTGGTAGTAGTTTAAAGCCCGTAGCTGAACAAGCAGTGTGATAGCAGCAGGACAGCCCCCCCACCATTCTTCCCCACTCAGTTCTATTAGGTATGTGAAAGCTTTAAAAAAATGCCACTGGGGTTAAATCCCCTGGCCCTCACTTGGGTCTGTGGAGTTGCAAGAGACTTAGAAGGTTAATCCCTGAGGCAGCTGAAAACACTATGAAGTGTGGCCAACCAACTAGCCCCAAGTCACTGGGCTGTTGTTACAGTAGATCAGCATCTGTCCAGAGTTAAAGGCTGGGAAACCTCAGTTTCCAGGGAACTTACTTCCAATGAGGGAGTCCTCCTCCCAACTCTCATTCCTGCTCACTTGTACCTCTCCTTCCTCTTCACCATTGTCTGCTCTTGTCACCACCTTATGTGCCCCATACTCCCAAACAGGAAGCTGCATTCAGCAAGGTGATCTAGTGTCTCTTTGAGTCAGCCCAGTGGGAGAGTAAAGAATGTGGCCTTTGGAACCGCATAAACCTGGGTTTGGATCCTACTCTCTGGTGACCCTGGGCAAGTAGCTTCAACTTTCTTGGTCTCAGGTTGATTGGCTGTGCAATAGGGATAACAGTCATAGCTCCTGTCTTCGTTTGCTTGGGCTGCCATAGAAAAGGATCTCAGGTTAGATGGCTTAAACAACAGAGATTTATTTTCTCACAGTTTGGATCCTAGAAGTTTAAGATCAAGGTGCTGGCAGGGTTGGTTTCCTGAGGCCTCTCTCCTTGTCTTAGAGATGGCGGTCTTCTCGTGCCTCTTCACACGGTTGTCCCTCTGTTCATGTTCAGGCCTGGTGTCTCTTCCTCTTATCATAAGAACATCAGTGACCCTGGCTTAGGCCCCAGCCTAATGGGTATGTTTTAACTTAATTACCTCTGTAAGGACCTGATCTCCAAATACAGTCACATTCTGAAGTAACGAGTCCAAGGGCTTCAAATATGAATTTGGGGGATGGGGATGACACGCCAGCCTATAAGAGTTCCCAAGTGCGTATTACATATTTGCATGGATCAGGTGCTCTATGACCTGCTTCTATGTATATCCCCTTACTCAGTCTCAGGTTTAGGGGGTCAGATACTATAACATTTCCATTTTAGAGATAAAAAAACAGAGTCCTAGAGATTTGGACAGCTTGCCCAAGGTCAGAGCCAGCAACTGGCAGAGCCAAAATTCAAACCCAAGCTTGCCTGACTCCAGAGCCCACATTCCTAACCACAGTCTCCTTACTGTATTTATGAGAAGTTAGTAACTACTTAAAGTGCCACCTAGTAGAAGCTCAATTAATGTTTGTGCCCTTATGCCTTTGAAGCCTTAAATGGGCCCAGGCTTGTTGAATGACTGAGGCCCCATATCTCTAGGTAACACCTTTTGCTGTTCGTAGATCCCTCTGCAGCCACCTTAATCTTTCAGTTCTGCACTAAACTTGAAAACATAACTACATGCAATATGTGTCTCCATAAAACTCTATATCGATGTGAAACAGTGCTATAAAAGTGAAAAACCAGTGGAGAAAACAAAAACCATACTACTCAATTTCCAGCAGAGTTGTTATCTGGTGTGGTGAAATGGTAATAGGACGATGGGGAAACCAATCCATCAGGATGGTGGGGGTTTCAGAAACAGCCCTCCTGCCTGGAGCTGGATCCCGGAGACCTGCTCCCCCATGCGAGCCTAGCCTTCAGAGTCCAGGGACAGACCAGTCTCACCATTGCAGACGTGGGGTCATTTTTTCCAGGGGCACAGCCACTAAAAGCTCATGGAAAATATTCCTGCAAACTGGAGCTCCCGTCCCTCCTCCTTCTTCATTCCCCCACTCCCTGAACACTGCAGTGAGGCTCTGGCCTTCTGTTTGCTTTACAGCATGCTTCATCAACTGCAAGTTTCATCATGTGCTTGAGGACAGGTTAGCTTTAATCTGCATGTGGACAGATAATGGATTACAGTGAGTGCCATGTCAGTCTTGGGATTTCTATTTTGCATGAGTTGCACTCTGTCTATAGTGCTTTAAGCAAGAGCCAGGAAAGAAGGCATGGAAGGTTTCTTTTCTTTTCCACTGAGGCTTTATCTGGCTAAGCACAGGAGCCTGTTGTCTATACACAGAGTTGATTATAGGCTAATACTTTGAATTGTCTTGTAGACCCTTAAATGGTAAAATTTTAGTTAGGAATAAGTTATATAGACCAGAATTTTTCAAACTTGACTGTGCATCTGAACACCTGGGAATCTTATTAAAATGTGGATTCTGGTTCTGTAGGTCTGGGGTGGGACCTAAGAGTCTATATTTGTAACAAACTTCCAGGTGATGCCCCTGGCCCAGGACCACATTTGGTGAGCAAGGATCTAGGTTCCACTGCTTCTCAAACTTAGCATTTGGGGAAAAAAAATCCCTTGAGGTGCTGGTTAAAATATTGATTCCCAGGCCATGTAACCAAGACATCTAGTTCATTAGATCTGGAATGGACTTAGGGTTCTGACCTTGTAAATAGGCACCCTACATGATTTTGGTGTATGTCATCCATGAGCATAGTTTGAGAAACACTGATCTAGTACAAACCCTATTACTTTATAGATATGGGAGCAGGCAAAAAACCAGACATCTCTTGAGCACCTATTGTGTACTAGATACCCTTTGCATATGCAATCTTCTTTAGTTCTCCTGCAGGGTAGATATTTTTGTGCCTACTGCACAGATGATAAAACTGAAGCCTAAGAGTTAGACTAACTCACTAGGAATACACCCAGGGCTTTCTGACCCCCAATTCTATGGATTGTTTTCTACCTTATCATGTGCCTCCTGTGCTGAAACACACCTTACAAAAGAGAGAAAAAACAATCATGGATCTCTGAAGCTTTCAAGTTTCAGTATTTTGTACTTTTAGGCTTATATGAGTATATATGAGCACATGCTCATACCTGAGATCTAAAGTATTAAGACTTGAAACATTAAAACAGAAAATTTATAGACTTAGGGGCACCTGGGTGGCTCAGTCAGTTAAGCGGCTGCCTTCGGCTCAGGTCATGATCCCAGGGTCCTGGGATCAAGCCCTGCATTGAACTCCCTGCTCAGCGGGGAGCCTGCTTCTCCCTCTGCCTGCCACTTCCCCTGCTTGTGCGGGCGCTCGCTCTCTCTGTCAAATAAATAAATAAAATATTTTTTAAAAAATAAAAAGAAAAAAGAAAAAAAGAAAATTTATAGACTTAAATGTATGTGTGCAAGTAGACCTTCCTAAATTCCCTACAACATATCAAAGGTAGAGTTGGGTTTTATATTTGAAAACTTTTTGGCCCTTTGGGCCAACAGAAGAACTTTCTAAAGTGATCAGGTAATACTTGTACTGAGAACATTTTGCCAGCTTGAAAAGTTTTTTTGGTGGTTTTTTTTTTTTTTAAAGAAAGAAAACCAAGCTGTGACTTTACAATGCTTTGGAATTACAGAATATGCTTGTAATTTTTACAATTCTGCACAGACTTCTTTGCCACATCTGGTTGATATTACTGGCAGGGATATATGGGGGAATAAACCATGGGCTGGAATGTGAAACATCCCACAAAATGAGTTTCTTATAGGTTGCTGCATAAAACATTTTGATTCTCCCTCTCTTAAGTGATTTCATGGATTTAGTATTTTCTTTGGTTTGAAGGTAAGGGTTTTTGCTGGTCTACTTGGTGGGGGATCCAAGATGGCTTTCTGAAGATGTGTGCAAAGGGTTAACCATTCTAGAGTCATGCCATGGATCAGGGTGAGAAAAGCCATCCTTGAAGAAAGTCAGACTAAACTGGATACTGGTGATAATGGTGAAACCCTGGAGCCAACTGAATTGCTACAGAAAAAGGAAAAATATAAAGAGAAAAGGTTATATGTGTAAGGGCTTCAGAAAAGCTCCTGAATTTTAGTTCTGGTGGTGCATTAAACAGTTCACAGCAAGAAGAGCTCAGCTCCTTGCACACACAGCCGGAAGCCTTCATATGTTGGTGTGTTCTCTGTGCTGTATGTGAAAACAGTGAATTGGGGAAGTGGAAAAATAAAACAAACACCCAGCTGATACCTGGCACATAGTCAATTCCCTGTTGGGGACATTCCTATCCAATTCCTAGGAAGAGAACTGTGTGACCAGGGACAACTAAAATATTCATTGAACACCTACTGTGTGTGTGTGTGTGTGTGTGTGTGTGTGTGTGTGTGTGTGAGGGAGAAAGGAAGGAGAGAGAGAGAGAGAGAAACGTGCTGGTTGTTAGGATGCTGAGTATATAGAATGCAGACATGTCTAATCTGAGCCCAGAGGGTGTGAGCATGGGCTTCTTGCCACCTGGCTCCTTCTCAGACTTCCTTGGCTGGGACCCACCTGCAGAGTTGGAACCTCTCTACACAACACCATGTGCTGCTCTCAGCACCTTGTGGCATGTGGTAAAGTCAGCTAGCCTCAGCATGGCTATGTGGCCATCACCAGTGATGCTCACATAAAGAATGTGTTCTCAGTGGCAACCTTAGGCCATCACTGAGCATGAGAACCCAAGGCCAGCCTATGTGCACACTCCTTATCTGGAGTTAGAAACTCTCAAGGGAATTGAGAATGTCAGGGAATTATCACATTATATATAGAAAAACATAAGCCTTTTGAGGTGGGCAGACTCCAAACACACATTCTACAATTGCCTGAATGATGCAAATGTACCCACATCTAATAATCTTGAATTATTTGTTCTTGAACCACATTCAGCATCAACAGAAACATTTCTAAAGAGCCTAATCATCTCTCATTTTCAACCAACATTTGGGAATCTTTCCAGGGGACAAATAGTGTTTTAATTTGATGTCCTGAATTCTAGCATAATTTCAAATTATCAAAAAAAAGTCTGTAACTTTGGCTTTCTTCTGTCTTTCCTGTGGGCTCAGTACCTGTATGTTGAACATTTTCATTTTTCAGGTTTGTAGTCCATTTACAAAGTCCTGGAGATTGAAGATTGTAATGAAAGTGTTCACACATTATTAACAACAGCAAAACTATACTAACAGTACTGTCTAAACCAAATAGAAATGGAGAAGTTTGAGGGGGTAGTTCAAGATGGCAGCATAGGAAGATGCTGAACTTACCTCTTCCCATGGGCATGCCAAATCTATAGCTACATACAGAACAATTCTCTATGAAAAAGACCTGAAAACTATCTGAACAGCTCCTCCACAACAAAGGATAAAAAGGGCACAACAGAATGATTAGTAGAGGCAGAGATGTGGTCTTGCCAAAACCCCCACCCCTAGTGGGGGACAACCCAGTAGTGGGAGGGATCCCATAAATATAGAGTGTATCTCTAAGGAGCAAGGGGTTCAAACCCCATATTAGGTATCCCAATCATTGGGACCTGCACTGAAGAAATGAGCCTACAAAATATCTGCCTTAAAAACCAATGGGGCTTATATCCAGGAGACCTAAAGGGCTCTAGGAGACTGAGGCTCCACTCTTAAAGGGCTCACACACAGATTCACTCACCCCAGGATCCAGCTCAAAAGCAGCAAGCTGAAAGGAGCCTAGACTATATGTGAAGGAGATTCATTGGCTAAGCTTAAAGGGACTACCAGAGGAGTAGGGGTCTGTTAGAACTCTCTCTAGGGACAGAGGCACGGGCAAGCACCATTTTGCATTTTCCCTCTACCTTGCTAGTGTTGCTTGTCCCATCCCTGTATTCCCCTGCAGCCCTGCCAAACCCAGTAAGTGTGCTTATCCCAGCCCTGCATGTCCCCACAGCCCTGCCCTGTGAAACCTGGTAGGCCCACTTGCCCTGGCCCAATGCTCCCCCATGCCTCCACCCAGCAAAACTCACTTGGCAGGCTCATTCCAGCCTGGCACTCTCCTATGACCTCAAAGCTGGCAGGTGTGCACATTCCACCCAGGGAATGAGCCCTTGAATGCTGGCTCTGATGGCAGGTGTACTTGCATTTCTGGGCTCCACATAACTGAGATAATCAAAGAGTCAGTTCTTAGAAGGCTACCACACCCAGGGCACTGCACAGACATCAGACTGAAACGCACCCCCCTCAGGCTTTCTGTGACCACTCCTTCAAAACTAGGAAAGGTAGCTGCTTTGCCTAATACACAGAATCAAACAGAGAGTCAAGCAAAACAAGGAAACAGAGGAATATGTTCCATGTGAAAGAATAAGATAAAACCCTAGGAAAAATTCTTAATGAAATGGAGATAAGTAATTTACCTGATAAAGAGTTCAAAGTATGGTCATAAAGATGAGAGATGAGAGATGAGAGAGAACAGAGGAGAGGAGAGGAAAGACCGGAGCTCCCAGGTATCGGAGCAGGGAAGCGGCTGCAGAGACAGAGCGGAGGAGCGGGCTCTCAGCTCAGGGTTGCCATAAACCGTGATCCACAGCACAGTTGGGCCACTGATCTTTCAGCAGGGACCCAACAAGCGGCAGATCTGGGGAGACTCCCCTTCCTCCCCCGGGAGGAGCGGCGCAGGAGCGCACTGCAGGGATCTGCTGGTTTGGAGACTCTACACAGGGTCGTGAGCCAGAGATAGAAATGCTCAGTCACAGGCCGGGTGAGCATGGAGTGCGGCCAGAGACCGGGGAGACGGGACTGAGTGACTGTTTTTCTCTGGGGACGCACTGAGGAGTGGGGCCCCGAGTTCTCAGCTCCTCTGGGGCAGAGATTGGGAGGCCGCCATTTTCATTCTCGTCCTCCAAAGCTGTATGGAAGGCTTGCAGGGAACAAAAGCTCCCAAGAGCAAACCCGAGCAGATTACTTAGTCCGGACCCAGGAAGGGTGGGGCAATTCTGCCTCCGGCAAAGACATTTGAGAAGAACAGCAACAGGCCCCTCCCCCAGAAGATTAGCAAGAACAGCCAGCCAAGACCAAGTTTACTGATCAATGAGAATGGCAGAACTCCAGCGCTAGGGGAATACAGCACATAGAATTCATGGCTTTTTTTCCATGATTCTTTAGTCTTTCAAAGTTAATTTTTTTTAATTTTCTTTTTTTCTTTTTCTTTTTTTTGAATTTTTATTTTTCCCTTTCTCAAACAACATCTTATCAATCCCTTTTTTAAAAAATCTTTTTTATTTTTCATTTTTAACGTCATATTCTATCCCTTCATAGTAGTTAATATTATTTTGGGTATATATATATATACACATATATATATATATGTTGTTCTCTTTAAAATTTTGGGATACAGTTTCTTCTAACAGACCAAAATATACCCTAAATCTCTAGTGTATGGCTTTGTTCTAGTCTCCTGCCTGATCACATTCTCTCCCCTTTTTTTTTTTAAATTCCTCTTCTTTCTTTTTTCAACCAACTTCTTATCAATTCCTTTTATAAAATCTTTTATATTTCATCGGTACAGTCATATTCCATCCCTTTATCATATTTACCCTTATTTTTGAACATATATAAGTTTTTGTTTCTTTAAAATTTTGGGAGGCACTTTCTTCTAACAGACCAAAATATGCCCAAAATCTAGTGTGTGGCACTGACCTATGCACCAGCCTGATCATATTTGATCATATTCTTTTTTTTAAATCTTTTTCTTTTTCTTTCTTTTTTCTTTCTTTCCCTTTCTTTTCCCCTGGTTTCAGGTCTCTTCTCATTTGTTTAGTGTATATTTTTCTGGAGCTGTTGTTACCCTGTTAGCATTTTGTTCTCTCATTCATCTGTTCTCCTCTGGACAAAATGACAATATGGAAAAAATCACCTCAAAAATAAGAACAAGAGGCAGTACCGACTGCCAGGGACCTAATCAATACGGACATTAGTAAGATGTCAGAACTAGAGTTCAGAATGACGATTTTAAAAATACTACCTGGGCTTGAAAAAAGCATGGAAGTT
>NC_138375.1:53445821-53643514 GCF_054177405.1 Leptonychotes weddellii | reverse complement strand
TCCTGGAGTCCCTGGATCGAGTCCCGCATCGGGCTCCCTGCTCGGCAGGGAGTCTGCTTCTCCCTCTGACCTTCCTCCCTCTCATGCTCTCTGTCTCTCATTCTCTCTCTCTCAAATAAATAAATAAAATCTTTAAAAAAAAAAAACTAGTGATGTATGGTGATTAACATAACATAATAAAAAAATAAATAAATAAAAGAAAAAAAGAAAAAGGAATTTTAAAAAGTGAAGATAACTTAAGGCACCTATGGCACAACATCAAGTAGATCAACATTCACATAATAGTGGGTCCCAAATGAAAATGAGATTGCAACATACCAAAATCTATGAGACACAGCAAGAGCAGTTCTGTGAGGGAGGTTCATAGTGAGTGATATAGGCCAACCTCAAGAAAAAAGAAAAATTTCAAATAAGCAATCTAACTTTACACCTAAAGGAACTAGAAAAAAAGGAACAAGTGAAGGCCAAAACTAATAGAGGGAAGGGAGTAATAAAGATCAAAGCAGAAATAAATGAAATAGAGACTGAAAAGACAATAGAATCAATGAAACAAAGAGCTGGTTATTTTGAAAAGAAATAAATTGATAAACCTTAGCTAGACTCACTAAGAAAAAAAATGATAGGACTCCAATAAATAAACTCAGAATGAAAGAGGATATATTACTGATACCACAGAAATATAAAATATCATAAGAAACTATGAATAATTATATGCTAACAAATTAAACAACCTAGAGGAAATGGATAAATTCCTAGACACATGCAATACTTCAAATCATGAAGAAAGAAGATCTGAGTAGACTGATAATTAGCAAGGAGATTGAATCATTAATCAAAAACCTCCCAACAAACAAAAGTCTAGGACCAGGGGGCTTTACTGGTAAACTCTACCATACAAAGATTTTATACCTATCCTTCTCAAATTCCTCCAAAAAACTGAAGAGGAAGGAATGCTTTCAGACTTATTATACAAAGCCAGCATTACCCTGATACCAAGACCAGACAAGGAAACCACAAAAGAGGAAAATTATAGGACAATATCCCTGATGGACATAGATGCAAAAATCCTCAGCAAAATATTAGCAAACCAAATTCAGCAATATATTGACAGGATCATATACCATGATCAAGTGAGATTTATTCCAAGGATGCAAGGATGGTTAACATCCACAAGTTAATTAACGTGATACACCACATCAACAAAATGAAGGATAAAAATCATATCATCTCAATAGATGTAGAAAAAACACTTGACAAAATGTAACATCTGTTTATAATAAAAACTCGCAACAAAGCAGGTATATAGGGAATGTACCTCAACATAATAAAAGCCATTTATGATAAGCCCAGCTAACATCATACTCAGTGGTGAAAAGCTGAAAGATCAAGAATAAGACATGGATACCTGTTCTTGCCACTTTTATTCAATGTAGTTTTGGAAGTCCTAGCCAGAGCAATTAGGAAGGAAATGAAATAAGAGTCATCAAAACAAAGGAAGAAGTAAAAATGACATTATTTGTGGATAACATGATATTATATATAGAAAACCCTAAAAACTCACCAAAAATTGTTAGAATTAATAAATTCAGTAAAGTTGCAGGATACAAAGTCAATATACAAAAATTTGCTGCTTTTTTATACACTAACAAACCATCAGAAAGAGAAATTAAGAAAACAGTCCCATTTACAATTGCATTAAAAAGAATAAAATAGGGACACCTGGGTGGCTCACTCGGTTAAGTTCCTGCCTTTGGCTCAGGTTATGATGCCAGGGTCCTGGGATGAGTCCCGTATCGGACTCCTTGCTTAGCAGGGAGCCCGCTTCTCCCTCTGCCTGCTCTGCCTGCCACTCTCCCTGCTTGTGCTCTCTCTCTCTGACAAATAAATAAATAAAATCTTAAAAAAAAAAAAAAGAATAAAATACCCAGGAATAAATTTAATCAAGGAGGTAAAAAAGGCCTGTACGCTGAAAACTATAAGATATTGATGAAAGAAATTGAGGCGAACACACATAAATGGAAAGATATTCCATGCTTATGGAGTGGAAGAATTAATACTGTTAAAATGTCCGTATCAGGGGCGCCTGGGTGGCTCAGTCGTTAAGCGTCTGCCTTCGGCTCAGGTCATGATCCCGGGGTCCTGGGATCGAGCCCCACATCAGGCTCCCTGCTCTGCAGGAAGCCTGCTTCTCCCTCTCCCACTCCCCCTGCTTGTGCTCCCTCTCTCGCTGTGTCTCTCTCTGTCAAGTAAATAAATAAAATCTTAAAAAAAAAAGAAAAAAAGTCTTAAAAAAAAAAAAATGTTCGTATCACCCACAGCAATTTCCAGATTCAGTGCAATCCCTATCAAAATCCCAGTGGCATTTTTCTCACAAAAAAGAACAAACAATCTTAAAATTTGTATGGAACCACAAAATATTATGAATAGCCAGAGCAATCTTGAGAAAGAATAACAAAGCTGGAGGCATTCCTGTGTGCCCTGATTTCAAACTATATTACAAAATTATAATAATGAAAACTGTATGGTATTGGCACAAAAACAGACACATAGATCAATGAAACAGAATAGAGAACCAAGAAAGCTTTTCATATATGGTCAATTAATTCATGACAAAAGAGGCAAGAATATACAATGGAGAAAGGACAGAAGGACAGTGTCTTCAATAAATGGTGCTGGGAAAATTGAAGAGTCATATGCAAAAGAATGAAACTGGACCACTATCTTACACCATATACAAAAATTAATTCACAGTGGATTAAAGACTTAAATATAAGACCAGATACCATAAAACTCCTAGAAGAAAACATAGGTGGTAAGCTTCTTGACCTCACTCTTAGAGATATGTTTTTAGATTTGACTCCAAGGGTAATGGCAATGAAAACAAAAATAAAGAAATGGGGCTACATCAAACTAAAAACCTTCACAGTGAAGGAAACTATCAACAAAATTTTTTTAAAAACCAATCTACTAAATGGGAGAAAATATTTGCAAATCATATATCTGATAAGGGGTTAATATCTAAAATATATTTTAAAAAGTCATACAACTCAATAACAAAAAACAGTCTGTTAAAAAATGGGCAGAGAATCTGAATAGACTTTTTTTTTCAAAGAAGACATTACAGATGGCCAGCAGGCACATAGAAAGATGCTCAATATCACTAATCAGGGAAACGCAGAGCAAAGCTGTGTACCCCAATGTTTATAGCAGCAATGTCCACAATAGCCAAAATATGGAAAGAGCTCAGATGTCCACCAAAAGATGAATGGATAAAGAAGATGTGGTATATATAATGGAATATTACTCAGCCATCAGAAAGAATGAAATCTTGCCATTTGCAATGACATGGATGGAACTAGAGAGTATTAAATTAAGCTAATTAATCAGTCAGAGAAAGACAAATACCATATAATTTCACTCATATGTGAATTTAAGAAACAAAACAGATGAACATAGGAGAAGGAAAGGAAAAAAAATAAGATAAAAAACAGGGAGGCAAACCATAAGAGACTCTTAACTCTAAAGAACAAACTGAGCATTGCTGGAGGGGAGGTGGGTGGGGGGAAGGGATAATTGGGTGATAGGCATTAAGGAAGGCACTTAATGTAATGAGCACTGGGTGTTATATGCAACTGATGAATCACTAAATTTTACTCCTAAAACTAATAATACACTATATGTTAACTAAATTGAATTTAAATAAAAAATAAAAATAAAAAAAACACAATGAGATATCATCTCATAATGTGGAGAATGGCCATTATCATAAAGATAAGAAAAAACAAGTGTTGGCAAGGATGTGGAGAAAAGGGAAGTCTCATGCACTGCTGGTGGGAATGTAAATTGATGCAGCCACTATGGAAAAATAGAACTACCATATGATCTAGCAATTCCACTTCTGGGTATTTATTGAAAAAACAAAACACTAGTTTGAAAACATATGCACCCTATGTTCATTGCAGCATTAGTCACAGTAGCTTTGATATGGAAACAATCAAAGTATCCATTGATGGATGAATGGATAAAGAAGATGTGGTGTTTGTATACACTGGAATACTACTCAACCATTAAAAAAGAGAATGAAATCTTGCCATTTATGACAACATGGATGGACCTTGAGGGTATTATGCTTAGTGAAATAAGTCAGACAGAGAAAAACAAATACCATATGATCTCACTTATATGCAGAATGTAAAAAGCAAAATAAATGAACAAACAAAACCAACATGTAGAAGCAGAAAACAGATTGGTGGTTGTCAGAGGGGTGGAGGGATTGGGATTTGGGGAAAAGGGAAAAGGGGGTCTGGGAGTACAGAGTTCCAGTCATAAAATAAATAAGTCATGGGGATGTAATGTATAACGTGGTGACCATAGTCAACAATATTGTATTGTATATTATATAACTTTATATGGGAAGAAGCTAGACTCACTGTGGTGATCATTTTGTGTTGTATACAAATATCAAATCATTATGTTGTACACCTGAAACTAGTATAATATTATGTGTCAATTACACCTCAATTAAAAAAATAGTAAATATTTTTCCCTTCCTTCTCCTAATGTCCTCTATGGAAGGGAAAAATGAAGGGGTGGGGGAATCAGAGGGGGAGACAAACCATGAGAGACTATGGACTCCGGGAATCAAACTGAGGGTTTTGAGGGGGGGCTAAGGGGGATGGGTGAACCTGGTGATGGGTATTAAGGAGAGCATGTATTGCATGGAGCACGAGATGTTATACACAAACAATGAATCATGGAACACTACATCAAAAACTAATGATGTACTGTATGGTGACTAACAAAACATAATAAAAAAATTTTTTTTTAAATAGTAAATAAATATAATGTTTTAAGTTAAAAAAAAAATAAAAGAAGTGGAGAAGTTTACGTAAATTTTACACTCCTTGCCTGAATGTGGTGTGCTGGACCAGAGTTTTTGGTTCATGGTTTAGAAAAATATTTTAATGTTTTATTCATGATGTTTCTTTCTTCCCATGATTCCTTCTCTAATTCTCCCCACTCTGCTTATGGTGATGAAGCCTGTTTGGAAGTCTGGCCTCATCTTGATTGGTGTTGCCTGTTGTATAGCCAAGAACTTTCCATGGTTGGCTAAATGGAGTATTTAGCTATTAAACTGATGGTTTGGCCTCTCATTGGTGTGTCTAGGGCTCTGGACTAGAATTTCTCATCAATGAGTCAGCTTTTGATCAAAATATACTTAGAGTCATGCCAACATTTCTCCTAATGAAGAAAGCATCCTGACCTTTGGAGGTCAAAATGCTCTGTCTAAGGGAAAAAACTACATTTCTAAGAGGGTTAAAGGGTAACTGAGGAATACTCCCCTCCATCTCAATTTCATTTAATTTGAGATTTATGAGATCCTAAGCTGTGTATCAAGATGCTCAGAGAGACCTGACTTCAATAATTTAAAAAAGTATTTTTTAATGAAATTTGCTGATAGTGGTATAGAAAGAAATGCTGGATCATCAATTTTATTAATATCATGGTCTTAATCATCTCCTTCCTGTGTCTCCACATTTCCTGCTCTGCCCTTCCTCTTCCCAAAAGCACATGCCACATACACATAACATTTCACCCACACATGCACATAAAACCTTCTCTCTATAGAAGAATCCCAGACAGATAAATGAAGATCCCTTCCAGGCTGCTGAATCTAAGCACAGATATAATTTCACTTTAGCGCAAGATACTGACTTTTAAATTAGCTCAAATTATTGAGCAACACTGTGAGAAGATATCAGGGGTCAGGAAGGCAGCAGCAGTGGTGGAGGGTGAAGATGCTTTATCTCCTTGACTCATAATTGGTGTTTTAGGTGCATAAAGATGGTTAGTGGCAGATCTGTGTCAGAGACAATAAATTATTAGTGTAAATGTTTTCTAGTCTCCAGAGAGAGCTTCTGTCTTCCCTGGAAGAGATGTGCATGGTCAGGCTTCTACCCGAGACCTTCCGGGACTTTGATTCCATTTTACAACACAGAGCAGAGCATTGTCAACCACCAGTTCCCAAGGGCTCAGCCATCGAACAAAATTATCTTAGGGAATAATTATTATGGCTTCCAACACTAATGGTGTTCTCTGCAGATCCTGTTCTCCTGTGCATGGCACTTCCTTTATTTTAAATGAGAGTGAAAGATGGGAGATCATTAGGCCTAATGAGGCCAGAAAAGCAGTAACAAGGGAAGACGGGTTGCCCAGAGAGTACTCTACTCACAAGCTTCTCCCCAAGTGTAGAATCATTGACAGGAGGGTGAGAAGATTGGGTAGAATTTGTCAGCTCTGTCTTTACCAGTTTGTCCACCACCTTCGGTCTCTGCTCTGTTCACCTTTATACAACCCACCATCCTTTCTTGATTAGATGACTTCAAGGACCTCCGCACTAAATCTTCCTACTCCTACTTCTGTTCCTTCATCATCCAAGGTCCATCCAACAGATGCCAGGATCATCCTGAGACAAATCAGATCTCCTCATTCCACAATTAAATCTTCCAGTGACTTCCTGTTGTTCTAAGAAATAACCCCAGCTCCTACCTTACACAGTCTAGCCTCTGTCACTCTTCCTGGTGCCATCCAAGGCCACTCTCTCCACTTCCACCACAGCAGCCTTAACAGGCCTTCCTCCTATTGCTCCAACACTCCCACATCTTTCTCAGCTCAGGACCTTGGCCTTGCTATTACTTCTGCCTGGGACATTCTGACTCCAGAATTTGGCCTGGGTAGGCCCTTCTTGAAATGTAGATCCTGGTTCAAACATGACTTGCTCAGAGAGCCCTTTTCTAATAACCCTACCTACAGTGCTGTTTTTTCCTTGCCGGCCATTGTCTGTAACATGACCCTCTTTTTTTTTCTTCATGGCACTTAACCACTCCCTGAAATTCTTTTGCTCATTTGTTTGTTTGGTTGTTTATTTTCTGCTCTCCTATTCCCCCATTAGGATGCAAGCTTCTTGAGAACAGGGATTTTGTCTGTCCTGTTGACTCTATAATTGCCTAATATTTTATCTAGCACGTCGTGGGCGTTCAATAAATATTCTGTGAATGAGTGACCGAGAGAAGGAATTTGGTCTCTCTAAAATCTGCTTTTTTTCTCAATATATAGTCAAAGTCACCTTCTGTTCCGAATCATTGCCCTGAAAAAGCCCCAAGTGACTCTTTAATAGCATATGTGCACATATATGCATACAGACACATGCATACACACACTCATCAAGGATGCACACAAAAGTGAGGATGAAACTAACACACCACATTCCCTTCCTCTGTTTCTGGCCTCTATTTCACTTTTTGCAAGAAAAATTACTTGGGTTGAAAAAGTAGAAGGATCCTGCCCTGGAGTTTTGAGAATGCCTCCGTGGGATGAGCCCATCCACACACAGGTGGGCCGTGCAGTATGGAGGTGAACTGACTTTAAGAGCCAGTAGCGTAGGATCTCATACTGCCACCAAAGAGAAAAACAGCCCATCCAAGATCCTCTTCGGCAGATGTGAGCCAGTGCCTGAGACCGAGAGCTGGGGAGGGAGTGTTATTTTCTGATGCTTATTTCAAAGACCTGAGAATAATATTCGCTGTTACAGTGAAATGAAAAGATAAACTGCGTTTGCTTCATCTCCCAGCCTCGTTGATTTCTTTTTACTTTAATGGGCATTGAAAGGGATTGTGTAGCTATTGGGAGCCTCAGCTCAGTGAAGGCTTTATAAAGAAGGAAAAAGAAGACTAGTGGGGAATCAAACAAAAACCAAACCTCAGTCTGGAAAAAAAAAGAATAGATTACACTAATTTACTGAACACTGACCTAAACCTCCAAATTATTCTTCTCTTGATCTGAGATCTAAACTAGAGATTGTTCAAAAGACATCTGGTAAATTAGTCTAAACCTGAAGTGAACCCTATCTTCTAAATCAGTTGAACCAGAGCCATACTGGAATATCAAATTATTTTTTTTAAAGATTTTATTTATTCATTCGAGACACAGAGATACAAAGAGAGAGAGAGAGCACGAGCAGGGGGAGAGACAGAGGGAGAAGCAGGCTCCCTGCTGAGCCAGGAGCCAGATGTGGGGTGCCATCCCAGGACCCCGGGATCATGACCCGAGCCGAAGGCAGATACTTAACCATCTGAGCCACCCAGGCGTCCCTGGAACATCAAATTATTAATGTTTTCCAAACTAACTCTGTCCAAGTCTCTGGCTGGTGTTATATAAAGCTGCAACACCAACCGACTGTTTATTCTTCTTCACTCCTGTCGTGCCTCCTGCCCTTATCCACCACTTCTCCCTTCTGCACACATACCAGCCTTCAGTGATGGCCCCACCATCTGTGCCATGCTGTGGAATGCAGGCCTTCCAGACTCTCTGTTCTGCTTCCATGATGTGAGGGATGCTGCTCTTCTGAACAGCTTGACCTACTCACCACTTTTAATTCCACATCATGGGGAAAAGAGGAGTGTCTTTTCAGTGCCGGCATACTTATTAGGTGAATGGGGAAAAAAGGGAAGATAGGATGGAAGGAAAGGAAGGAAACCTGGAATAAGGAAGAGAGGGAAGAAGGAAGACCACCACCAACAAAAAGTAAATATGAGACAGAGGTGGTAAAGATAAAGACTCAGTGGAGGACAAAGGAACAGAAAGCAAGAGAATAGGAATACTTGAATATTCGGGGAGGTAAATGTATTTCAGTTTGTTTTTGTCTTTTTCTGGTTCCTTCCAAGGCAAATGGAACAATTTTTGATTACACGTGTGCCTCTTCATTCTGTGCCACGCTCTGTGTGAGCTCTTATCTGTATAGTAACCCCTCAGGAGGAAAGAAGCATCATCTTCATAGATTACCAGAGCCAAATGGCACCTTCTGGAACTTCTAGACCAGTGCCTTCATTTTACAGCTGTAGAACCTGAGGCACAGAGCAGTAGGGAACTCACAAATCCCAGCCCTCAGATTCTTGGTCTGGTACTGTGGGCACAGCCCAAAGATTCATTCTTACCTTGGCCATGATTTTTCATTAAGTGACAGGGAAGAGAAGCCATGGAAGAAGGATCATTGGCTTATAAGGGATCAAGTATCGATGTTTGAGGGGTCAGGCTGGCTGGGGTAGCAGTTATCTTAAAGGATATTCCTTTGAAAGATGTAATACTGGTAATAGATTTGCTGGGGAAGTAAGGATGAGTGATTCTTATCTATGATAGGGTTGTTGGAGGTTCTATGGAAGCATTATGACTGCCTCCTGGTAGTTATGTCATGACTTATCTGAAGAAGGGAATTGAAAGGTCAAACCCCACATGAGAGCCATTCCAAGGAAAGAATCAACAAAATAGGTAATCAAAAGGAATGAGTGGAGGCTGACTCCCTGAGGCTTTTCAGCCTGGTGTTGGAAGAATGGCGGTACTAACAAAAGGAAGAGAGGAGGAAGTCTCTTGAAGTAGGGTGATGGAGACTGCTCCCAGGGACGACAAGCCCTGGGATATTTGTATTTCCACCCCCTAGGAATTTCAGAAATTAAAAAGCTAAAGTCAGCTTTGGGATCAGCCTGAACAGGATTTTCTTTCCCAGCCTAGTGAGATACTTCTCTAAGGACATGTTCTTTATAAGGAGCCTGTGCATTTAAGAAAAAAGACCCTAGCCTGTTACTTATAACCCGGCAGACACTGAGGAACTCACCAGATTTTCCTAGTGGGCAGGGGCCCTGTACCCTGCTTACCTGTCATAAATAACCCATTTACCTGTAGCTAATTAGCCAGACTTCAGTGTGGAGTCCCAGATTGCTATGCTAATGATGTCAGCCCTCCCCTCCCAAGAAGCACTGATTTCCCAGCTCAGCATGAGGGACTTCAATAATATCTCTTTCCAATGATATAATTTGATTCCTCCATGGGAGGCTGCTCTGGTCCTAGCTCACTTAGCACTAAATCTCTCGCTAGCTAGTCTCATTACTTAATCTTTTCAGGCCCCAGACCAGCCCAGGCCTCTTATTTATTTATCTGGGGCCCTGTTTACTTCCCTGTTGTAAATTACTTCTGGCTCCTGGCCGTCTGATCGCTGCAGTGATAGACTAATAGCTCGGAGCTACTGCATTTGCCTTGTGTGATGAGGCAAGTAATATGCTTAACTTATGGGAAAGAAGCGCACCCTCCATTTATTTCAGTGGGGGAAAATATTACTCAGGGGAAAGGGCCAAATCATTTACCTAATGGCTGCTAGTGGAAGTCGGTGTAATTACTGACAGAATTATGTGAAACAAATTGCCATGTGCATAAATCTAAACTCCAGTTTCTCAAAGGCAGAGGGAGAATTTCGGCAGCTGGCACGGGGTTCCACCTTTCTGATGGGTGGGTTTCTGAAGGGATGTTGGCAGAAAGAAGATACTGGCCCTCTGATTTGCTTGACAAGGGGATGCTCTTCCTCAGCTCCAAACTCTAAACATCTAAGGCTGGAGTGGGCAGACTACAGCCTTCCAGCCTGTCCAGCCCACTGCCACCTGCTGTAGTAAATAAAGTTGTATTGGAACATAGCCACACCCACTCATTTACATACTACCTGTGACCCTATCTGGGCTACAGTGGCAGAGTTGCATAGTTGTGGCAGAGATCTTAAGGCCCTCAAAGCCAAAAATATTTGTAATATGGCTCTTTACAGAAAAAGTTTGCTGCTCCTTGTTCTACCATAAGAACCTTCAAATATTTTATATGGAGATAGATTAATTTGGATGACTCCCCTTAACTTTCCTCCAGACAAATTCAACCCCATGGCAAGGAAATTTGAAGGGAACTTGAATGGTTATCTTACTATGTAGGGCTTCTGAAACCATTCATTGGCCTCTCTCAACAGTTGTGTGGTTTAGTAGGGATCATGAGCCCATTTGACAGAAGAGAAGACTGAGACTCCAAAAGGGCAAGTGTTTTGTCCAATGTCCTTCAGTTGAGGAGATTGCAGAACCAGGATTCATACCTTGCCTGCCTGACTCCAAATTTTGTCTCCTTTCAGCTCAACCTCATTGCTTCCCAGGGTAAAGGAGAGAGTCCTCGGCAGAGGGAGAGGATGTATCTAGGCTTTCCCTTTTTCTGCAGAAGGGCTGTGGAAAGGGGTCATGTGAGCAGCCAAGTCACAAGGAACACAAAAGCCAGAGAAGAAGGGAGGCGGGTCTTGCTTTTTTCAGTCCACCCTCACTGTGGGGTAGATGGTGGAGCAAACCCTAGATATCTTGTCATGCTGGGAAGCATAACAGTTGTTTGTCAGGCAGCAACAGAAAACCAACAAGAAGAAGACCTGGGTGATAAAAGCGCATTTCATGGCCCATGTTGCCCGTGCAATGCCAATTGCTGGAGAGAGAGCCTGGTCCATATGGCTTCTTTATGGGGGAGACGGATGCCACCAGCTGGGCTGCAACCAGGGCTGAAAGCTAGTCTTGGCTCTTGCACTCACTGAAAGCAGTTTGCTAGGCTTTGGGGGCAGGCTGGAGCCAATCTCAGATGCCCTGAACTTGTGCAGTGGGTGTGAGAAAGGTGGTGTGTCCACAGGCCTGCAGGCATCACCAGTGTGCCTGCTGCAGCTGTAGACATCTCTGGTTGAAAACAGGACCAAAAGCACCTCTTGCAAAATAGCCTTTGGGCTCTGAACCTAGGAAGACAAGAGGGCACAGGGGAAATGATGGTAAATAACACAACCATGTAACAGCAGCTACAATTTGTTCAGTGCTTACAAAGCACCAGCCATTGTTCTAAACCCCATAATCTTCATGATCTCATTTAATCTTCATGACCATCCTGTGAGGTGGGTATAACTATTCCATTTTATCAAAGAGGAAAGGAAGCTCAGAGATGGTAAAAAATTTGCTCAAGCTAATATGTAAACAGTGGAGCTGAGAACTGAATCTGCCTGAGACCCTAACCATTCCACATACCAGGAGTGGGAGGTGGGAAAGCCACAGACATAGAGCAAACTGTCACGAAGTAGCTTTGCCGTGCGGATACATAATTTTGCTTTTCTGATCCTTGGTGTCCAATGTTTGAAGGGATATAACAGCCAGGGTTGTGGAGACAATCAAAGGTGATGTATATTTTCAGCCTAAACCTATTGTCTGATTCAAAGTAAGAGCTCAGCAGGCCCCTCTCCATTTTTCCCTCATCCTGTATTTGATAAAACACAAATCCAAGCTTTTCCATCACTACCATCATTGTCCATGATACTCTGCTGAGCTCTGCACAGACCACAGCCTCTCCCTTTAAGGCGTTTTCCACCTGAGATGGACATATATTTATCCATGTATAAATGGATACGCATTTATGGACCATGGCAGGGGGAGAGAACATCCCACCAGAGGTGAATGGAGCAAGAGGTATTTGTATCACATGCATGTCAAGGGAAGTTGCATTTTAGAGGAAGACGTTTTTATAATTCATTCATCTTTGCTGAGCTCCTGCTCTGGGAGATAGAAAGCAAAGAGAATTTTGCAAGTGTGCAGATGGGACAGGTGAGGGCTGGCTGTCACTTGTCTTTTGATCAAGCTGCAAAGGCTGTTGGTTCAGTCATCTCCTCCCCTGGAACTGGCAAGGTTGTGATGTACTGATGAGTTGGGCTTCAGTAGGAGAACTTGATACACAAGAGAATTAACATTGTTTTGTGTTGTACTACATGCTGCGCAAGTTCTTTCTCTGGCATTTTTCTTTCCAACCCTGTGAGGTGGGTATTAGTCTTATGTCCATTTGACATCGAGGAAAGAAGTTTAAAGAACATATGGTCTCAGAGTTAGGGAGAGATGAAAACAAGACCAGAACCCATGCCCTCCCAACTCCAGAGCTCATTATCCGCTACACATCAGGTGATGTCTGCACTGTGAGGATAGGTACTCCCTTCATGCCCTCCACGTTTCTCATGACATCCCAATTGTCTCCAAAGAATTTCTAGGAATTATTCTAGGGTCTGTGTATAGCTTCTTGAGGTCTGACCACTTCCAGCTAAGAGGGCCTGGGCTTTTTAGTACTTTCAAGATTACCACTGACAGAAACCTGAAGCAAAGTAGAATAAGGAAAAACAAGTGTCAACAATGACAATAAGAAGCCACAAGAGAGGATTGATGTTACAGCTCACAAGGTCCTAGGCCTGGAGCCCACTGGGTCTTTGTGACTCTCCAAATCTCATCTCTGCATCTCTCTACCTAGGAGCATTAGAGGAGCATCTCTCTACACCATTCTGTCAGGTGTCACCCTGTGATGAAACCCTAGCAGGCTGACACCATATCCTTAGAGCTTTGGTCCCTGGAACAGTCCCTGAGGCCAGAGCCTGGGCCTATGATCAACCCAGTCTGGATCACATGCCCACCTGCTATTGCTGAAAGGAAACCAGATGGATTCTAGGCATACAGAGCTGAGAGCAAACATGCCTCAACCAGGTGGAGCTCTGACTATGATGCCAAAGGTCACAGTCACCTTATGTCCAGAACACTACACCTCTTCAAGCCAACAGCCATGTCTTGCCATTTTCCTTCCTGGTCCTTCATAAAATAGGGAAAACACATCTGCAGCTCTTCCCAGGATTCAACCATGGGAGCTAAAAAAAAAAAAAAAAATAGGACTGGGGAGTCATCAAGGCTGCTAGAAGAGCAGTAACATTGAATTTGTAAAGCTGGGAAATAATGGGAAGGAGGGATGCAAACTCGGGAAGCCGATGCCTCTTATTTCCAGAGCTAAGAGGCAGCATCCTTGAAGGTTGGCAGGACTTCACAAGAACAGAGGAGACTTGATGGAAGTCTAGATCTCTCCTCTGCCTCCCTCTCCAGCTTTCATTCCTGCCATGTCCATGCTCACTTCTTTTACTCCTATCATTTCAAAACTGTCTTTTGCAGTTCAGAAATTCACCAGGTTTTATTTTTTTCTGCATCTTTATGCCTTCTTATTCATACCTAGAAGGCTCTTCTCACATCCTATTGTCTAATTAAATGTCACTTTTTAAAACTCAGCCCTCATCTCTCCTCCAGGAAGTCCTCCCTGATGACACTGGTTTTATGTATTAGAAAGACTTCTTCTGGCCCTAGCTTCCTGGGTGAACTATTTATCTGAGCATCAACCATACCCACTCTTAAGACTGATGCTTTGCCTGCCTTTCTACCAGACTGTAAACTACTTGTGAGTGGAAAATTGTGTTTGTATTTTTTTATTAGCAGAGTTTAGAACAGTGCTAAAATATTTTTGATGGAAAAACTGAGTAAGTGATATCTTAGCTCAGGCTGCTATAACAAAATACCTTACACGGGTGGCTTAAACAACAGACATTTATTTCTCACAGTTCTGGAGACTGGAAGTCTGAGATCAGTATGGTTGGGTTTGGGTGAGAACTCTTTTCCTGGCTTGCAGATGGCCATCTTTTTGTGGTATCCTTACATGGAAGGGGTTGGGGGAGGGAGGGAGGGAGAGAGAACTCTCTGGTCTCTCCTTATAAAGGCACTAATCCCAACATGAAGACTCTACCTTCTTGATCTCATCTAAATCTAGTTACCTTCCAAAGGCCTCACCTCCAAATACCATCACATTAGAGATTAGGACTTCACCATTTGACTCTTGGTGGGATACAAACATGCAGTTCATAACAAATGGGAGCAGTGCCACAGAACCAATGTTGATTTTGTAGAACTCATTACCTCAGAGGACTTCAAGGTGGAGGATATAAACATCAGCCTTAAATGTCTAGATACTCATTTCCCAAATGTGTTCTGTCTTAATGGATGTTCAGCAAAAAGAAAAAGAAAAAAAAAAGTATCCTGGTCAGATAAGTTTGTTCTAAAGGAAATATGGAAGACTTCCTGATTGCAGGACTTCTTCACGCCTTTACTTTGTTAAGATGCATTGTGAATTTCCAGGAGGTGCAAAGAAGCATGCAACTAGTTCCCAAACATTTTTTGACTGTGGAATCTGTGTTCATGGTGCACTGGGTGGGACTTGAGATTTATAGCATACTTGTATTAAGAAAATATAAGAAAATAAGAAAACCTTTTTTAAAAGATTTTTATTTATTTGACAGAGAGAGAGTGAGAGAGAGAGAGAGAGAGAGCACTCACAAGCAGGGGGAGAGGGAGAAGCAGACTCTCCACTGAGCAGGGAGCCCGATGTGGGGCTCGATCCTAGGACCCTGGGATCAGGACCTGAGCCAAAGGCAGACGCTTAACTGACCGAGCCACCCAGGCACCCCATGAGGTTAGAACTTTGTAAAATTAGGTTAATCCATAGGTGAAAGATCCATAAAAAGAGCCTGAAAAAAATACTGAGGGCAATTCAGTATTTCCTCTGGGAATGCCATAGTGATCAATCCAGGTTGGTGATTCTGAGGTGCCATTTAATTGCCATCTCAGTTTGGCCTTCAAGAGCCTTCTCATTCTTGGTTCTGATACAGGGCCACGGTCCCCCTCCAGGCACTTCCCTCCACTAAGGTCCAGAAGCATTTCAGAGGCTTTCGTAACACCCCACCTCTTTCTCAAAGCTTCCCCTGATTTGCTAGAAGAAAGGTGTCATTTTCCCTCCACACCAGTTGTCTGAAGATGCTGGTCCTCTCTCCCTCCCCAAGCCCACCCCCCTTAACATTTCCTCTTTGACTCTATCTTTGGGGAATTCCTCTGGCCTCAAGGGCAGAGAGTAGCTGTCGACTACGGAGGCATTCTGAGCAGGTTGTGGGAACTCAGATCCCTGCTTGAATCCAGTATTCTCATCCCAGCCCCACCCAGTTTCCCTCCAGAGGTGGAGTGAGTTCTTCCCAGCTGAATCCTAAGAGATGGATGCCTGCAAATAGTCAGCACCTCCCCCAAAGCAAAGGATATTTATGCATTCACAGGGTGGGGTGGGCTGCATTCCAGCCTAGGGACCTTTCCTGCTCTGCCACCCTGTCCCTCAGGACTCTGGTCTGATCCATGTACCTCCTGTGGGGAGAATAGCAACTAAATGGGGCCTCAGAATCTCCAACCTGGATTGATTACCATGGTGCTCCCAGAGGAAGTACTGAATTGCTGTCAGATACTTTTTCTCTTTCCTGAGGCTTCAGATCAAGGGAGTGCTACACCATCTCAGGGCTGCTGTCACCTCTGGAATCTTGGTGTCAGACACTTGCACAGAGCACATAAGCACAAAGGAAACCTGCAACACACATTCTAACCGCCCCCCCATCTGCCTACTCATTTGTTTGACCCATTACTACCCCCATGCTTTTGCTCGTGCCGATTTCTACTGCCTGGGATGCCCTGCCTTCTCTTCCAAGGCCTATCCAAGTCTAGAGAAGATGTCATGTGGTTCTTAAGAGTGAAGGTTCGGGATGCCTGGGTGGCCCAGTCGGTTAAGCATCGGCTGTCAGCTCAAGTCACGATCCCAGGGTCCTCTGCCTGCCTCTCTCTCTCTGTCTCTCTCTCTCTCTGACAAATAAATAAAATCTTAAAAAAAAAAAAGAGTGAGGGTTCTAAGTTAGGAGATTATTGCAAACATTAAATGAGGTATTCCTTATAAAGCATTTAGCACACTGCCTGGTGTTCAGTAAATGTCATTTGCTTTTATCTCATCCTCAAGCCTAAACCCTCCCCATTCAATGAAGACCTGTGGCAATCTCATCCCACATGGGTCCCCCAAATTCCTCACTGTGATCTCCAGAACCACCTTGATCACACTTCTGATGATACTGTTTGCATTGTTTTAACGGACTGCTGGTCATCTTCAGTGTTATTAAACAGGGTACTCCGTCTGTTTCTTTTTCTCCAGCCTACATGGTTGACAGTCATGTTGTCTGCCGGGGTCCACTACACACACAGGCCGATTGATTTACTGGTCTGTTTAATTCAGCTGCCTGATTGGCTAAAATCAAAGATTTGGAAAAATCACCCTTGTTCTTCTTGCAGCCACCCTTTCATTTAAAGAGCTTGCAAAATGGTGATCCCACAGATGGAATCCTGCCCACAGATATATTGTGTTTGGCCTGCATAATTTAAAAAAAAAAGAGTTGACTATATTTAAAAATTGAGAGTGTTCATATAAAAATCCAGACTGTTTGTTCCTCCCCCCAAATCAGGAGCTCCGGCGGGCGTAGAGGCCCTGATTCCCATTTGGCAGCAGTCCTCAGAGCCAAGTCTTGGGAGCCCCTTTTGAGGAGCATGCTTTCTCCATTTTGCTAAAATTCCTATCACTGTCACTGCCCCACATGGGCCTTGTTCATTTATTTTCATGACCCTTGTAGCCTTTCACATTTGGGGATAAGACCTTCTTCATTCCCTAGCAGCATGGCACAGAAGAGGTAACTGAGGCCCACAAAGCCAGGGCCACTGATCGGGCAGTGATGGTGGAGATCATTGAGGGGAAGATGACCATCAGGCTGCTTCTTCATTCCCCTAAACAAAGAGCAGGCCCCTAACAGGGTTCCCTTTCCCTTTGCTGGATTTGGAAATTGTTGGAAGACCCTGCTGGACCTTTCTCTGATGGTTTCCACAGTCCTTTCACTTCTGAGAAGGAGGCAGGGCCAACCTCATGATCTCTAGCCCGTACAGTAGGGTACCCAGCAAAGTCGAGGTCTTCAATGCTCTTCTGGGGATTCTGAAGGCCAGTGGGGGGAGGCAACACAAGCCTTTCAAGTGTGGGTGTCTGAGTAATCTGCCACCTCCAGTCCAACAAGACCAAATCCCCTCCTTTGGGTGCAGTCAGGGAGGCATGGAGAGAATCCCACCTCGGCATCCCCCAGGAAGTCCTGCACCTGGACACACCATTCTCTGTCCCAGGAAAGGCACCCCTGAGCTGCCTGCCTCACGGTACAGGCCTTCCGCCCGGGAGGAGGGCTGGACTTGGTCTCTGTGGCTTGCTGGACTCGGTCCTAGCAGTATCACATGGTCAAGATCAGGCCTTGTAGCTCCTCTGCCTGGTAAGGCTTTGCAAATAGGGAGTTTAGAGGAACGGGTAGGTCTGTTTCTAATTGAGACGGTTACTTCACTTCATCTCAGAGTCCGTGGGTCAGGGCCCTGATTTTGTGGTAACGCAGCTTCTCTGTAAAGTTCAGGCCTCTCTGTCTCCAGGTCTTACTTGTGTTGTTGCTGGCAAGTGATTTGGGGTGCGCTAATTACTGCCTGAACCCAGCAGCAGTTCTCTGTGGTAAGAGAGACTTCCCTTGCCATGGATCCCCTCTCTAATTTTCTGCACCGTGAAAACTTCCATTCTCTCATTTGACTTCTCAAAGTTCCTGGGCTCAAGACCCTTTTACATGGAAAGGTTTGGGAGAAGCCAGGTAATTTATTTTCCCAAGTTATGTCATCGAAAGCTGGTTCCATTATTTATTCCAGAAAAATGTGTGTTTTCATACACTTCGTGTGTAGAGATACCATAAAATGATATATTAATCTGGAAGGGTCCTTTGAGATCGTCTCGTTTAGGCATGGCAAATAGATTACATCTTAAATGCCAACTGTGATTAGATAAATGGCGCCCAGGGTAATATGTTGAAAAGGATTCTGAGGCCCATGCAAACTCAGGAAGGCAGCATGGGATACATTACACCTGGATGCCATGGAGCCAGCACCCGGAGTGGCAGCCCATTCCCTGGGTACAGGTCCCCCTGAGAAGGTTCAGGCTCCCCATTCTACAAGTGAGGAGCTCGTGCCCACAAACTGGAGCCAACTGGGGTGCTGCTAGCCTTTACAACACCCCAACGTGAATTGGAAAAGGAGACCCTTCCTGGGCTGACAATGCTCCAGGGTCATGGACTTGGGGTGTGTCTTAAATGAATGACTTCTGAGAAAAATTCCCAATACCAAGGTGGAGGGAGGAGAGGCATAGAGCTATCCCGGCAGGGTTTCTGGCCAGTGGCCACATCCCAGGGGTCAAGGAGCTTCTATGCCGTTTGCCTCCTGTCACCATTTCCTGTTGTCCCTCCTGAAGGATGCAGGCAGATCAGCCATAAGCCATCAGCCATTAGGAACATGGGTGAGAGTTGAGAGCTTGAAGGGGATTCTGTATAACTGAGTGATTTAAGACTATGAAATCCAGACAGAGCTGGGTTTGAATCCTGGCTTCGCCACTTTGGGGTCCTTGCCAAGTTACTTCATTTCCCAGAGATTCAATTTTGTTTTATTTTGTTTTGAAGTAGTGATACTAACACCTACCTCATTGAGCAGTTGTAAAAATTAAATGAGATGATGCATGTAAAGCTTCTAGCACAGTGTACAGCATTTAATTAACACTGTTTCGGTGAATGTATGCTATTTTTACCATCTGACGCCATGGAGCACATTTTCCCAATCAAAAGGCTCCAAGGTGAAGAATTTACCAGATCATTGAGCAGTCCCAGGGCTCTGGGACTCCGCAGTCTTGGAACAATAGAAAACAAGATGGCAGAATATTTATTATTTTCTAAAGTTATTTTTCACCTAATTAAAAATGACTTGAATGAACAATTTTGGAAATAAGTACTTACTTACAGTTTTGCAAGACATATATCCTACTCTCTGGAAACTATTTTCATTACCATGAGGTTGTAGAAAGGGGCTGACCCATGCTCAGAATGAATGACCCAGGAGGATGTGAGGGTTTGGGTTCTGTTGACCTATGGTACAGGAGAAATGCTTGCAGAGATGAAGAGGTGCTCCCACAGGAAATTCCCTCATTCATGCCCATCTTCATTGCCAGAAACCTCAACAGAACATTAAAATCCAGATCCTCACTGTGGAGAGGTTAGGAAGTTCTCCAGTAATGCTCCAGAGGAGCTGTGTGCTCCCCTTCCCCCAGGTCAAAGCACTTTCCAGAGTTCACTCACTCCCTGACCCTCCTCCTCAGCACTCATCTGTGGTTGGTGCTACCAGAGGATCAGCGAAGGGGGGGTGTGAGGAGGCAGGTGGGGTGAGCAGAAGGACCAGTGCCTGAAGTCAGCCTACCTGGGCTTGAATCCTCCTCTCCTTACCTCAGGCAGATTATTTAATCTCTCAGGGTCTCAGTTTTGTCATCGGTGAAATGGGTATGATAACAGTAACTAGCTCACAGAATTGCTGTGGTGCTGAAACGAATTAGTGCACGTAAGCACATCGAACAGGACTTGGAACCCAGTAAGCATTCAGTTCATGTTGGTCAACATTATTGTTACTAACACAAGGGTGGGGGAAGGGAGGTGGGAAAGTCTTTTTGGGAAATATCCCAGATTCTCCAAGTGATATGGGAACATACATGGACTTTTCTAGATAGGAAGGATCATTCTCATTTCTACCTTTCCTGAGTTTCTCTCACCTGTACTTTCAGTGCTATTACTGAAGTAAACCAGAAACTGGAAAAGATGAGACCTGTAGCATTAGGGAAGGTGATATTGGCAGGGGGTGGGAGGGAGAGGGGGCACCTACCAATTCCCCAGCCCTCTACCAGTGCTTCCTGGATTAGCCTAACCACAACCCAGGAGGGCATTTCTCTATCAGTAAGGAGATGGGTGCCAGGAGAGGTGAACTGACTTGACCAAGATCTCACAGTTCTCTTATAATAAGGTCTCAGCAGGAATCAGACTGATGTGGTGGCTCTGGGACCCAGACTGTTTCCACCACCTCTGCTACTTCCCTGTTGCTCAAGAAGATCCCCATAGCCCTGCCAACAATAATACCGTTATTGTGTACCTTGATGTGTCCGCTGCTAAATGAAGCATCTGAGCATGAACACGCTGAGTGAATCATTTACCAGGCAGCAGTTTTCTCATTAAGAACACGTGTTAGCAAATGAGTCTGTATCTCAGCATGAATGAGTCCTTTGGGGGTCATTGGTCTCCATGGAAAAGAAGGCCAGAAACAAAAGCAGTGATCCCAGAAGAAGAGGAGAAGAAGGAAAAGGAAAAAAACAAAACAAAACAAAACAAAAGCTGGTAGTATTAGTACAGAAGCTGACCTTAGACAGAAAGGGGAAAGAATATAGTGTGTGGTTTCTGAATTTGAATCCTGGCTTTGATCTTTACTATGGGACCATGGGCGAGTTACTTAACCTTCCTGTGCCTCAGTTTCTTCATCTGCAAGACAAGCATAATGATGCTAATATTACTGACCCCATCAGTTTCATTCAGTCAACTAATGTCTGTTGAGCAGCCACGCTGAGCTAAACACTCAGATACCCTTCTGTTCCAGGTGCTAGGGACACAGCTGGGAATGAAATACCGCAAAATGCCTGTCCCCAGGGGGCTCGTGTTCCGTAGGAAATGCACATCATAAACAAGATTAATACATAAAACAACTGGTATGTTGGATAGTGGTACATGCTAAGAACAGTTACACAGAGATGATAGCAGGTGGCTAAGAGAATTTTAGGTAAGATAGCCAGAGAAGCCCACAGTCCAGAGGTGACATTTGAGCAGTGACTTGCAGAAGGTGAGACAAAGAGCTATGTGGATGTCTGGGGAAAGAGCACTATTAATGAATGCATGTATGCCTGCATGGGGTTGTTTGGATGAAATATGATCGTCAGAAATGTAAAGCGCTTAAAACAGTACCTGATGTAGAGTATGTGCTCAGTAAATGTGAGCTTGTAATCAGATTAATCAGTGAAGTTGCTGTTGCACCCTCTGCTTCCAGCTTTCTGAAAAGTCATTTTCAAGCGAGGCAGAATGGAAGGCTGAAGAAACGTTTTCTGCTTCTCTTGGCAGTGTACAACACCACCTCTCTTTCAGGTTGGCCTGGGCACAAGTTAAGACTCATCACACACTCAAGGATCATGATAATGTTTCCTTGTGCATGCAGCCCTTTGGAGCTTGTTCATACTTTTGCATAGCCTGCATCACTCATTCCTTCCAACAGCCCATGGGGTAGGTAAGGCAGGTGCCCCCCAGCTGCCCACCTCCGTTAGAAAGGGCAAAGGGATCTAGCCTTTCCTGAGCAGCTACTCTCAGAGCCTGGTCTCTGCAGTTGCTTCACGCTTACGTGTCCGCAATCTTAACCCTCCCCCGAGTCCGGTAGGACATGAGTTATCACTGCTGTTTGAGAGGTGAGAAAACCAAGTGTGGCGAGGTCTGTGGCTGGCTCAGAGAGACACAGCAGTAGTGGCCAGCTGGGGATCCCCTGCCATCCTGTGGTATAATGTCTTATACGGCTCGCATAATGAGCCTGCCCCCATCTTTGTCCCTGTGTGTAGCCTTGGGGTGCCACCTCGGGATGGCCAGCCATGCATGGGAATCCAGGGGCAGGGCCTGTGGGAGGCTTGCAATTGAAGTAAAGTGGAAAGCAACCCAGCAAGACAGGCACAGATCTGCTAATCCTGATTGTAGGAATGTCAGAGTTAAAAACAACCGTGGGCCCAGAGAACAATAGCTCCACATACCAGCAGGAAGGGGCACGGTCACTGCCCCCCAACCCAAACAACTGCTCTTTATCCAACAGAGCCAGGGCCTGGAGGGTTTGGCTGGGTCCAGCCCAGGAAAAGGCTGACTCACAAGGGAGGAGAGCACAGCCCAGAGAGAATGGGAAAATGCAGAAGCCAAGTTTGCCCCCAGTGGCATATAATTTGGTGCTGAGTAATGTGGCAGACAAATCACTCCCTTTACCATCCCACCCAGAATGGAAGCACACCCTGAAGCCACAGAGATAATTTTTACTAAAACAATAAAGCAAAATGGAACCACAGACTCCGCTGCTTCTTCAGGAAAAGATGCTGCAGTCCTGAGCCCCCCACCCCCACCCCTGCTTTCTAGAGTGGGACCTTTGGAAGTGAACTTTCCTCCAAGGGAATTGAATTAGCCAGAAATATTTCACATCACATTTTCCCTCCCATTGACTTATATTTACTGGTCTTGGTGGGGAGTCTGAGGGTGGTATTTAGAGGGCCTTCAAGGGAAATTCTAAAACAATAGGCTAGACTTTCAAATATGTGGTCATGTTGAGATGTCTTGGGTTACTTTACCCTGGCTTGGAGAAGGAACAGCCAAAACATCTTGACTTGCTAAAATCCTTCCAGAACATAAATCACTGGGTGCTGTCAGAGCTCATTGTGAGATGGGCCAGTGACCTGTCTCCCATGATCTTCCAGTTGCACATTCTCCTCTGCCCCAGAACGGCTCTCTGCTGGGCCAGCAAGCACCACTTCTGCCCAGGCCCAGAAGCAACTAACAGGGAAAAGTCTAAGAAATTTGTCTTGGTAAGTTTTACAGGAAAACTAGCCTGAAAGTCCTAAGATTGGAAAGGGACAGGAGTGATCGTGTCACTTCCTTCCATTGTCCTGGAGACTGTTCCTGGACATCTTTACTTCCTGATTTGCCCCAGGCAAAGGTAAGCCAAATTTTTCAGATCTTTTGCCCTTGCTCTGGGCTAATAGCTCATGTTAGCTATCTAATCACTTCGATGAAGTTTTAGGCCTCCAGAATCGAGAGGAAATAAATGTGAGACAATCACAACTTAAACTTTTTTCAGTTTTTTTTTTTTTCCCCAGCCCATGAGTTTATTTTGGGTGTTCCTCCAAAGAGTATCCAGAAAAAAAGGAATAGCTATAGGAATATCCATAGCCCTCTTCCTAAACACCTGATGAATAAACGGGGTGGCTTGGAGAGCCTGTGTCTGGGTCTAAGATACTCTGAGATCTTGAGTCAACATTCTCAAGGTGAAAGTCACATAGGTCAGACTGCTTTTGGCCAGCTAACTGTTAGCCTGGCATGCCTTTTAACTCACTCTTTCCTAATCAATTGTACCATTTTCTTCTTTTCCCTCGTGTTCATCTGCTGAGATTTGCACCCTGCATTGAAATCAAGTTCAAGTCCCTGTTCTCTGTAAGCCTTCCTCCCTCAGGGCCATCCCCCCACCCCCAACTTACCTTTCTGTCATGATTGGGCATGAAACCTGTGGTAGCATCTGGTGAAAAATCTTGATGGTCCCAGCCATTTAGTAACTAAGCCATGTGCCATGGGCCAGCCTCCATATAAGGTGGTTGCCCTGATGTCATTTCATCCTTAGAGCAGCCCAAAGAGTTGGGGAGAGAAGCCAGACCACATTGAGGTCACATGACTTCATTAAAGTCACAGCTCTTGAGAATGGGACCCCCAACCTCTGAACGCTGATGCTTTTGACTCCTAGTGTGGTCTGTGCTGTTGGATGACTTTGTGCACATGCTTATCTGGGCTTGATAATCAGGGAATACTCTGCAGGCAGGAAGCTCATATTTCTTTGTGTCCCCATGGCATCTAGCACAGCACTTTGCACCCAGAAGACCTGTGTTTCTGTGTGTTGTTTGAAAGGTAGGTATTATGCCCACTTTGTATCAATTACCAGGAGACAGGAAGAAAGGGAGCTTCTCCTCTTGCTATGAGGGGAAGGTGGTGATAGTGCATCTCAACCTTTGGGCATCACGCCCTCACGAAGAACTGATTAAAATATCACTGGACCCACCCCCAGAGTTCCTGAGTCAGTAAGTCTGGATGGGGCTGGGTAATTCGCATTTCTACCAAGTCCTAGGTGGTCTGGGACCTCGCTTTGAGAATCACTGTCATAATGGGAAGTATAACCCTAGTTCCAATCCCAGTTCTGCCACTTACTGTCTGACCACAGGCAAGTTTCTACAACTCTGAGATACAGTAGAGTTTTCTCTAAAGGGTTTCTCTAATAACCTTATCAAGCTGTTGTGAAAATGAACTGAATATCATTCATATATATGTATGTAGTATTTCTTTACCAAATGTGGGCACAGCTCTTGCTATCCTTTATAAATATGAACTCAGGTAATACCTATAATGAGCTTAGGAGGTGGTCCTCTTATTTTCTTCATTGTTCAGAGAGATGACTGAGGCCCAGAGAGGTTCTGTGACTTGCCCAAGGTCACCTAGCTAAGTCTGTGGAGCTGGGTCACAACCCAGGCAGCCTGGCTTCAGAGCCCACATGCTCAGTGCTACACAGTGCACAATACCTGGCCCACCGTTGGCACACATTCTTTCCTGTCCCCAGGTAGGCTAAGAACAGGCCCTCCAAAAGGGGAGAGAGACTGGTTTTCTAGTTCATAGGCATATTAACCAGAAATGACAAAGAAAAGAAAATGTTTTATGACCACAGCTTGAAAATCACATGCTTGACCTCCCTTCTGGATACCAATATGGTTGGTAGGGAGTGGCTGTTTTCTCTTTAAACTTCTCTGGCACCAAGGTTTATCATTGCTCAGGAGGAGGGTGCTTAAAAGAAGCTTTGTGGACTAAAGGAGTGTAGGAGGTGGGTTGCGGGTCAGTAATAAAAGCAGAGAGAAGTTTGCAGCTCCCCCGCTGAGGGCCTCAGGATTCTGGCCAACAGGCGGGTGCAGAGGCACGGCCTAAGGAAGGGGCAGTGATGGACAGGGTGGGAGGGGAGCACATAGTTTCAGCCTGGCCGGGTAGCTGACACCGAGAGGGCAGGCAGTGGGAGAATTCCAGCTATGTCATGGGAAATGGCTATAGCCAGGGCTCTGATTAACAGCCGACCACAAATCCTCTGGGACCCAGCCAGGGGTCAGGAGACTGGGGCACACTGAGATGCCAAATGGTTGCTGGATTTTATTGTCAGAGAAGGAGGTGATTTTGACTGTTATCCCTGGATGTGAGTGCTGGCACTGCCAGGAGCTGAGAGCTGGGTGGGGATGTGGGAGTAAAAGGGAAGCTAGAAAAATCCACTTTTCCTTCCAGGGAACATAGAGGAAAGACCAAGCCACGCTGCTGGGGCTTGGCGTAATCTCAAAGCTTTTTGGCCACCCTCTCTGAAGCGTTTCCACCCTTTCTTCTTCTCTCAGCAAGGTGAGTCATCGAAGACTCCCGTTGCCATGTTGGAGACATAAAAGGGGATACTTGACCTAGATGCCTCAAAGCATAGAGGGGTTGGGATAGCAGGGCTTCTGGGAGAACAGACAACACCAGTGAACCCCCACAGTTTGCTCAGTTGACATGTTGGGCATGGAGCTGAACAATGAGATGTGGAAAAATCCACTTTCAGAGTAAATAAGCTCAGTGCCCAGCCTATAAATGGGGACCCCTGTGGGAACAGGACCGGGTCACCTGATTCATTCTTCTAGCTTATCTCAAGACCCAGTACCATGAAGCCTTTATAAATGCTTGTTGAATTAATGAGGGGACTGATTGATTAATTGATTGACTGTGTCCAATAGAAAGGTCTGATAGATAAAAGCTTTCTCTGGGCTCATGATGGTCCTGTGTGACTGTGGAAGGAAATCTTTCAGTCAGCCTAGAGGAAATGAGACCCGAATCTTTTTTAAAGGGATTTCACTGGGTTTCACAGTACATTGTTTAGGTTAACAGGTCAGGCCCTACAGTTAGACTTCTCACGTTTTCACCAGGCAGATGAGATGTGTGACCCTGGGCAAGTCACTTAACTTCTCTGAACAGTAGTTTCCTCACCATTATAAAATGAGAAAAACAGTGTTTCTTCCTTTTCAGTTCATTAAAATAATCTCTCTGAAGGGCTTGGTAGACCTTGGTAGACTGATAGACCCATAGTAGCTTTCAGTAAGTATAATTCTTTGGTATTAGTGAGGATTGGGTTTAACTGCAAGGACTAGAAAAATCCCACAGTAACAGGTTTTAAACAACATAGAGATTTATTTATCTCTGAACTAAGAATCATGGAGAAGTCCAGAGTTGGTGTAGCAGCTTTGCTGTAACAAGTACTCCAAGAGCCAGGTTGCTCTAGCTTTTAGTTCCATTATCTCTATGTTGTGGCCATACCCTAATAATCTAAGTTGGATGGCAGCCATCACCTACATCTTCTAAGAGACAGAATGGAGGAAGACTCAAGAAGAACATGTGCCGGTTGCCTTTTAAGGGAACTAGCCAAGTAATAGTTTTGCTTACATCATATTAGCATATATTTGGATCATGCTTTTTTTTTTTTTAAACCCATAAATCTCTGCCTTTAAATTGGTATATTTAGGCCATTTACATTTAATGAAATTTATTGCAATTATTGGCCTGTTAAGTCTGCCATTTTATTTTCTCTTTTCTGTTTGTTCTTTTTTCTTTTTCCTCTGTCTTCTTTTTCCCATCTTATAGTGGGTTACATGAACTTTTTTTTTTAAATTCCATTTTGATCATCTGTAGTGGTCTTGAATGTCTCTTTTTTGTATAGCATAGTGGTTCCTCTAGATATTACATTATACATACTTAACTAATCACATTCTACTGGTGTTGACAATTTACCAGTTTGAGTGAAGTGTAGAAATCTTCATAATCCCCATTTATGTCCCTTTACCATCCCCAGTTTATAATAATCATCTTAAATATTTCCTCTAAATACACTGAGGACACTAGCAATATAATTTTTGCTTCAACCACCAAACATAAGTTAGAAAACTTAAAGGAAAAGGAAATAAAGTTACCCATATTTTTACTCTTCTCATTGTTCTTTCTCTTTTTTTCTGATATTCTTCCTTTTTGTTTAGAGAATTTCCTTTAACCCTTCTTTCTTTGTAAGCTATATCTGCTAGTGAGAAATTCTCTTAGTTTTATTTCATTGGAGAATTCATTCTGAAGGATGTTTTTGCTGTATAGAATTCTTGTTGACAGTTTTTTGTTTTGTTTTAGCTCTTGAAAAAACTTGTGTCACTTCTTTCTGGACTTCATGGTTTCTGATGAGAAATTTGCTGTTCTTTGAATTGTTTTTCCCCTGTAGGCATGGTGGTATTTCTCTTTCACAGCTTTCAAGATTTTTTCTTTTGTCTTTAGTTTTCAGAAGTTTGATATATGTCTCTTGGCATGGATTTCTTTTTGTATACTCTGTTTGAGTCTGCTCACCTTTTTGATTTATGTCTATTTCCTAATTTGGGAAATTTTCAGCCATTATTTCTTCAAGTACTCTTTCAGCCACACCACCTTCCTTTCCTTCTGGGTCTCCAGTGACATGTTAGATCTTTAAGGCTCTGTCCATTTCTTTTCAGTCTGTTCTCTCTCTGTTGTTGAGATTGAGTCATTTCTATTGTTTTATCTTCAAGCTTATCAATTCTTTCCTCTGTCCCCTCCATCCTGCTGTGGAACCCATCCACTGAATTTTTCATTTTGATCAATTTATTTTTCAGTTCTGAAATTTCCATTTGGGTCTTCTTTTATCTTCAATTTCTTTGCTGAGAATTTCTAGCTTTTCATTCATACCAAGTATGTTCTTTCTTGCTTGTGAAAGCATTTTTATGATAGCTACTTTATTTTTTTAAAGATTTTATTTATTTATTTGACAGAGAGAGACACATCAAGAGAGGAAACACAAGCAGGGGGAGTGGGAGAGGGAGAAGCAGGCTTCCCGTGGAGCAGGGAGCCCGATGCAGGGCTCGATCCCAGGACCCTGGGATCATGACCTGAGCCAAAGGCAGACGCTTAACGACTGAGCCACCCTGGCACTCCATGATAGCTACTTTAAAATCCATGCCCATGTTGGCATTTTTTGATTGTCTTTTCTCATTTAAGTTGTGATTTCCCTTGATTGTGGTATGACAGATGATTTTCAATTAAAATTGAATACTTTGGGTATTATGTAATGAGACTCTGGATCTTATTTAAATCTTTTGCTTCCACTGGTTCCTGACATTGCTCTGGTGGGGGGAGCGGGGCTGACACTGCCTTATTACTGCCAGGTGGGGGTAGGAATCCTGATTCCCCGCTTGGACTCCACTGATACCTGGAAGAGAGGACTCCCTATTACAGCTGAGTGGGAATGGGAATTTCAGCTCCCTGCTAAACTTCTGCTGATGCTATCTAGCCAGGAGGGCAAGAATACCATATTACTATTTCCCACATGACCTCACCAACAGCACAAGGGTAGGGGGTGTGGAGGTGGTCTCATTACCACTGGGTGGTGGTAAAAGTACTGACCTTCCTTGGGACTCCTCTGACGCCACTCCAGTGGTTAGGTCACTGGGAAGAGCCACCTTGTTCTCTACCACCAGGTAAATCTAGAAGACCAGGCTCCCCACATGGTCTCCACATATACCATGGGGAAGAATTTCATTGCCACTCAGCAATAATATGCCTTTATCTGATGCCACCCAACAAGGGCTTGGGGTTATAGTGAGGCTCATGAGAGTAGAAGTCTAACTTCCCCACTCAGCCATTGCTGGAGGAGGTGGGGCTACAGCTTTTTCTGTAGTGTTTGGCTAGAGTAAAGTTGTGAGTGGCTGGAAGTTTTCTGTTTGCTAGGCTGCCTCTGTTCTGCTCCTTAGACTAGGAGAGGAGGCTTTATTTGTCTGTGCCCATTGGCATATTCGGGTTGCTGGTTTCACCAGTACCAGGTCTGGGATACATGAGGCAGAAAAAAAATCCAGAGGATACACCACCATCCCATTTCTTGGGTTCCAAGTCCCTAGCCAGACTGCCTTCTTCTATCCATCTTTTAGTGTCTTCTGATATTTGTTTTATATCATATCTTTAACTTAAACTCAGTGGGAAGAAAAAGGAAAAGTATCTCCATCTACTCCAGTTTCCCAGAAGGGGAAGTCCTGTAAAATGGGCTTTTTAAGCATTTTATCAAGTATCTCAGTGGTTCTGATAGAGCAGACCTTTGATGATTTGTACCATGGTTTATTCATATATAAATCTACCTTTAAATCCCCTGTGTTGTTTTTTTTTTAAGATTCTGCTTTGTGCCCATCAGAAATGAGATGGAAGATGCTTTCTACTTAACTCTTGATGAAAAGCTGCTCTCAATGGGAGAAAAAAGGCCAAGACAGGGCAAAGAAGGACAAAGAAGGGGTAGAGATGGGCCTTCCCACCTCCACAGCCTAGAGATTCTTCTCCTCCTGCTGACACCAGGACCAGGCTACTGGAGCAGGAAGACTTGACAGGCTAAGCAGGACATTTGTTATAGTAGGCACTGAGGGTGGGAATCAATCAGGGTGTCCTCAGTTCACGTCATAAGGGCCATTAAATGGGATGTTGCTTGGCCGTGTGTGTGTGTGTGCGCACGCACGCACATGTGTTGTGGCTTTCTGCAAGGTATCTGTCTTAAAGGAAACCATGTTTTCAGAGTGTTCCCTTTACCATTATAGTGATTTCTTACTTCATCAGGATGGAATGAGCTGGGATGAGAATTGTTGGTGTTCCCTTTAGCAGTCAGAAGAATGAACTAGGTGGCTTATAATAAGCTTGACATTTCCTGAAATGTTTCCTGAAGCTTCTATGGGCTAGTAAATTACAAAGGTCTGTGGTCAAAAAGGTTGGAGAAATCCAAGGTTAAAATAAGTTAAATACATTTCTTTATTGTGAAACTTCTGAGAACCTTAAATGTGCTGATACACATTATAAAATCTGCAGTGTTTCCCAATTTACTCAGTCATGGATCCATTTTGTTATAGGGTGTTGATGGATGCTGGTGTCCTAGGGAGAAATCTTATAGGAAATATGCTGCCATAGACAAGGTTTTCACAATTTTGAAAAGAAGGAGTCATGATGGCCCCTCTAATAACCAAGGTGCACAGCCAAACTCTCTCCCCACCCATGCCCACCTCTGTTGCTCCAGAAGGGGCAACACTGATTTGCATCTGTCACTTGGGGAACTAGCTACTGATGTCTTAGATCCATGTCTTCTGCAAATGCTTATTTTAAAGGAAAGGAAAAGTCCCAAGACTCTGCCATGGGTTTCCCACAAAGAATCAAGTCTCCCGAGTTACACAGGGGTACAGGCTCAGCCCACTGATGGGGCTTCATATCTTCCTCCTTCCTTCTTAGTTGCAGCCCTGTATCCACGTTAGAATTGAAAATTCTGCTCATCGAGGGATGATTTGCTTCAATGATTTGATTTTAACCTAAGACAAAAGGTTTCTACCTTAGCCGCTTGTGGGGCAGTGGGGTTTTCAATAAGTTAATTTCAGATCCAAATTGTTCATGATGTTGCATTATGTAAACGTGAGTCGGGCCAGGAGAAAGGCTCTGATTGCTATCAGTTGCAGACACCGAGGTGTTGACAGCGGTTGGAACAGTCTTGCTTTGTCTGAGTAGGAATGCAACCTCCGAAAGCTGACTGCACTGATAGGGAAGACTTGAGTGAATTGTCCTTTTGTAGAGGCAAATATGTGGATGTGCTTTGTAAATTAGTTCTTATCTGACTCACAGACACAGGGTTCAAAGGCTCAAGCACCAGCCACCGACACTAGGTTACCAAAAACTGCAACCGCATGTGTATATTGTAGTTACTTTAACCAGTTCTTAGTTGAAGCTAGTAGGCTAAAATGTCTTTAACTTTCTCATCCTACTTGATCCTTAGAGATTTTTAGATGGCTTCCTCTTTTAATGTTCCTAAGTAAAGCCTTCTTTTTGCCTTGAGATAGGCCCCCAAAATGGCTTCGTCTGAGATGGTTTTGAAGGTTAATTTGGAAAAGCCTTGGTGAGCTTATACATTCAAAAGAAACATTCTAACTAGACATGTTCATTTTCTCTCATTCTCATTCTCAGTTTGCTACAGATTTCATAATAAATTTTAGAATTCCCAAATTTCAACACCACATAATTAGTATAATAACTAATATTTATTGTGCACTTAAAAGGTACCAAGTACCATGCTTTCCTTTCTATTCATTATCAGATTTAATTCCCTCAGCAACTCCATGAGGCTATTTTGACTTTACAGTGAGGAAACTGAGGCACAGAGTAATTGAGGAACCTGTTCATGGTTGCAAAGCTCTAGGGCTGGAATTTGAAGCCAATAGTCTAACCCCATAGACTAGGCATCTTCTTTCAGGACAGGCCTGGGCACAGCCCCATTCCTGGCAGTGAGATGAGACAGACAGGCAGAGGCTGGACCTAGAACTCAAGGAATAAGCAGAAGGGGCATAGTGTAGGTGATGACAACAGGAAGAACCCAGGAAGTGGAGAGTGTGGCTTCAGGTAATGCCAAGGAGCTGTCAGCATGGGGAGGTACAATTAGGAGTAATGGGATCAGAGCAAACGATGAAGTCAGGAGTCTGTGTTACCCAGAGATCTAGAAGGGCTGGCAGCAAGCATCAGGGTAGTTTTTCAAGGTCTCTGCTGGGTACGTAGGGTTCAGGACCCACAGGTGAAGAGACTCAGGTGCCACATAGTTCCTTTCGATGGGGTCAGGCCAGAGGAAAATATCTGGAACCAATAACCAGAACCAGAGTCCAAAGTGGAGACTGAAGGCAAAATTTGATTTGAAAGGTCAGGGTTAGAACGAGAGCTAAAGCCATGTTGATGATGGAGAGTCCCAACATGGGAGGCAGAGATCCCCAGATCCTCTCCGCCCAAGTGATCATTAACTCCTAGTTTTAATTCAAGACAAACCCCCTAGGCAGAAGGCAAGCAAGCTCTGCCTGACACACAGCCTGTCCTGGAGCCAAAGAGAAAACCCAGGCCTGGGCGTTTCCAAAAAAAATGCCAAGTATCTGAATATTGTCTGACAGTCTGTTAGTGGAGATAGGAAAACAGCAGACTTGGGTGTTGCAATACCACCTAGCCGCTCACGCAAATAAAACCCTGTCTGCTGCCACAGTTTACAGGATATAATATTCGTTGAGAGAATGGGAATTCTACAAAGGGACCTGTAAATTGCCCAATATAATTTCCATTGCATTGTAAAGTCTGGAAGTTGGAAATGAAGTTTTTGGACTTGAGGGGTTGTTCGGGGAGAGAAAAATCATTGTCAGTGTGCCAAATACTGGAAACCTGCTCTGAGTCAAAGAGGGGTTGCAGGTCCTCCTGCCCTCCTCCTGGGCCCAAACGGTGTGAGCGGTGGGCCCTGGAACTTGGTTTGCGGCAGCTTGTCAGTATGCAGCTGTGAGTTCTGAAACCTGGCCCACATCAGCACAAGTGATGTCTTACCCAGACACACGCCAAAGGAGATGTGAACTGGATTGAAATCAGAGCAGGGAAGGCTGTGGGGACCTCAGTGCCTTCTGAAGGTATTTTTAGAATGCTTTTAACCTGAAAAAGGGAAAGTGCTACCCTTCTGGAGACCATGAAGCTGAGAATGGCTCATAGCTAAACCAGGCTAATACTTAATTTGGGGGCAGCGCTGGGCTGCTCCCCCGGGTTGGGGCAGAGGCACCGTTGTTATGCTCTGGGAATGTGACATGCAGGGGTTAGCTGTCATCATAGCCGCCCCACGCCCTCTCTTGAGCCTGAGACTGGGACACCAGCAGTGTCAGGGAAGGAAATAATTATTCCCTGTATTTGTGAATGTGGTCTACAGAGCACAGGGGCAGATTTTCTACCTGTGACGCCACTCGATACACAGGCCTCTTGCCCCCACTCTTTTGATGAGGATCTTGAGGATCACACATGTCCACCCAGCTCTACAGGAGACCCTGCCTTGAGATTCTCAGTCCCTACACTCGGCACATAAAGCAAAAAATGCTGTAGGGTCAAAATTACCGAAAAATAATGCAGACTGCCCTGCGAAGGCGGTGCCTGGCCACTTTGCCCTCCGGCTGGCAGAGATCAGTTTCTTCAGTAGACTGCCACAGCTCTCCTGGACTTGCATTTAGAAGTCAGGTTTCATGAAGGGGGAGTTTCTTAATGCTCAGCCTGCTGGGATACCCACACAGGAGAAGCACCTGGAAGCTGAGGCTGTGCACGAGGGCAGGTGTGAGTCCTTGGTCCCCACTCGCTGGAGACATTTAGCTTCTGAGCAGCATGGTAGCTAACAATGCCAGTCACTGACTTCCTCTCTCTTCTCTGTCACAAATGCATGTAGTTGAATTGGCCCGATTGAAATGTGTGTGTGCTGGGATTGTACTGGAAGTTTTGGAGCACGCATTCCAGCCAGAGGCCCCTGAGCTCTCAAAGCTGGGGCTCTTAGTGCCACTGTCATCCGGCCTCCCTTGGTCCAGTGTTGCCTGGCTATGGGAACTGTGTCCGTTAACCTTTCAGTAATATTGATAATAATAATAATAATAATGGCAACAAGTATTGAGATCTCAGCTTGCAATAAGTGTTGTCCAAGCTTTATCTTCTTTGCTCTTCAGACAACACCTTGAGATAGGTGCTCCAATTATCCCCATTTTATCAGTAGGGAAACTAAGGCACAGAACGATTGAACCAAGTCACTCAGCTTGTAAGGGGCAGGATTTGAACCCAGGCTTAGGCATCTCCCAAGTCCCTGCTCTTAATCACTTTGCTCTTCTGCCTCTGTCTCACCCTTTTCCTGACCACTGAGCCCTGAGCCCACGTACCCTGTTAGGAAGGCGAACCCTTTAGAGGCCAGAAGGAGCAGGCCTGAGCACCTTACCCTGGGCTCTCCGGCTTGTTCTCGATCACGGACCTGGAAGTTAGTAGCAAATGACCCTGTCGTCTGACTAAATAAAGTCCCCAAGAAGGATGACGCTGGTGGCCAGTGGAATCGCAGGCAGCCCCTCCTCTGCCCCTGCTGACAAAGTCCCTCAGACACTGACTGCCCACTGTACTCTCTAGAGGGGGCTCATTTGGGTCCCTGACAGGAGGGTGATCCCCACATTGGTTTTCCTCCTGCCAAAGCTGTTATTTCAGACTAACTTCTAAAGTTAGTGAGCTCTTGGGGCGCCTGGGTGGCTCAATCAAGTGTCTGCCTTCGGCTCATGTCATGATCCCAGAGTGCTGGGATCGAGCCCCACATCGGGCTCCCTGCTCTGCGGGAAGCCTGCTTCTCCCTCTCCCACTCCCCCTGCTTGTGTTCCTGCTCTCTCTCTCTCTTTCAAATAAATAAAAAATCTTTTTAAAAAATAATAAAATAAATAAATAAATAAAGTTAGTGAGCTCTTTGGAATGCCACACCATGCATTAGAATCCCCTCCATCCAGTGGCACCAGCTGGAGTTCAGGGAACTCTCCGAAGGAAGGGCAGGAGGCTGGATCCCAACGAAGAGGAGAGCAGGGTCATGCAGGGCAGAGGAAGTGGGCTTTCAGTCCACTGATGGTGCACTTAACGAATGGCCACCCATTGTGCTGAGCGGGAGGGCCCCAGCCAGGCCAGGAGCCTGGGCTCAATAGGAGGCAGGTGTGATTGCTGCTTTCATGCAAAACGTTGATCCCAGTGTCCCTTACACTGAGCCCCTTTCCCTCACTCCCAGCCCCCGTTCCTGGTCTGCCACCCGGCTTCCAAGTCCCCAGTTGTGTTCCTGACCTTTCTTCCGCTGCTCGGACCTCTCCTGTCTGGAAGTCCAGTTGCAAGATGCTTAGTGGCCCTCTCTCCTAGGGAAAGGGAAGTTTGAGTTTTCCTTTGCCCAAATTGCTGGGGACTTAATTTCAGTAGACGTTTCCAGCACCTCTGTCATGAGTTCAAACTGTCTGTTCCCAAAGCCACGTTCACCTAATTCCCAGGCCAGCCCTTTCACCCTCTCCATCCTCGTGCCTCCGTAAGGCAAAGAGATACCAGAGTGGCTACTCCACCCCAAATTCTTACATCCATATGTGAGACAGCGGTGTGTGTGTGGGGGGGTGTGACTGAGAGAAGTTGTACATGCATCTGGTGTGTATATACGCTTACACATTCAAGTGAGAGAGGTGGTGTGTGTGTGTGTGTGTGTGTGTGTGTGTGAAGTAGGATGGGAAATTGTCCCTTGTGTGTGTGTGTGTGTGTGTGTGTGTGTGTGTGTGTGAAGTAGGATGGGAAATTGTCCCTTGTTCCCAGCCTGGGACAGAGACCATTTTCCCTTCCTTATTTAGACCTTTGTTTAGACCCAAGTGTCATCTGCTTGTCCCTGAGAACCTGCACAGCCTCACGGCTTTATCTTTATCTTACTTTATATTTAACCTCATTAGCCATTTGTGGGCCTCGCCTGGGCCAGATCATAATGGCAGACACACAGGACAAGGGGTCCTGATGTTTATCTCTGCTATGGAGTGTCTGGTATAGTAATTAACTTTGAGGTCTTGAATACAACAGGATATGGAAGGAAAAATCAGAAAAGCCCTTACTAATTTGCAGAAGGCTTTATAAACCAGAAACCAATTATTTGTTTGTTGCTTGATAAGGAATATTTATAGTATCCAATTGCACATCAAAATATGATGGGGAGGAAGCTGGTTTTAGCATGCAGCATCCGGGGCTGGAATCCTCCCCACTGGCTGCAGGGTCCTGGGTGAGCTACTTTATCCTCCAGAGCCCCAGTTTCTTCATGTGTGAAGCAGGCATGATAAGAGGAGGACTATGAAAGCTCTCAACACTATCCCTGGCATACAGGGTGGTCGACAAATGTAGGAACTCCTATCCAGCTTGCTGTAGCCACCCGGTGCCCAGCTATACACATCATGCCTACAGCTCAGATTCCTGTTGATGTAGGGCCCCCTAATAGTGATTTTTCCTGACCAGGGAAGGAAGAATCTTTTGGAATTTAACCATCAAGGGAGTACTCCTAGACCTTCCTAGTTGGTGACATCATCGCGAAACCAGATTTAAAAAATCATTCTACATTATTCACGTGCTTGATCCTTCAGGTTGTGTGGTATCTGATAATTTGCCCCTCTTTGCTTTCACAGGCACAAGAGAAAGATATTGATTGGGGGCCCCTTGGTTTGCGGAAGCTCCCAGTGTCTTGATTCTGCAGATTTGTACTGAAAGCCACTAGAGGGTGCCCCGGGGTCTCTGGGGTCTGGGTCTCCTACTGATAGGCTGAAGAGTCAAGTCAGTAATTACAGAAGCCTCATGGGGGTGGGGGGATGGGTTAGCCCGGTGATGGGTATTAAGGAGGGCACGTACTGCATGGAGCACTGGGTGTTATTCGAAAACAATGAATCGTGGATCACTGCATCAAAAACTAATGATGTATTGTATGGTGACTAACATAACATAATAAAATAAAATTAAAAAATAATAGTAATAATAATTGAAGAAAAAAAAAAAAAGAAGCCTCATAGGGAAGAGCCAGACTGCAGTGCAGATGACGGGAACAAAATGTTGGAGCTGGAATTAATAAAGGATTCTTAACATATGACCAAAAAACACCCATGTTGTATTCCTTTGTGAGTGTAGGCTATATTTTTTTCTAACAAAACCATTTACAATGATTTTAACCCCAAACAATCATTGAGCACAAAATGCCTTTCTATAAGCAATCAAATAAAATCTGTTAGTATCATTTCCTCTTAATTAGTCATGTAATTAGTGTGTGATTAGAATTTCCCAGGTTGTATTTCTTTCTGTTTTAGGAGGCGAGGTGGCTGAAGGCCATAGATTTCAGAGTTAGAGAGATCTAGCTTCAAATCCCAGCTTCCTCCATAACCAGCTATGTAGATTTTGAGGTCACGTAACCTTTCTGAGTCTCAGTTTTCTCCTCTATAAAATGGGACTGGTGAGAGGCACCTGGCTGGCTCAGTTGGTAGAGCATATGACTCTTGATCTCCGGGTCATAAGTTCGAGCCCTGCACTGGGTACAGAAATTACTTTTAAAAAATAAAATGGGACTGAGGATATTCCTTTAAAGGACTTCTGTGGATAATAGATGTATAGTGAGTATAAGGTCTGGGATATAGTGGCTTTTTAATAAATGGCAGATATTATGCTTATTTTGATTTTTTTCAATGACACTATTAGTCACAAACATCCCTGATCTGCCTTGGAGAGCACCTTAATGACTTTTAGGATATAATGAAGTATGTCAGTTCTCCTGCCATCACAGTTTAAATTTGATCCATCCTGTTTCCTTGTTAAGCATTTGTTAGACTATTTAAAAAATAAGCATTTTATATAGCACACCAATGCCAAATCACGATTAGTGACGATTTTTATACAACACCTAACAGAGGCCGGGAACTCTTTATGCAAGATGACAACAGCCACTGAACAATGTGCAAAGAAAATATTGTGCTTTCCTGGCCATTCCTAACATTTCAAGTCAAGGTGTTGCATTTAATTAATCTCCAGAAGGTTTAATCTCAGACTTATTAAGAGCATTATTTTGTGAAGGCAAACCAACAGCTCTGCTAGCGGCACCAAACATGTTTATTCCAAATGGTTAATTAAATTGTGTCCGTTCCTGCCCTGGAGCTTTCAGGCTATTCTGTTTTTCTACCCATGTGGACATTGCATCATCATTCATTTTTATTTCCTCTCTGGCCTTTTAAAATGAGAAGCCGAGCGGCAGCGGCAACACAAGCATGTATGTAGCTGGAGCACTTTGCAAAGGGAAACTCGTTAAATACAGGCCCTGCGCTAGCCGTCGGGGCTGTCTTCAGTGTTCAGAACTCACTGGGCTTTTCTAGCAACATCAAAACATACCTGAACGATTCTGACCCTGAACATAAGCAGCAATGGTGACTAAGGCTTGCAAGTCTCTGGAAGTCCCCAGAGCTTGAAGCTGTGTGGAAGCAGGAGCTTAGACAGGAATCTGGGTGCGAGAAGGTATGGTGGTTGGCTTCCAAAACTGCTAACCCACGTCTCTGTTTCTCTCTGACTTGCAAAAACAGGATGTATCAGCTTAGGATTTTTCTCTAAGAAGGTGGAGGGGCTTCCTTTGCCTTCAGGACTACAGGGCGCCAGCCCTGTGTGGGGCAGGGGGGACATGGAGGCAGAAAGAAAGGCAAACAGCTCTGCTTGCCTGGGCTGGTGTATATGGTGAGTCAGCAACAAGAAGACTCCAGGTCTTAGACAACCAAGGCCGAGGGACACTGGACTTGGGGCAGGCTAGACCAGACACCCACCACTAAGAAGAAGGAGGCTCCAGGTCTGTCCCCACTCCCAGTCTGACACCTCCAAAACAGTTCCAAAGAAAGGTGTAGAGAGCTAGACACTCAAACTAGTCCACAGGCAGCTACATACTTGCCAGTCATACTTGGGCATGAGCATCAGACACGGTTCCAAGCTCAAGGAGCTATAGTCCCGTGTGATAGAGAGTAACAACTGACATTTATGAGCCAGGCACTAGGTGAAGTCAAGTCGTCCCCTGCATTAATTTCAAACACCTCTCTGTGGTAGGTATAATCATTATCTTCATTTAACAGTCTAGGAAACTAAAGCACAAAGAAGCTAAGCAACTTGCCCAAGGTCACACAGCTTGTAAGTGGCAGCTCAAGGATTCGGTTGCATGAAAAGATAATATAATGGGGTCATGAGTTAAAATATATGTGTATAACAGCTTGGTGAATTTATGTGCCAAGTAAGGCCTGAAAAAGCTCACGGTCATAGAGGTTTCAAGGAGGAAGGGGTCTCTATGAGCTGGGTTTGGCAAAGGTGTCATAAGACATGGGGGGTGCACCAGTTGGGTTTGGAAGAACTTACAACTGTGCAGAGAAGCAGGGAGAACATCCCAGTTGGAGAAAGTTTTGTAGGTGGCCATGGAGGCAGGAGGCACTGGGGTGGTCCGAGCAGGTGGCAGAGGAGGATCTGTGAAGGGCAGGAGGATGGCTGGGGACAGCTGGCTCACAGAGGGCCTTGAACTTGAAGCCATTGTCATCAAACCAGAACCAGGGAAAATGAGGTGATTAAAGCCCTGCAGCTGGCAGAGTGCTGGTGGGGGAAGGGGGGTGGCCCTGGGCTCCATCAGGGCAGTCAGTCCCCTTGCCTGAAAGACAGAAACAGCCGTCAGTTAGCGGGATCCTGGACCAACCCCTGCATCGTTGCTGTTTGACAAGAGCACCGGCCTGTGCTTGAGAGGGAATCCATTCTACGGTTAGGAGCAAGTGCCCAGGTTTGTGTTCTGGTTCTGCCACTTCGCTATGTGTCCGTGAAAGAGTGACTCAGTTTCTCTATGCTCCAGTTTTCTCTGCGCTATAAAATGGAGTGACACGTTCCTGGTGGGATTGTTGTCATGGAATTAAAGTGCCTGATACCTAGGAGGTCCTCCATATGTGTTAGCTATGACTATTTCCATTGGTGGTGGTACTGGTGTGGTCATCATTGACACCTTCAGCTTTGAGACGCGAACGTCATTCCAGAGCCCAGAGAATGGCAGGGACAGACTAAGAGTATGTAGGTTTACCCATCTCCCTGCTTCTCAGCCCTGTGAGGTCATTAGCTCTGCTAGAGGGTGACAGGGAGCCCAACCAGTGTGGCTTGGCCACTTGGCTGTGACACACTTCTTTGTGGCTGCCTTACTACAAGGCTAGGAACCTAGGTGTGCTTCTTTTTACACAGAGAGCCTCACCAAGTGGCGGTCCGTGGGCTCTGCCTGCAGCTCTGGGCTTCTCTGGCACCTGCACATTTGTCCCTTATGAGCAGTGCTGTTGCAGGAGAAGCCGACAGGCAGCACAGCAGCTTTCCTAGGAAGGCCTCTTGTCCTCAGTGGACCTAGTGGGCATCGAGCAATCATAAATTGTATTTCCTTTCTAGTCCAGGAGACAGGAAGCTCCAAAGGGGACTCCAACTAACTCCGAAGGAACACGGATTTCTCCAGAGCCTGGCAGTTCCGATTGGGTCTAAGGAGGTGTCAGGCAGCCTTGGAAAATATTTACAACCATAATGATGATGCCTCCAACGTTGGGCTCCTGATGATACACCTCAAACAAATGTGTGTTTCTCCTTCCTCTCAAGGTTCACTGCCCTTAATTGCTACCCTGCTTCATTAAGGGGCAATTAATTTTGCAGCTGGGTTTTAAAAGGTTGTAATTATAAGGCGAGGACAAAAAAAGCCCATGGTTAAACATAATCAACTGGATGTAAAAGGTGTTCCCTGGCAGATTAAAGAAGGAGGGAGAGAAGGAGCTTATGTCCTAGGCAGGTGACACTGTTCTTTTTGGCTTTTCTTTTCTCAGTTCACGACAAGCCCATCTTTTTGAGGGTATGAACTGTATTCTCTTCTAGGTCTTTGATTTGGGCATATTGGCCAGTGGAACTTCTCCTGCCATAAAAGTTGACGAGAAGGTCTGAGCCCAAGTCAGTGGCCTGAGGCCTTGAGTGGTGGGCTTGACTTCCCAAAGAGACCAGAGCCCTTTCTAGGATTTTTACATGTTAGGAGTACTTTGTATCTCAGTGTCAACCAGGACATACATCCATTTCTTCAGTCATCATTTGTCAAACATTTGTTGAGAGCATTCTAAATGCCGTGCTAGACTCTTGTGATGAAATGGTGAGCACAACAAGCATGTTCCTTCAGGAGTTTATAGTCAGATGGGCCAGCTGGATGTCAATGAGATAATAACCAGATACATCATTAGAAGCAGTGAAACGTGCCATCAAGAAAAGGGGGCCTATGGGAGCAGAAACTGGACGCATCAAAGTGGTCACAGAAGATGACCTCAAGAAAGGGACTTCTGAGCTGAGATCAGGAGTGGAACTCAGTTAGTCAGGTCATGAGGGAGGGAGAGAACATTCTAGGTACAAGGGCCCTGAGACAAGAGTGAGTGTGACACTTTCGAAGAAGAGAAAATACAGGTCAGTGGACTGCAGCACAGAGATGGGGGAAGGAGTGTCACAAGATAAAGGGAAGAAGCTACGTAGCTTAGTGGATCTGTTTTCCCATCCATGAAATAAAAATGGTATTGCCTTCTCTGTCTACACCATAGAGCACTTGTGAGGAAAAAGGGAAAGAATAGCCATGGGAGGTGTTATCAGTGCAACAGTATTTAGCGAACTCCTACCAGGCACTAGTCTATTCCTTTGAAGCAGATGGAGAGTCAAGACTGGAATCACAGGCCGAGGCTTAATGACACTACTTAATGTGAGGCGTGTGAGATAATAGGGCCTTCTGCTTTGGTATTTCTGTATTATCACCCCATGTTTTACCATGGACCCATGTGATCCTGCGTGTTGTGAGCCTTCCCCCTCTCCACCCGTCTCTCTCTCTTTCTCTCTCTCTCTCTCTCACACACACACAGGCATATATATTGCTTATGCAAATAAAATTGAAATCACAATGCAGCAAGGTAGTATGAGGGTTAGTATGGGGGCATGGGCTCTGGTGTCATTGGGTTTGTATCCTGGCTCTACTAATCACTAGCCTTATAACCTTGAAAAGGTACTTAACTTTCAGCCTCAGTTTCTACAGCCAGAAAATGAAGGTAAGAGCATCTGTTCGCTGGTGGTGTTTGAATTAGTTGCAGCAATCATGGAAAGCCCTTAGCAAACTCTAAGCCCTCAATAAATAGTAATCATAGTGATAACATTATTAGCACTGAGTGGCTTATTACAATGTCTGACAACTAGTGGCTGCTCAATAAGTGATACAGTTACCAAAAGTAGGGTTAATCAGGATTCTTTAGGATAAAGAGCAGGGACAGGACTTACACAAAAACGAGGACCTACTGGTTATTAGGACTCATCTCTTCCTCTCTGCTTCTTTTTGCATCTCAGTTTCATTCTCCCTGGGGCAAGTAGACTTTCTTTTTTTAAGACTTTATTTTTTTAGAGCAGTTTGAGTTTTATAGCAAAATTAAGAGGCAAGTAGAGAAGTGTCCCATTAGCCCCTGGCCCCACACATGCACAGCCTCCCCCGTGATCAACCTCCCTCAACAGAGGGGATGTTTGTTACAACCGATGCACCTGTACTGACACATCCTGATCACCCGAAACCCGTGGTTTATGTTAGAGTTCACTCCTGGTGGTGTACATTTTGTGGGTTTGGACAAATACACAGCGATATGCATCCCTTCCCTCCCTCCTGGCTTTTGTGGTCGCCCAGCCCCAGATGGAGGTGGACCTCTGTGTGGAAGTTTGCTCTTGGAAGGAAGGGGGAGCTTCAGGGTCTCTGTGGTATCATAGAGTATTTTCACTGTGGATTGGCTTTCTTCGTGTAGCACGAAAGGTGGTCTCTGGTAGCTCCAAAGACAGGTTCTTCCATCAGGTAACGCACCTGGAAAGGGATGTCCTCTTTCAGCTCCAATGTGAACAGCCCCCCCTGTGGGCTCTCATTGGCTCTGCTTAGTATATGTGCCTCACACTTGGACCAGTTACCGCAGCCCCTGGGATCCGAGCTGGGTTATTGGCAGCCCCCAGCCACATGGTTAGATTGGGGGTGGGTATTGGGGGGTGGGAGCAAGGTGTCCCATAGAAGGTGGGGCAGTTGAGCCAAGACGGACCGTGATGAGGGCCCATGTCCAGAGTGTAGCCACAGGTTCAACCTGCTGATGCTCCTGCCCCAACCAGTCCGGTCATGTGGGCTGAGAGGATGAGGGTGCTGCAGTTTGACTTGGGACCTAGACGTTCCGTGAGTCCCAGTTTATACTCGGTCTCACAGCTCATGAACTGCTTTGCCATTTCTCTCTGGCTCTGGGCTGAATCCAGTGGGCAGTGACCCAACACCCAAGTGATTTGTGGGCATGAAGGAGGAGGGGAGAAGCTGATTATGGAGTCAGCAATTACTCTGCCCAAGCCCATGCCTGGCAGGGCCTTATCTTTATTTATAGCTGGCTGAGCCTCCCAGAGCCCAATTTTTGCCCTTGAGTGACTAGTGCACTGCAGTTTTAGTTCATAAAACACTGTTTGTTTATAATCCTTAACGGATTCTGTTTTATTAAAAGAGGAGGCTCCATCCAGAGTATAAATAAAGTTAACTGGTTAAGTTTTAGTTTATATCCACAGTGAATATGCAGTAGATGGGCATTCACCACAAAATTATACACACTCATGACCTAACTTTATTAATTTTTTTAGAGGTCTCTGTGGCCTGAACAAAACCTTTTCCAAAGTGGGGAGAGTTAGGGTGGAGGAATTTAAGATCCTAAAATCAGCTTTGTGGCAGTGGATTATTTTTTTAGTATCTTTTTGTTTTTTGTCTGTGTATTTCACAGTATAGCAGGCAGTGTGTCTTCATATCCAGTTCTGTGATTTGGGAGATGGAATTGAGGTAGAGTTAGATCTATTTCTTTTTTTTTTTTTTAATTTTTTTTTAAAAATTTTATTTATTTATTTGAGAGTGAGAGAGAGAGAGAGAGCACAAGAGGGGGGAGCAGGAGAGGGAGAAGCAGACTCCCTGCCGAGCAGGTAGCCCGATGCGGGACTCGGTCCCGGGACTCCAGGATCATGACCTGAGCTGAAGGCAGTCGCCTAACCGACTGAGCCACCCAGGCGCCCCAAACTTTTTTTTTTTTTAAAGATTTTATTTATTTATTTGAGACAGAGAGAATGAGAGAGAGAGAGCACATGAGAGGGGGGAGGGTCAGAGGCAGAAGCAGGCTCCCTGCCAAGCAGGGAGCCCGATGCGGGACTCGATCCCGGGACTCCAGGATCATGACCTGAGCCGAAGGCAGTCGCTCAACCGACTGAGCCACCCAGGCGCCCCTAGATCTATTTCTATTTGAGTTTGTGTGTGAGAGAGAGAGGGAGTGAGAGCGGGAGAGGGAGAGATAGAGAGGGAGCACAACTCAGGGAATAGTGAAGCCTTTTTTTTTTTTTTTAAGATTTTATTTATTTATTTGGCAGAGAGAGACACAGCGAGGGAGGGAACACAAGCAGGGGGAGTGGGAGAGGGAGAAGCAGGCTCCCCGTGGAGCAGGGAGCCCGATGCGGGGCTTGATCCCAGGACCCTGGGATCATGACCTGAGCCGAAGGCAGACGCTTAACGACTGAGCCACCCAGGTGCCCCTAGTGAAGGCTTCTTGGAACAGATGGCATTGAGCTGAATCTTGAAGAATGGATCAGATTCTGACCAAAAAGCAGAAAGAAAGGGGAAAAAAAAATGAGTCAAATTCATGGTAAAGGGAAAAATTTGAGGTTGTTTATGATATTTCATGAGAATCAATTTGTCAGGGGCATGAAGATGATACAAGGGAGACCGAATTCTAGGATAGTGTCTCCTGCTGGAGGGTGGTGGCCAGACCCAAAGGGTTTTATCCTTGACTGAGAGGGCAGTGGGAAGCACTGATTTTCTGGGAGGGGCATGGTTGGAGTTAACCTTTGGCTTGTGTGATTCTTCCAACTGGTACCATCCCTCAGAAATGATTCTTCCCTCTTTTTTTTTTTTTTAATTTTATTTATTTGACAGAGAGAGACACAGTGAGAGAGGGAACACAAGCAGGGGGAGTGGGAGAGGGAGAAGCAGGCTTCCCACTGAGCAGGGAGCCTGACGTGGGGCACGATCCCAGGACCCTGGGATATGACCTGAACTAAAGGCAGACACTTAATGACTGAGCCACCCAGGCACCCCTGGTTCTTCTCTCTTTTAACCAGTCTCTTCCCTGAATTTGGAAAGAACAGCCCCGCATTGCTCTCCTGAGTGCTCCTCCCCCTCACCTTCCTTCCCTTCCCCCTGTTCTTTGTGGTTGCTACAACTCCAGAGGTGGGCCTCTGCGTGAGGGTTTGCTCTTGGAAGGAAGGAAGGGGGAACTTGAGGGTCTCTGTGAAGTCAATGTTTCTGAATTTCTGGCCCAAGACCTACTAGCACTTCAAGAGTTTCTAAGTAAACTTTGGCCCCGTGGATAGAACAGTTCTTGCAGGTCTTCCCATGGCAGCCTTGCCAGGGTTGGAAAAGAAGCCCAGAAGTGAAGATGGAGTTTGTTTCTTTGTTTGTTTGTTTGTTGTTTGTTTGTTTTAAAGATTTTATTTAATTGACAGAGAGAGAGAGAACACCAGCAGGGGGAGTCAGGGAGGGAGAAGCAGGCTCCCTGCCAAGCAGGGAGCCAGATGCGGGGCTCCATCCCAGGACCCTGGGATCATGACCTGAGCCAAAGGCAGTCGCTTAACCAACTGAGCCACCCAGGCTCCCCGAAGATGGAGTTTGTAAAGGTAGTAAAGCTCCAGGGGATGTGAAGGATATCCTGCCTACAGCCTTCCTCCCTCACTCTTTTTTTTCTTCCAAAAAATATACTATTATTAAGCGCCAATTATATACTTGCCATTCTGCATAGAATGCTCCATTTTCTCCTTGGAGGGACCTAGACGGGTTTCTTGAGAAAGAAAGAAAACAGCCTCAAGCATCATCATTATCCTTATACATTTAGGAAGGCATGGCAAATAATGGGCATATTTGTTGAGACTCTCCCTTGGTACCCATGACGGACATCACAAATAGATCACAATACACCATCTCATAGGGCCTGGAAGATGCCTCAGAACCATTCTTAACATAGTGCTCCAGACAGCAATTTGCGGTTAGTAAGAGTGGGCTTCTAGGATTGCTCCTGCATGTCTGTCGTCCTCACTGAACACCACTGGGGCATGCCCAACTTCCTTCATACAAGACTGATTGGCATGCCTAGAAGCCTATGTACACCCCGTTCCACTTGTCCCCGCCTTCTCCCCATCTTTCTACCCACCCAACCCTTTCTGTAGACACAGTGGCCTCTCCTAGAAACTGGCCATTGATATTTGCAGGTCGGGAGGCAAGTGTTGCATGTAGGGGTTAATGCTGCAGAAGACATAAGCCCAGGCCCTATTCTGGGCTTGCCACTTACTTGGGACCTTGAGCAAATTAGGTCACCTCCCTGGATCTTGGTTTCCTCACCATTAAAAGGAGAGCTTGGGTGAAGTAGCGTCTTGTGTCCCGTCCAGCTCTGGCATTTTCTGATCTAATTAATGAAAATATTTCCCTTTTAAATCGAAGAAACTAAGTTCTAGTGTTTTCTTTAGTGATAGAGAAAAATAACAAGGGAAAAAAAGCACAACAGGTTTCTGGTTTTTATTAATGTATATCCGCCCTATATATAAATATAAGTAAGATCTCTGTCATCCATGACTGAGCAGAACTCAGTCCTGGGTCTCCACTTAGACTGTTGGCATCATTATCACATCTCTGGAGCTCCCTGTTCCCCAGGTCCCTGTTCCGGGCCTAATTTACACATCCCTGACGGCTGCAGAAGGAAATGATGGGAGTTCCTGGAGCTCTGTATGAACAGACATGGCTCCATCCCATCATGGGGGTGGGAGGTCTTAGCATCCCCTGGACTCTGGCCCCTGAGCCAGCCCTGGTTCAAGAGCCTTGCAGATTCCTCCACCAGGAAGAAGTGCCCGTTTCTGGCTCTGACAAGGGCCATGGGGGAGGTGGCAGGGGGCCAGCATCCCCCTCCCTGCTGAGGCATGCTTGCTGCACTCACAGTATTTGAGCTGCAGTTAATATATCAATATTTGCTCGGGAGGGTATTTGGCACAGAGCAGGTCCCTGGGACGCCGGCAGATAGATTGCCTTCTCTTGCGCATTCTTTGTTTTTTGGCAGGGATGGAGGGGTTCCTAGCTGCTGACAAGAAGCATGGAAAAGGAGCCCCTACTTTTCTCATGAACACTTGGATCTCACAACTTAGCACTGTATGATGTTGTCAGTGCTTTAAGTTGTCCCCATTATTCACTGTTTCCCCGTGTATTGTACTCACTCCACCTCTGCTAGAATTCTGTTCCTCAAGCTCAGAGTTGTTTCAACCACTAACTGAAAGCCCCCCCGGGGTCAGGCTAGTGCTAGGAGGGGTGGAGCTTAGTTGAGGTGAGCATGGGCCAGAATCACTCTGGCTGGGATGAATCCTATTCCCGCTGTCTAGACATACACCCTGGGCAAGCTCCCTGTTCTCTCATGGTCTCAGATCTCCCTCTGGGAAGTGACAAGGAAGAGGACAGAAGAGGAGTAAGGATTAAATAATGTCATATATGCAAAACAGTTAGCAAAACACCCTGTGCATAGTAAGTGCTCAATAAAGGTTGGATCTTTTTAATCATTGTTTTTCTCTTTCAATAAATGTCTGGCGATTCTTGGATCCTTTTGCCTGCCCTAAGTTTCTGGAGGACAAGGTCTGAAACCTTGATCTCTTCTCTAGTTCTTCTGTCTCTCATTGCAGGAGAGGCTCCCTACAATTTGGGGGCTTTAATCTGAATGTCCTCTATCATAGGCTGGTGCCCTCATCACCCTGGGAAGTGACACCCACGGAGAAACCAGGAGCACCAAGGAGAAAACTTGTCCCTGGACTTGGGACAGGGCTTGCCAGTGAAAGATGAGAGGAGGAACCTTCTGCCCATGATCTCTTTAGGGAACAGGTTAAAAGAGGACCCAGGCCTCCTGGAAGAGCTGGGACAGCAGGTCTAGATGTAGGCAGCCGTTCTCAGTGGTGATCAGCATAAGAAACCTGCTACTTATCCTGCTGGCGCTTGCAGATGGTTACTTCAAAAATCAGGAACAGTTTCCCCTATAACAATGGTAGAGGGCCATTTCCATTCTGAAATAGAAATTGCAAGTCAGGGATTGCATCACAGCTGGGGTACCCAGCATTTGGCACACCCCGGGTATGCCCATGCACCTGCATCATGCGTAAGGACATTAACAACTGTGGTGCCACAGGGGGGCAGGGGAGGACAAGACCTGCAGTGCCGTGGGACAAGCCTAAGTCCCACGGGTCAGGACAGAGCAGCTCCAGTCGGGGAACTTACTATGTGCCAGGCTCTGATATGATAAGCATTTTATGTGCACGATCTCATTTAGTCTTTTTCAGCAGTTCTCTAAGGCAGGTGGCTCAGCTCATGCTCTCTAGGAGCAGAGTCTGAGCCAGGGATTCTTGGCCAGGTGATTTGCTGAGAAAATGAGGGAAGCAGGATAGGATGGGGGAGGAAGCTGAGCAAAGATGTGGCTGCAGGAAAAATCCAGTCTCTGCCTGACCCCGCAGAGAGTGCTGGTGGCACCACAGATCTGTTCTCACTTGAGGCAAGGCACTGGGCTTCTGTTCTCTCCTGTCAATCAGTCACTGGCTATAGGTCACACCTCCCAGGAGAGTGTGTGGCATAACTTCCTATGCATTTCTGAAGTGACTCCCATATTCCAAGGGCAGCTTTGAGCTATTAGCTGCAAACCCCAGCTGGGGGATGAGTGTACCAACCTGGAAAAAGGGAATTGGGTGGGGCACCAACAGCATCTACTACTGTAGGTACAGTTAATAGGCCCCTTTTCCATATCAGTAAACTGAGGTCTAGAGTGTTTATGTCATCAGTCCATAGCTGTGTGGAGCCAGGAGTCAAACCCAGGCATCTATCTCCAAGCCTTTGGCCTTGCTGACTTATATTCCCCCTCCTGTTAACTCCAGCTGAGGGCCAGGTAGGAATTAGTAAACAAGAGATAAGTAAGGCATGTGCTCAGGAGGCCTGGAGATAAGGTTAAGGTCATGAGGGAAGCCCAAGGGGCAACACCAGACTTTAGGCTTCTGTAGTGTGACCAACTCATCCTGCTTTGCCCAGGACTTCCCCATTTTGACACTGAAAACCCTGCATCCTGGGAAACCTCCTCAGTCCTGGGCAAATCGGGCCTGGCAGTCAGCCTAGCCTTCTGGATGGGAGCACGGTAAGGATGTGAGGATCTGTGTTTATGGTGCTGGGTGGTGTCAGGTGAGGCAGGTTAAAAATAATTAGAGCTATCATTCCCCAGGGCTGCTAAAGTCACAGCCACCTCAGCTAGAGGCTGTCTGGGGGACATGGGTGAGGGGTAGCAAGCCAGGAAAAGCCCCTGGCAGGAGGGTATCCTGGCCAAGAGCTGAGCAGAGAGGGTGGTCTGAGATCCAGGGTGGGCTAACGAGAGGAGAAACTTGGATGGCTCCGAGAAGAGGAGGGGAGTGAGTTACCAGCCCCCTGAGGCCTCCTCTGGGAGCTTGCCAGAAATAGATAACCCTTCTCCTGCCTCCCGCTTTGAAGCAGGCTGTTTACTTCGTGTGTGTGTGTGTGTGTGTGTGTGTGAGAGAGAGAGAGAGAGAGAGGCGGGGGGAGAGACAGAGAGAAGGGGTGATGTACATTTGAATTAATCTAATGAGTAAATGTCCCATTAAGTTCCTACTCCATCCATAGGGCTGGGCAAAGTCAAACAGGCTCGTGTACTTTTGAAAGGCCTCATCACCTGCATCTGAGTAATCTACAAACCTGACAAGAAAAGCTGTCAAAGCCAGAAGCCATGAAACTCATGAATAATCATGTCCTTTGGTGAAGTTTCCTGGGGAAGAGTCTGAGCCCCCTGCATGGGGCACAGAAGACTGCTTTGTTAAATAGAGGTGGTAAAGGCAGAACTGACTGGGACATGCCTTCCCAGGGACCAAGTCTGAAGTCTCTTCTCAGTTTCAGGGGGGTTGGGGGCTGAGCAAAGAGTACTTCCTTCCTGTTTAGACAGACCTTCGCAGCCTGCCCTAGTAGCAAAGGGGGAGTGAGGATAAAGATCCACAAAGGCAGGGGTGCCTGGGTGGCTCAGTCGTTGAGCGTCTGCCTTCGGCTCAGGTCATGATCCCAGGGTCCTGGGATCGAGCCCCGCATCGGGCTCCCTGCTCGGTGGGAAGCCTGCTTCTCCCTCTCCCACTCCCCCTGCTTGTGCTCCCTCTCTCGCTGTGTCTCTCTCTGTCAAATAAATAAATAAAATCTTTAAAAAAAAAAAAAAAAGATCCACAAAGGCCAAGACTGGGAGCCAGCTTAGAGGTCTTGGAGCTTGTGTAGTCTAGGCCTTTCTCAGCGTCCCACGGTTGTAAAACTTGTTGACGTTTTTTGTCGCTGGCCCACAGGAAGAGACATGTATCCTTTACATCACAACCCAGTGAACAAATGCATGCAAATAGATGCCAAAAGAAGGGTCTCCTGAAATAATACTTACCCTTCTGGTTTCACTGGTGGTGAGGGTAAGCACTGTTTCCATGTTTCTGGTAGTCTCTGTGCTATGTCATGTTTCGAGAGCATTAACCTTTGACAACCACTGAATTGGTCTCATGAATCCAGTAGATAGGTGGAGAGAGTCATGATCTATACTCTCACTTTGTGGAGGACAAAACAGGTGCATGTGAGGGAAGGGACACCCAGCGTTGCATAGAATCCACATAGGTTTCCTGAGCAGCTACTATATGCCAGGAACAGCCATGGTGGATATATAGTGGTGAGCACAACAGGGTGATCTCTACCCTCCAGATGTTTAGAGTCTTTGGGGGTGGCAGACATTGAACAAATAAAAGAACAAGCTGACATATAAAATTATAGTACAAAATGTGATCATTACTACAGGGGAAGCAAGCCGGGAACTTTAGTAGAGACTGGCTGGGGTCAGGGAGGGACAGGGACTACTTTTCCTAGGGTGGTCAGAAAGTTCTCTCTCAGGCTACAAAAGTTAAGTCCCGTGGAAGAGAGCCGGGCAGTTACGGAGGGATGGGAGACGGTAGGAGCTGAAGGAGTGGTGGAGGAGGGTTTTACGCAAGGGGAGTGGCAAGTATGAAGACCTTGGGTCCAAGAAGAATTGAACCCAAACTGAAGGAAAGCCAGTGTGGCCTGAGCACAGTGACGGAACAGAGACCCCAGATGGTCAGGAGGAGGCATAGGAACGCTTTTGGCCTTTGGACTTTATTCTAAGGTCAGCAGGAGCACTGAAAGATCTTAAATTGGGTATGTGACACGATCTGACTTATGGCTTTAAAATATTCCCTTGGCTGCTCTGTGGAGAAAAGCTCGGATGGGAAAAGTGTGGAAAGAAGGAGATCAGTTGATTTTTGTCTGCATCGTCTCCAGAGGGAGGCCAATGGATCTGCCTTTGTAGCAGCCCAGAGCTATGCACACTTAGAAAGACCGCACCATTAATGAAACATTGGCATCTTAGGAAATGATAAAACAGGCTGCTACATGTAAAAATTAAGTAACTCAATTTGTTTTAACAGCTTGTGCTCTAGTACAGCAATTTGTTTGGCATATACACGGACTCCATCTGAACAGTAATTATGCCATGCTAATTATTTTACTGCATTGTGTACATCTGACATTTAATTACGGGCATGTGTGTGAGAGAAGATTTCCTTCCTCCCTCCACCTGCCTGACAGGTAGTTTTGTTTCCCGTACCTCTTTTCCACCTACATTGTCTTTATGCCAACTTGTCATCTGCCATGAAATCGTGTTTCCATGACAGCTTTGCTCAGCCATGTTGCCTGCAACTTGCAGACAATCACCAAAATAAACAGTTGACACAGATCATTCTCATCCTCCCATTCTGCCTCTCCCTCCCGCCTTGATCTAGCTCCTACTATAAAGATCTTAATTTTGTTTTCTCCCACTTTGAAAAAGGAGAGTGATCCCTGTCAACCTTGAGCATCCTCGGATACGCTGGCATGTCTGTCAGTGGCTTCTCTTGTGACCTCTGCCCTTCTCCATGGAGACTGTTGGCAGGCTGACTCCCATGGCCCTGTGCATAGACGACGCAGCTCAGCAGCTATGGGTGGTAGACAGACAGGCACCAGGCTTTGCACTCACAGGGAGGCGACAAAGGTGGGCTCATCACTCAAGACATAGGACCAAGGCTGCGGCGTGCCCATCAGAGAGTGCCACTGATGAACACCATAAAGCCGTGTCAAGCTTGGTGCTGGCCCTGCCTGCAGAGATGGGCCTGGGGGCTGGGGGGCTGGGGAATGGCATGAGGAAGGACAGGAATCTCCCACCTATCAGCAGAAATGCAAGCCTCTGCTGGGATAAGGGCAGGAGAAGGGGGGAGAGAGGCACACTAGCACCTCCTGCTGGCCTGTCCTCTCAGCCGGTGTGTCTGTAACGGCCCTCTCCACAAAGAGGAATCCCTGTCTGTGCCTCTTTGCTGGTGGGAGGTAGTTGAAAAAGGGAGGAAAAAGTTGTGAGAACAGAACAAGAAAGAAGAAATGGCTTGAAAATGAAAGCTACCAGAACACCATAAGGCATTTTATAAAAAATGAGCCTTGCTACCAGATTCCAAATCTCAGCATTTAGCAAATGTACATTAAAATATACACACAATTTTGTTATGGGTAAAAATAAGTGTCCTAAGGGTTGAGAGATCACAGAGCCTTCCCAAGGCTAGAGTAGGAGCCATTCTTTCCTCTTTGTGTTCATTATATTTCCTCGTATACTTGGGGTTAGCTAAGAAATATGGTGTACCTTAGGGAAATAAAGAGAATAGACATAAAGACTTCCGCTTGGTACAGAATGTGCTCTTCGAGAAGTACTGGTTCCTGCTAAGTTCAAGCAATCTTAGATTTGGATCTTTCCAGTTTACATTTTGCTATTTCAGATCTAAAGCTGCAAACCCTCTGGCCAGGAATTTGCATAATTCAGCACTCCTTGTAGGTGCCAGGCAAACTTCTGTTGGCTCACAAGATGATTTTTGGTGGCACATGGACCAATACATATATATTTTTTAATAGTTATGTATTCATTTTAATGTGCATTAAAATATGTGTAACCAGTACATCAAACCCACATTTTAATGTATATAATAAAGTTTCTTGTATAAATAGAGATTTGGCATGCCTTCTTTTTCCTCTCTGCCAGGTCTTTTCTCACTTTACAAACTTGCTCAAAATTTACTCCTTTCAGGTATCCTGTCCTCAGTAAATCCACCTGTCTCACGCTAGCCCTAAGTTCTCTCTCCACTTCTCCCCCTTACTTGGCTTTCTCTTCCTCTGTCCTCTTCCTCCCCTCTGTTATCATCTGCAGGCATCCGGAAGAGCCTAATGTGTGAGGGGCATGTAAGGGGCAAATCAAACAGGTATGTGTTCAGCTGCAGGAACAGACAAGTCACGCCGTGGCTTAAAGAAATAGTGGCTTTGCATCCTGCAGAAGGCAGAGCAGAGCTGCTGCAGTTGTTCCAGAATGCCATCAAAGTCTTCCTGGGCCTCCAGCCTTCCCATGTGACCTGCATGTGTGCAAGAAGGCTGCCACAAACCAGTGATGCCTGTGTGGCGCCCCCTTCCCTCTAGACTGGGGTTTTATATTTAAAAAGCTCAACTCTCGCTCACATCTCATAGGAGGCACTATTTCACATGGGTGTCCCTACTGCAAAGGAAGTGGGCAGAGAGTGTGTTTTAGCTTTGCAGTCTCAGTGGTAGAGGAAGGCAAGGGAGAGCGAGGTTATGGATCCCTTAGGGAGAGCTGAGCCACAGTCAGCCAACAGAGAGAATAGGACTGGTCTCTGGCCTTATATTCTCTAAGTTGAAAAAGTCTGATGAAAAGTTAGCCTTATAATCCTTTAAGTCGGTGTGTGGTCAGAAATTTGTAGAATTGAAAAGGAATTTAGAGAGCATTTGGACCTGATCCATATTTTAAGAGATGAAGTCAGAGATAAACGGACTTAGTTTTGGCTAAGCAGGTCAAAAACCCTTCTTGGCAGACCCTGCTAATCCAGTGGTTCTCATCTGGAGCGAGCCTCAGAATCCACCAACAGGGCATGTTAAAATACCTATTGCTGGGCCCTACCCCCAGAGTTCAGAATTCAGGAGGTCTGAGGTGGAACCTGAGAATTTGCATTTTTATAAAGTTCCCAGGTTGTGTTGATGCTGCTGGTCCAGGAACCCCACTTTGAGAACCACTGTGCCAACCAGTTGCAAGCATGCAATTGCAACCAGTGCTCCCACAGCAGGTTTTCCTAAATTATGCTATTTTAATTTGTGCTTTTGTATGTGTTCTTTAGCAACTAAATAATATATTAGCAGATAATCAGTATGGTTAACAGGCCAACTGACCTCTATATTGGAATTGTCAGTGTTCGCATTGTTTGGAAGCCAGAGTCTTTCTGCTTGCATGTGCTGGCCATGCCTCAAAAGGGATGAAGAGTGGTCCATCCTCAGTCACTCCACTCTTGCCCCAAAACAACCACTCCCACACATCTATTGAACCTTTCTGGTCCACGTTTCTTGATATTTTTCACCATATAAATAAGTATCTAGAAACCGTATATAGACAACCTTTTATGTGTTTTCAGACATTTTGCATAAATCGTATCCCACGTACTGTTCCATAACTTACATATTTTATTCAATGTTATGTTGACCTCTGGTCATAGTGGTACATCTCAATCTAGTTTATTTATTTATTTATTTATTTATTTTTTAAAGAATTCATATTTATTTATTTGACAGAGAGAGGGAGAGAGCACAAGCAGGAGGAGTAGCAGGTGGAGGGAGAGGGAGAAGCAGGCCCCCCACTGAGCAAAGAGCTAGATGCGGGGCTCGATCCCAGGGTCCTGGGATCATGACCTGAGCCAAAGGCAGCTGCCCAACCAACTGAGCCACCCAGGCGCCCCTCAATCTCGTTTATTTATTTTAACTGCTTGGCAGTGTTCCATTTTCATATACCATGTTTCAAATTATTTTCAATAGGGTTGGTAGGATTTTAATATTGCTATTAATAGCAACAATAAATTGAAGTGGGATGCCATTTTGAATTTTTTTCATATATTCACTCACATAACCAACATTTGTCAGGTAGCTAATTTGTGCCGGGCACTGTTCTAGGCACAGGGACTATCGCAGGTAATGAGCTCCCTCCCTCCCTCATGATGCTTACTTCACAGGATGCCTGCAAGTCTGCCCCACAGGTACTCCTCTTCACATTTTACAGATGAGAAAACTAAAGTTTCCTGACTTTAAGTAACTCACTCAAGTTCTCATTGAAAAAAGCAGGGAGTTTTGAATTAAATCTTTTCTCTCTAATTCCAACACTCTTTCTAACATTTCACCAAGATTTCTGGTGAACCTAAAATCAATTACCATTCCTCATCTTAATTCTCTTTGAGGGCTTTGATTCCTTTTTTAATATACTGTTAATTTGGAAATATTATTAGATTTACCAAAAAGTCTCAAAGACGGTACAGAGAATGCCCATTTTTCCTCATTATTTTTTTTTTACAACGGGCTTGAACTCATGACCCTGAGATCAAGACCTGAGCTGAGATCAAGAGTCGGACACTTAACCAACTGAGCCACTCAGGCGCCCCTGATTTCTCTCATTATTAACATCTTATATTACTGTGGTACATCTGCCAAAACTATGCCAAATTGACATTTGCATATTACTATTAAACTCCAGACTTTGGATGTCACCAGTTTTTCCATTAATGTCCTCACTGTCCCGGGATCCTGTCCAGGGCACCACACTGCATTTAGTCCTCATTGTCTCCCCAGTAACCTCTGGTCTCTTAGAGCTTCTCGGTCTTTCCTTGTTTTTTGTGACCTTGACAATCAGTGTACTCAGGTGAGGCATTGACTTAGTTGAGTTTATTATGATGTCCATATAAGGCAGTATCAAGAGTTGAGAGAGCTATAAGTACCTCACCTGAGAGTGAGTTAGGTGAGTCCTGGAAGGAAAAGGAAGTTGCTGTTTTAATAAGCACCTCAGGAAGTTGCACATGACATCTTTTCGACACTGCTGCCTGACGCTGTCTTGGTGCAAGGATGCAGGGACACAGCTGGAGTGACACGGTGTCTGGAGGCTACAGGGCCCAGATGCTTGCCGACTGTGGCAAATGGTAGGTCTCAGTGGCTTACCAAGGGATTTTAACCTCCTGCCCCTCAATGCCCTGTTCCAAGTATCACGTAACTACAATGTAACACTATTCCAACTCCCCCAGCTCTGCCTTTTTTTTTTTAATATCTGTACCTCTCAAAAGTCAATCCTTACTCCAGATGAAAGGTCTTCTTCAGTCACAAAGGGACGAGAGTGAGCTTCCACTGCCTGGGTTCTGTGATGCTGTCACCAGAAGGAATTTAACAATTAAATTTTACAAACCCACTGTCCATGTTGGCAGCAACATGGAGGGATCAGAGAACTCTTAGAAACGATATCCAGATTGTTAGTTAAAAGTATTATTAGGCTCAAGATGGAAGAGCCCAGAAAGGGTCAATTTTTAGAGCCTACTAAAAAGCCAACTGCTTTCTTAGAAGGGCAGCGTTTGGGACACTTTCCGTTTTAAATTTATATATGTAAATATGTATATTTATTTTAAGTTTATTTTATATTAAGCTTATTTTATATTTATATAGGTATATATGTATATGAGTGTGTATATATATACATATATATATATAATTGTTTACTTTCACCCCATTATAAAGTGAATATTCACTGAAAAATTTTTAGAAATTTCTCAGAAAATAGAATCTAAAAATGGTTATCTGTGATCCACTTTCCAAAAGACAATTACTGTTGATATTTTACTTGTTTCTGTCCATACATTTATGCTTTTGTTCTCAGAACATATTATGTAACATACTTGAAAATTTGTTTTCTTATGATATCATCATAAGCAATTTACTTGTTTCTCTTAAGTAACTATCAAATAAATACATAACAGTTTCTTATTTAAATAACCTTTAATTCATTTAATCATTCTATGGTATAGTTGGTTAATTTTTGATGCTGAGAGAAGTACTTTTGAAAGTAGAGCTCTCCTTTCCTTATACCTTTAGTTATTTCCATAAAATAGAGTCCCAGAAGTGGGACTACTGGGTCAAAGATTATAAACATTTTTAAGGCTTTTGATACATTTGGGAGTAGAGGGCAAACCCATCTTATTAGAGCTCTGCTGAACCCAGGTATGGTGCTACATTTTCTAACTTTGTCCTGCATCACTGCTTGCTCTCTAGACTTACACAAACTTTGATTTGACCACAACAACTAAGGTTCTGATTGATTCAGTCAGTCATTCGGTCATCAGTCAGTTTTGGCGTCGGGCTGCCTAGCAGCTGCTGAGGGTAAGATGCTAGGCAAAAGCAGAACTCCTGCTCTCCTGTCCAAAATAGCATCTGGCTGAGGAAGACCCTGATTTGGTTGAGAAGGGAGTTAGATAAACCCTTTTGTAAGCATCTCTTTTCATCAGAGGCTTGATGCCCACTATCTACCTCCAGTTCTGTTTTCCTAATTGAGGTGTTCTGACTTCAGAGAAAGATGGCTTTTCCATTTCCAATTTGAGGGGAATTTGATTTGAGCCCAGGAGACAAAACTAAAGTATTTGCCTATGGTGGGCAAACTGTTTTGGTTGAAAGGCTGATGCTGGGGCCTTGCTGCTGCTGCCTCCTTTTAACAATTGAAATACACTCAGATTTCTCATAACAATGGAAAGCGCAGTTTGAGAGTTTCTCCAGTGGTTTTGCAGGCAGTACCTATTTTACTGTTCTCTGTACTGGTGAGTAAAGTCCCTGATATTATGGCTCTACTCTGCAGATCTTCCTCATTGGTCATCTTAACCTCCTACAAAGAGTTTTCATTTGACTTTTTCCTTTTTTTAATTTGCCCAGGTGTGAGAGGTGCCATCTTAAAATGACTATCCAAAATGATTGGAGGAACAAATACCTGCCTCTTGGCGGCCTATGACCCAAGTCTATAGGAGTAACTCTCAGACCTGCTCTCTGATGATGAAGCCATGGTCAGTTGTCTGGGGAACATTTTGCCTAAATCACTTAAATCGTTGAAGTCAGTGCAGACTTTTCATTGTAATTATGTGGATCATGAAGTCCTGATGACTCTCAGTGGATGTCAGTAAAGAGTGACTAATGGATCATAGGGTCATTTGGTTAAGTTAGGGAGAAAAATCTGGGCAACCAAAGACAGTGCTTGAGGCGGTCCCCATCTGTGGCCAACCTCTGGCAAATGCTGTCTCCCTCTGTCACTTAGGAACTCTGACTCATCAGGGCCTGCCTCCCCAGCCTCATTACAAGAAAACTCCAGACACACAGGCAGGTTTGCACCTCTCCAGGTTTGCCCCATGCCCCCTGATACCTCGAGTGGTTGATATCATTGTGTCAAGAGAGCAGAGCTTGTGTCTATGAGCAAAGCTGCCATGGAGTGCTTGTGAAAGCCAGTGCCCAGTGTCAACCATGGTGTCATTTGAGAGTCAGCCCAGCCCAGGCTGTGCTCTTCATGATGTCACTGCTAAAGTCCCTTGGCACTGAATCATAATTTCTCTTATGCTAGCTTTTTTCATTAATTGTTAGTAAAAGAGGAAAGAGGCTCTGAGGATATTTTACCTTTACCTTGAAATACTTCTAAATATTTTACCTTTAGCAACATCCTGGTGTTCCCTGGATGAGGTCTCGCATCTCTCGTTCTCTCTCTCCCGTTTCTCTTCCTCTCTCTCTCTCTCCATTCTCTTATCTCTCTCTTCTTTTTCTATATACATTTGCTTTTTAATTGGTCAGAGTACCTCTCACTTCAGAACATAAATAGGATGTCCAAAGTGGATGATTTTTAAAATTAAAAAAAAAATTTAAATGAAAATGTCTCACAAGATCTTGCATGGGAAGATATTCCTACAGGGTCTTTTGAGGTCAAATAGTATGTCATCAGAGAGCTGGAATCCAGCTAGATCAGTCCTCCTAGGTCTATGGGGCAGTGAGGCCATGCGGCTCCTTTTCTCTGTGGGTTCCAATGCGAACGTGTTGTCATGAGATGAGCTAAGAAGCAAGTTAACTAAAACAAAGTCCCTGAGGAGTGTGAATTCTGGGACACAAGTTGATGTTCTTCCAACAACAAAGCTAGAAGCATATTTCATCTCTTGGCAAGTTGGTTTCATTTCTACCTGAGGAAAGATAAAGAACTTTGCTCAGGAAATGTAAGCCCTGTTCCCAGGCTTCGTGCCTCTCAAGCTGATGGACAGGTATGGAAGGAATGCATTTGTCGGCAGGAATTAGTTGGTGCCCAGGCACAAATAGAAATCATGTTCTTATCCGTCCTCTCTCAGCTTTGGGGAAAAAACCATGGTGGAGGGGGTTGCTGTGCAGGGAGAGGGGTGCAGAACAAGCTCTCTCAGTTTCAGCCAGCTGTCACTTGTCAACAGATTCCAACAATAGCATCTGGCTCAGTGAACATGGAAGCCACATATGTGCCTAATGATGGAGGCAGAGTGACCAGTAGAAGGCAAGGTTAACCTTCACTGCAAGTCAGGAGCAAGCTGCAGGGACTTAGCTTGCCCTGGATACATTCTCCCAAAGAAGGGTTTTTCCCCACCCTGTGCTATTAATCAGTCATGGCTCCATCCCAACTATGAGGCTTGGTGTTCCCTTTGCTTCTGTTTCCAGACAGATGGCTTTTCATGGCAAGCAGATGGCTAAGACAGGAATTTAGAGACCTAGTTAACCTGAAGTACCAACCATAGGCTTGGCCAAATGCATTACAGTTCAAGAGGATGCTGCATTGCTGTTACAAGTGATGCTGGAGATATATCTTAGAGCCTGTGCTAGGATGTGCAGGATAAAATAGGCAAAAGGCAAAGACCATAAGACAGTAGGTATAGTACATTTACATTACCATATTGGTATTCTCTATTCTCTATTTTTTTTTCAATATGTCTTTGGAAAAAAGAAAAAAAAAAAAAAGAATGGAAAGCAGTACACCAAAGATTTAAATAGTCGTTATTTCTCAAGGTGATATTTTTTTCTCATGGTTATTTTTCCTTTGAGGTTTTTCTGTTTTCCAAACTTTTTTCTTTCCCTTAATGATTTATGATCACTCTAATTCTAGCAACCTTTACCTATATCCATAGTCCATATCCATCTATACTTTTCTCCAGGGTTGCTGTACAGGGGGGTGGGGTAGACAGGCACTGGACCAGAAGGAGTGAGTGTGGTCTGAAATCCATCTCTTGATTTAGTTGCCAAACTATCCCTGGACTATGTCTTCCCAGAGAAATTTTTCTAATTTATCGCTGCGGAAGGGATGCCTTTTTCTAATTCATGTAGTAACACTGGATTTCTTGCTGCAGCCCTGCGTGTGTGTGTGTGTGTGTGTATGTGTGTGTGTCTGTGTTCATGTGAATCATTTTGGCCATTCCATTTAACAAACATATTGTATTATAAAGGCTAATTATTCCCCACACTAAGTGTGGCAGGAGCCTTAATACTCAGGTTGAGTGTTTGGAAATGGCTTTCTGGAAAGGTAAGTAAAGTTTAAGAGTTTTTCAAAAGTACCAGTTTTCTTTGCACCTTACTACTACTCTTTTATGTGCTTAAATCCATATTTCCTAGGAATCAGAATGGGTTGGGGGAGGAGCAAGAATATGTGACTTTGAAATATCAGTAACAGACACGGACCAATAAAAGGCCCAAGTAACCCGCTGGTGCCAGTAGGATGCAGGCAGCCTTCATTGTTCCAGGAGATAGTGATGGTGTCACCAGCAGCGTAAAATCAAGGTTCATCATGACCATGTGGCTATGCCAGGGAGTTGAGATGATCAAATTCTTTCATCATCTTTCCAATCTATATCTCTTTGTGGAGTCTCAACTTTGTGATGTTGAGGAACCTGAACTAGCTTAACAAAGAGAACATACAGTTAGCATGAGATATCCAGCAATTACGAAATAATGGCTCCTAGAGTCCTTTCCTCTAGTCAGAGAAAAGTGTGATGAGCTGCGAGGACTCTGGGTACCAGAACCCAGGGCTCTGATGCACATGCAAAAGGCAGGCTCACTCCAGAAATAGTATCTCTGACCCCAGAGACTGGGGAGGCTTTGTTTTAATTTCAGGGTTGGAATAATGATAGTTTTATGAACAACCAAATAGTTATTCTGGGTTCTTCTCTTGAGAGTGTGGTCTGAGACCTTGGCCTATGTAGTCTAAGTGTGTAATAACGTCTGATTGTGCTCCCAATGATCCTGTGACAGCCTTCACTTTGATTTCTATTTTGGAACTGCCTCCTAACTGGAAGCACCTAAACATAGGCCCTAGTGGGGTGGAATTTAGAAGCAGCATTATCTCAGGGCATTCTGGGGCCAAGTTGGTCAACTCCCCACTCTCAGCTCAGTGAAAAGAAACAAAAAGTCACCCCCGACATTTTGGGGATGATAAAAGGAGCTACCATTTGGTAGCAGAGGGGTTGCTCCAGGGTGGCTTATGAGCAGCTCTAGAATTCTCTGAGAAATTGCTAGAATTGGGGTGTTGGGTAACATGAGGTAGAGGAAAATGCACAGAACTGGAATTACAGCAGGTCCTGGGTAACCTCAGGTACATCATTGTCCTTGATGTTACTATCTCCAGTCCATCACTAGAGAAAAAGCTTTCAAACCAGAAAGGAGTGTTGATTGTTTTTCCCTTTCTTTGCAGAAAAAATGCTTCCAATTTTTACTGACAGTAGGGTCTTCAAAAATATTAATTACGAGATTGTGTTCACCTCATAGAATGGCATCCAAAAGTAAATACAAGGCTGCAAGGAATATCAAGAGGAGTTATCCCTTGATCAGTGGTTGACTATGAAAACCAAGCCCTTTCAGTTCTGAACACTGAACATCGACAGGATAGGACAACTTTGGTATCAGTCAGTGGTTGGGGTAGACAGGACATCAGAGGTCGTGGAATAGTCTCTCTGTGGAATAATCAGGTGTTTGAGGCCCAGACACAATAGACACAAGTGCATGGCATGGCATGGTGGGGGTATTTTTTTTGCATTACTGTGATTGATGAATCTAAAGCTATACAAAGTATGCCACTTTAGAACTTAGATTTGGGGCACCTGGGTGGCTCAGTCGTTAAGTGTCTGCCTTCGGCTCAGGTCATGATCTCAGGGTCCTGGGATCGAGCCCCGCATCGGGCTCCCTGCTCATCGGGAAGCCTGCTTCTCCCTCTCCCACTCCCCCTGCTTGTGTTCCCTCTCTCGCTGTGTCTCTCCCTGTCAAATAAATAAATAAAATCTTTTAAAAAAAAATAGAACTTAGATTTGATTTTGCCCTCTCTTGAGTGAAATTAGGTAGGGATTAAGTCAGTTGCAATGCTCACCAGAAAGATACAGGCATTGAAATTCCCAAAGTTAATGCTGAGCCACTGACTTCAGAGATATGGCCCTGGGCCACAGCCCCTGGGGTTTCCCATAGCGGGGTTTAAGAATGGCCATGCTGAATTGTCCTTGAGAACACAGATTTGGAGTTTGGCATCTGGATTGCAATCCCGACCTTAGCAATTAGTAGCTATGTTAATAGTTGTCTAACTTTAGCCTCCTTGTTGCTAAATGGGGGGAAATATAGTATTTCTATATAGTAAATACGAGAAGTAAGAGATCTCATGGTAAACTCCCAAGCAATGGAAGCTAGGATTACAAGAGAGGATCCTATATCAATCCTGACACAAAAACACTAGGATCATGGCTAACTTATTTTAAAACTGTGAAGTTTGTACCCCTTCATTCCTCTCAACTATTTCTAAAACAGGTCTTGAGGATGTAATATACAGCATTGGGAATATAGTCAATAATATTGTAATAACTTTGTATGGTAACTACACTCATTATGGGGATCATTTTGTAATGTATAAAAATATCAAATTACTATGATGTCCACCTGAAACTAATAGGATATTGTATGCCAATTATACTTCAATTAAAAACAAAAAACAGGGCGCCTGGGTGGCTCAGTTGGTTAAGCGACTGCCTTCGGCTCAGGTCATGATCCCAGAGTCCCTGGATCGAGTCCCACATCGGGCTCCCTGCTCAGCAGGGAGTCTGCTTCTCCCTCTGACCCTCCCCCCTCTCATGTGCTCTCTCTCATTCTCTCTCACACAAATAAATAAATAAAATCTTAAAAAAAAAATAAAAAATAAAATAAAATAAATAATAAAAAAAAAAATAAAAACAAAAAACAAAAAACCCCACTCACTGTGAGCAAACCGAGCAGCACTAAAACAGGGAGAAGGCAGCTAGCTGGCTGTTGGCATGTGGGTGTTGGGTCAGAGGCAGAAGACTGTGGTAAATAAAAAAAACAGTGAGAAGCTAAGTACAGCTAGATGCAACAATGAGGGAGGACTCAGAGCAGGTAAGTGTGCAAGGTAGCAGAAGTCTTGGATCACGTGCTATATTAGTTTCTTACTGCTGCTGTAACAAGTACTACACATTTAGTGGCATAAAGCAACACAGATTTATTATCCTACAGTTCTGGAGGTCATAAATCCAAAATGGATTTCACTGGGCTGAAATCAAGACTGTGGCAGGGCCACACTCCCTCTGCAGGCTCTAGGGGAGAATCCATTTCCTTACCTTTTACAGGTTCTAGAGGCTACCTGCATTCCTTGGCTCGTGGTCCCCTCCTCCATCTTCAAAGCAGCAACACAGCATTTAAATCTCACTCTCCGTTTCTATCATCATATCACCTTCTCTCTTCTGCTGGGCCCCGGGGTGGAACTCTGATGGATGGCACTAGACAGAAATCACTTCCCCCCCACCTTTTTTTTTCTTAAGATTTACTGATTTATTTATTTGAGAGAGAGAGAATGGGAGCAGGGGGAGGGGCAGAGGGAAAGGGAGAGGGAGAGAGAGAGAATCCTCAAGCAGACTCCCCACTGAGCACGGAGCCTGATGTGGGACTCGATCCCAGGACCCTGAGGTCATGACCTGAGCCAAAATCAAGAGTCAGACGCTTAACCAACTGAGCCACCCAGGTGCCCCAGAAATCACTTCCCATTCAAAGGATTTCTCCAAAGCATCTGTTCCCAGAGCAACTCTATGAGGAACATGGGGAAGGCTAGAAAATTAGGTCCCTGTTTCTTCTCCATCTTATGTCTTATACCATCACCCCCAAACCAGGCACTCTGACATTATATCCATGATCAACTGTATTTCTTGAAAGATCAAGTTAAGTCTAATTTTAAATGGAAAGAAAGATAGGACTCTCTTTACATTCCTACTTAAGAAGATATCCTTCTTGGTTCTGTTCTGCGCATGGAGTAGAGTTTTAATAGCCAGATCCAAGATAGGATTTGGAAGCTGATGAGTAGTACAGAGATGAAGAGCTTTTGATAAAAGGGCTTTTATTAGCCTCCCCTCAGTTAGCTGATTTTTTCCTTTAAATAATATGACAAATGAGCCTTCTGATAAGGTTGTCTTTGGTATGGTTTCATGAGTTGACATAATCAAGAGCCATTTCCACTTGGCAGCGCTGCTAGAAAACCATCCAAGGCAGATGAACAAAGAAATTACTTGATTAGCAACTCAGGTGAGCACTGACTCTTGAGAAAGTAGATGTTAAGATTGGAGGGAAGACAGGAGACCCACAGAGGCAGCTACCATGGTTGGGTAGTTAGCCAGAGACAGACTCCCCTATCCCTTTCCTGCTGCCCCTGCATGAGGACTTGCTGACCGTGCACCTGAAATGGGATAGAGACAAGTTCTGACTTCGCTACTGCCCACCTGTCAATGTCAAGGAGAAATGATTGCATCTTTGATTCCCTCCAGTTCTCATGAAATAAACATCACCTGGCAATTCCTTTGAGATTGATTAGTTACTATTTCATTCCTTTGGGTCCTTCTTTCTGAGTTAATCATTGTTCTAAACAATGGCAGCATTAATCAGAATGAGAACAATTTTTAGTCATTAACAGCAGAACCAGGTTTTGTGCCTATGGCAGGTCCCTTTATCAAACCAGCATGAAGATCAGAAATTCATTCTACAGTGGGTACTCTCTCTGGGAGAGCCACATGTGCCCGTGGCAAGGGAATGTGCCTGTGGGAAATTTAGTTTTGGATAGTTTTCAGGGGTCATCTGCAAGACAAGGCTGAAGAAGTTTGTTCTGGTGGAACTCCAAGACCTTTGCTCTGAGTCAGCCAGTGTCTTTGACTTCCATATGTATTGACTCTGGTGCTTTTAATAGCTGCAGAGGCAGTCCAAATTTCATGGGTCAGTAGACGGGTTTTAGATCTTTAGTTTCAAATACGAGCTTCAGCACTAACTGGTCATGGGACCTTGCTAAAACTTGCACAAAAGAATAAATATCATCATCCATGTGGATTCCTTTCACGTGGTGCCTGCTACATAGTAAGTGCTCATAAATGGTAGTTTAAAAGCTAAGACCCCTGAAATTGTTTTAAAAATTTCATGAGACTCCAGTCTGTTTTCTGGGACTTTCAAATCATGGAGTATATCCTGACAGGCAGAAGCAAACCAAAGAATGTCATAAGTGCCATTCAGGTGAAGAGATGGCTGGAGTGTTCCCTACTCTAAAAGTGAGTCACCATCAGAGTGGCAGGCTTGCATATAAACAGGTTCCTGCAGGTGCCAAATGACACACTTAGCCCTTTTAACAACTGTTAAGTTTCATATCCTAGTGATGGCCAAGGTCCTAAATCCCTCAGAACTCTATACCATCCATATTCCTGGGTCATCTCTTCTCTAGAGACCCAGAGCTGACCACTTGGGAGACTAATCTTGCACCTTTAGCTTATAGTATGGACTGAGGTCTGCTTCTTGACCCCATTCTCCTGGGTTAACAGCCTGGCCTTGGCCTGGCTCTATCTAGGGTTTGAAGAAGAGTAGGATGAAACCACTAACTCCAAATCTTCTTCCCACTTCTTGGTCGTGTCTGCCTTTCCAAAGGTCATGGGGCACTCAGAGACTGGAAGAAGCCTTCAGGCCAGAAACTGCTCCAGGCACTGTCACTAGGGAGGCAGACTCAGACTAGTGCATGGTCTTAGCGCCATCTGCCAAAGGCTTCCCCACCAACACATGAATGTCTTCATTTAAGACCTCACTGAATGTAGCACATGACCTATCTGACACAAATCCCTGGGAAATAAAGATGCTGTTATACATACACATCAGAAAGGCACACGTTTCCAAAATATTAAAGTGGAAGGCATGTATTACAGAGTCACAGAATTACTTATAGAGTCACAGAATTACAACATTGTTCTGGGCCCATGTCAGAGCACCTTTTCCTTATTATGCCACCTCATGCTTAAGAAACACTACGGAGGGTTCTCAAATGCTATTTAAATGGCCAAGAGAGAAAAGTCAGAGTTTTCAAATCTATTAAATCTATTTCTGACTTCACTGGCAATATTCAGAGCTCACCTTGCATAGGCAGACAAGAGAGTTCTTCTCTTGAGAATAGAGACCTTCGGGTGGCATGGAATAGTATTTGTCAGATATTTCCGGGGACTTTGAACCCTTGGCTATGGGTTGGGTGAGATGTTTTAAACAAACAGAATTTTGGCTAACACTGCCCATGAGTGCCTAGAAACCCTGCCTTCCTCTTCCCTACATCAAACTTGAGGTGAAGTTCAGGTTGGCAGCAGCTTGGCTCTGCCATCATGTTCAAATTCCACTATTTCTGGCCTGAATTTGCTTTTTCTGGCAGACTTGAGCCAAGTCCCAATGAAACATATCCATGGCTTTCAAAATTACTGGCAAAATTGGGCTGGCAAGAGGTGTGGGGGCAGAGGAGGGCGGGCGAGGGGAGAGCATCCAGGATGATTGCTGTGAATGGCCCAGTGATGAGGATCTACATCCAGGAAGTAATTTCATGGGATCTCTGCTTGCTCACTTCTGGTTTGGCTTTCCTAGCTCCCTCAGGCCGGGCACAGAGCAGTGCTTTTTGTAGACTGTAAGTCCATTGTGCAATTGTGTGTCCTAGCAGTTTGTAAAGCAGTGTTTTCTTTACTTTTCATGTATAGTATTTCAGCATAGGCGCACACACACATTGGTTGGTGCCTTCCCCTTTCACACTACCCTTGAATAATCGAGAAGGACTGTCCGCCCAAGCTGTTGGTAGGAAACTGTGTTTCTTCTGGGCCCAGGGCAGCTTCTGATTTGCTATATGTCCCTGGTTGAGGATCCCCCAGCTCATCCTAATGTTGCGGGAATGAGGGAAACATGAGGATGCAGCCCTTCCTGAAGGGTTTAAATCCGAAAGGTTCTGTGGCCTTTGAGCCTGGCCAAGGGAAACCTCAACAAATCAGCCATCCCTTGCTTTTCATTAGATTCCCTATAAACAACTAAGCCACAAATGTGTGGGAATCAGAGGACGGTAGGCTGTTTGATGCTTAAGGACTTTCCTGCAGTGCTGGTGCCAAGCAGTTGGAGCCTGTTCTCATAATGCAGCCTTGATTAGCCTGGTTCTCCCTCTGACTTCAATGTTTTGTTGAGGGGAAGAAGTATTCGTAGCCAGAGGAAATGTAATTAACAGAAAGATAATGTACACAAACAGTCATCTTATCGGTGATGATGATAGGCTTGGTTGCTGATATTTTTCCAGTTAGCCACCATGTTCTGCCAGCATGGCCTTCATAATTCCCCCTTCATTCCATTATCGATGTCTTTGGGCTTCTAGTCTTTCCCTCCTCAAATCCATCCCAAATACCATAACCAGGCCATTCAGCCTGGAGAGATATCTTGGCACCTTGCCCCAAATATTCAGTAGCTCCCTATTTCCTGAGGGTAAAATCCTAACTTTGTATATGACATCCAAATCCCTGCACAGTGTGGTCTCAAGTCATGTTTATGGCATCATGCCCTGTGTTGCTTCTGTGAATACCAGACCACAGAGCTCGTGGTCCCTCAGACACCTGCCTTACCACACCTCTGCTCAGAATGGCCTCCCTTGCCTAGACTTCCTATAATAATGCTCCATTCAAATCCTCATTCCTCATAGAGCAATCATGACAGCCCCAACCCCAGAGTCTCTCTCTCCCCTCTCTCTCCCTCCCCCTCTCCCAGAACTCCTTTAACACTTGTAAACTGGGAACTTATTTTTCACCACTTTACGGAATACCTGTCCCAAGTGCAGGGAACATCCTCTGCTTCTCTGCAGAGCCCACTGAGCCTGCTCTGCTAGGTGGGCCTTGTCCAAAGCAGAGATGGACTGACATGGAGCTCCGGAGCGCTGGCCTGAGTCAGGAGCACGGAACCTTGGATCCCACCATAGTTCATGACTCTGGGCAAGTCCCTTCATCTCTCTGGTCCAGAGTCTCTGCATTGGCAAAGTGAGGAGTGATGACTCATTTGACAGAAATAGTTGTAAGGACTCAGTTAGATATTCTGGGTTAGGCACTTAGCAGGGTGCTCCATGCACTATTACTGTCATTCTCATTCTCATTAAGTAGAGGTGTGTTGGTGAATAGACTTCTGGACATAGGACCCAGGGCCTTTCTGAGGAGTTGAGACACTAGACTTGGTCTGCTTGGGGAACACCTGGTCTGCTTCTAGAAGTTTGACTAAATCTCAGTTTCCTTGTGTGTCAATAGGGAACACGAGGAGCGCCCCCGTCCCAGGTTGTTATAAGAACTGAATGTGATGATGGGTATAAAATGCCGATGCTTAGGAAAGGCTTGGTTAAGGAGGAAGCTATGGAATTCTGAGAATTGCTGGAGTAAAGCCACCAGGATCCGTGACCTACGTCACCTCTCAGACTTTCCTTGTGGGGGCCTTAGTTTCCCTAGTGCCTATGTTGAATCTAGTTAGGTAAGCCTCCCCAGGCTCTTTCTGTCCTTCTTCTCTTCTGCCACCCTTTACCCACCCTGTCTGATCAGAGCTGGTAGAGTTTGGAGATTTTAGAAAGTGGCTGAGGCAGACAGGTCACCTGTGTGCTCCCAGGCAGCTCATCAGACCCTGCAGATGCTTCTTCATGAACACTGAGCACCCCCCGGATGTTGTGCTCTGGGCTGTGGGGACCAGCGCAGACAGATTAGCACCCCTCCTCCTCGACCCTGCCCCTCCATTTCATCAGCTTTATCCTGAGGTGGATAATGTTTCTCTAACTGCCTAATTGGGAGAATTTAGCTGGAAAATTGCCATCATGCTTTCTTTACAAGGGTGCCAGCAGCCGGGGGCTGTCAGCTGTAATGTCAGTGGGTAATCCCGGCGTGGCTGCCAGGGAGCCAGGAGTACTGCTCTTCAGTCTACTTCCCTAGTGGTTAGAGCATGCCACGGGCTCTACGAGAAAGAAAGGACATGGAAGAAAGAGCACAGAGGTAGCCCAGGAAGCTGCTGCAAGTGCTGATCCGCGTCCCCCCCATAGCCTGTACCAGCGGGGGATGGAAAGCCATCAGCTGGGCAGCCCGTGCACCTTGGTGCCACACCATGGTGCAGTGGTCAGCTCCGTGGACTCCCACTGCAGCAACCCTGAGTTCACACTCGGTCCGAGGGTTGTCCCAGAAGAAGAAAATCTAATCGAGAAAACTTGTTCCTGAGTTTGAGAGAGAAAGAGTGTCCAGCAGTGTTTAGTCCTCTGGAGCCTGGGGCCTGACTGCTTGCTTCAGTTCCAATCTAGGCTCTGCTACTTGCTGAGCCTAGTTACCAAATCTCCTGATTTTATCATCTGTGAAATGTGGGTGATAAACCCTAGCACCTATCTCCACACCACACATCAAGGGACCCGGACTGATGGTGGCACTGCCTCCTTTAACACATGGCATCCAGGATCTTCCTGCAAGGTGGATGTCTAGCCCACCCAGAGAAAAGGCATAAAGGATTGGACGTCAGAAGTTTTGATGGGCCAGGCTTAGAAGGGGAGTGCCTCACCCCGGTCACATTCCACCCTCTAGAAAGAATGTAGTCACGTGCTCACAGCCTAACTCAGCTAGAGAAGATCGTTAGCTGGTGCTCAAAACGAAGAGGCACTTCCACCTTGTCTCTGCCACACAGAAACACCTTCCAAGTAACAGCAAGCATGAAGTGAGCACGTGTGTAAGTGCTTTACCTATATTAACTCAGTCACTCAACATGACATGATGAGACTATATGCAGATACTATGCATCACCCAAGGTCTTGATAGAAGCCCAGTGGAACCCCCAAAGGACCAGTTAGCGTTTAAAAATATCTGTACACCCTTGTCCATAGCAGCATTATTCTCATTAGCCAAAAGGTAGAAGCAACCCAGGTGTTCACTGACAGACACATGGATAAGCAGAATGTACTGTATACATAAACAGAATACTATCCAGCCTTTTTTAAGGAAGTAAATTCTAATACATACTATAATACAACATGGATGAACCTTGAGAATAATTACGCTAAGTAAAATAAGCCAGTCACAAAAGACAAACCCTGTATGATTCCACTTACATGAGGTATCTTGAGTAAAAAATTCATACAGAGAGTAGAATTGTTGTTGCCAGGGGCTGGAGGAGAGGGGGAAAGAGGACTTATGGTTTGATGGGCTCAGGGTTTCAGTTTTGCGAGAGGAAAAGTGTTCTGGAGAAGGGTAGTAGTAACAAGCAGAACAATGTGAAGCTAGTTCATGCTACAAATCTGTATGCTTAAATGGTTTAAATGGTAAATTTTATGTTACGTGTATTTTACCACAATTAAGAATAATTTTAGGGTGGGGTGGGAGGGATGGGGGGACTGGGTGATAGACACTGGGGAGGGTAAGTGCTCTGGTAAGCGCTGTGAATTGTGCAAGACTGTTGAATCTCAGATTTGTACCTCTGAAACAAATAATGCAATATATGTTAAGAAAAAAAAAAGAAGAAGAAGAAGGTAGCGGGAGGGGAAGAATGAAGCGGGGGAAATCGGAGGAGTAGACGAACCATGAGAGACGATGGACTCTGAAAAACAAACAGGGTTCTAGAGGGGAGGGGGGTGGGAGGATGGGTTAGCATGGTGGTGCGTATTGAGGAGGGCACATTCTGCATGGAGCACTGAGTGTTATGCACAAACAATGAATCATGGAACACTTCATCTAAAACTAATGATGTAATGTATGGGGATTAACATAAGAATAAAAAATTAATAAAAAAAAATTTTAAAAAAAAGAATAATTTTAAAGGTGGGCTGAAGTAAGAGGTATTTACAAAGATTTAAATGAGTTATAGGTGCCAGTGAGTGATGGGTAAGCACAGAGGGAGTAGCACCATGGGAAGCTCCATCCACCCAGAGACCTGAGGGGGAAACAAGGGAGGGAACGGTTACCAGGACAAGGTGGGAACAGTAGCCGTGGGAGAAGGGACACCGAACAGGAGGTGAGGCTTTAAGTATAAGAACTCAGCCCTTGTAAACCACAGCCGAGCAGAGAGGAACCAGTGGATAAATACCCTGTCCTCCTGCCCATGACTCCCCTGGCTGCACCCAGCCGGAATCAGAGGGCAAGGGAAGCTGGTTATGGCATCCTGTGACTCAGCCTTCCCAGGGCTCAGAGATGGGTGGAGGGTGGAGGATAGGCCTCAGGGGCAACCACAAAGGATTCGGTGCAGCTACCGTACTCCCATTCCCTAGATGAGGATACTGAAGTAAAGTAACTCATCCAAGGTCACACACTTAGTGAATGCAGAGCAGGCTTCCAGCCTGCTGGCCCCCTCCCAACCCTGCTGGCCGCAGAGCCTCCTGAAGGAAAGGGCAGGCCTAAAATGTCATGAAGGTCTGTGAAGTGCCTAACACTGTGCTTTCTCCTCCTCAAGTGAGTGAGAAAAGAGAGACTCAGAGAGCTTAATTCAGTCCTTTTCCCAGCTCAGGCAGCTAATAAGCTGCAGATCCAGAATTTCAGACTCCAAAGCTGAGCTCTTCCCACCAACTACAAGAACCTTCAGGCAGGCAGTCACTCACTGTCACCACTATTATCAGCAGCATCAGGCTTTGTGATGCTGAGCAAGAGCGGCATTGTGCCTCGTGTCTGGACAAAGGAAGCTACTATGCACAGACCCGAGGCCTCTCCCACCCCCATGAAGCCTTCAGGCCAGGGCATCTACTTTGTAACAAGCCACACTAAACACAAACTCAGAACATAGTCCCTCCCCTGTCAGCAGACCCCAGAATGTTGAGCTAAAAGATACGCTTCAAACCATCTATCAAACCCCCTCATTTTGCCTGGGCTGAAATGACCTGTTTGTCCCGTGTGAGTTCAGGTCACAAGTTCAACATTTACTGAGCACCTGGCCAGTGCCCAGCGTGAGCTAGATGTGGGGGTGACCCAAGACACAGACCTGGGTCTCTCAACATACCATCTGCTTCTTTTCATCTGCAACACCATCACTCAGACCCAGAGTCCAAAAACCATGGCCCATGGACCAAATCCACCTGCTGGCCGTCTTAGGGTATCAAGGGTCATTGGCATACCATGTGTGCCACAATAGATAAAACAAACACCCTTTGTTTATCTGTTGTCTGTGGCTACTTTCACATTATGACAGCTCAGTTGAGTAACTGTGACAGGGACATTATGGTCCCCAAAGCCATATATATATATATGGCCCTTTAAAGAAGTTTGCTGACTCCTGACCTAAACCAAGTATATTAGTTTGCTAAGGCTGCCCTAACAAATTTCCACACACTGGGTGGCTGAAACTAACAGACATTTATTGTTTCACAGCTGGAGACTAGATGTCCAAGACCACTGTGTCAGCAGTGTTGGTTTCTTCTGAGGACTGTGAAGGAGAATCTGCTCATGCCTCTCCTAGCTTCTGGTAGCCTCAGGCATCTTGGCTTGCAGATGGCATTCTTCTGTGTCTTCACATCGTCTTCCCTCTATTCATGTCTATCTCCATGTCCAAACTTTCTCTTTTGGATACGTGTTGGATTTGGGCCCATCCTAATGACTTCATCCTAACTTGATCATCTGGGGATGATCAAATAAGGTCATTTCCAAATAAGGCTGTTTCCAAATAAGGTCACCTTCATGGGCACTGGTTAGGATTTCAACTTTTGGGGGGACACAATGCAGCCCATAACTCTAAGCTACATTATTTCTACCCGGACTATGGCAAGAGTTTCCTAACTGGTCTCCCATAGTCGCACCCCGCCTCGCCCCGTTCTCGAACCTTTATTCCACAAGCCACTGTCCGTGTCTCAGCTTAGTCATTTCACAGTAACATTGGAATATGTCGCCCTCCAAGGCACACCCTGTGCATGAAGGCTGAACTTTACTGTCATCTGTGGTGTGCTGCGTCATCTGTCCTGGGGGACCTTGCCGCTTCCTCATACCCCACACGCCTGCACTCTCTGTCACCGCCTCGCTGGCTTTCTTTCTGGTGTTCAAACTTGCCACACATCCTTCCTTAACAGGGTTTGTCTATAAACTGTCCCTCTGCCTGCGCCATTGTTCACCTCGCCTCTGCTGGTTCAACTCTCACTCATCCTTCATAGATCATCCCAAAAGTCCCTGTCTCACCCACCAGGTCACATCACCCATTAGTGGCTCATCGCACTTCTCTGACATTTATCCACAGCCATAATGCTCCGGGAATAGTGTGTGTGATTTTGGAATTGATGAGTCTCTTTGTCATTAGATCCAAGAGATAGAGCAGGATCTTTATGCTACTGCTCTTGTTTGCCTTTATATCCTGGCAACTAGCACACTGCCCCACGCACTGTGAGCTCTCCAAAACTATCTGGCAAATGTAAAGAGAACGGAGGAAAGAAAATGGGAAGAGAGTCAGGGCCCTTGCCGCTGAGGAGCTCAGGGCTTAGTGAGCACAATCAATGTTCAAACAGAAAATGACAATATAGTGTCAAAAGTTATGATAGAGCAAACATAGGGAGCACTGGGGGAGCACAGATGAGGGACTTCTAGAGTGGGAACAGCGTGAGAAGAGGGAAGGTTTCCTGGAGGAGGTGATGCTCAAACTTAGTCTCATGAGTGTCCCTTAGTCCCACCTTTCCAGATGGAGGGACAGCATGATTAAAGGCCTAGAGGCTTTTCAATTGTTGTATAACAAATTACTGTAAACTTAGAGGTTCAAAAACAACATACATTTACTATCTCACAGCTTGTGTGGTCAGGAGTCTGAAGACCAATCATTCCTAGCAGTTGAAGCCACTGTTGCTCACTCCTACAATGATTAAACCAAACCCTCCATGGCCTTGTGCCCTTCTTCTGCCTCTACCACTTCTCCAGCCTGGCTTCTTCCCTAGCCTTAGAGAACATCTCTCTGAAAAATCCCTCTGGACTTCAGACCAGTGGTAGGATGCCTCCACTGTTGTGCTGTGCTAGCGGTCTCTGAGTCTGTCAAAAATCTGTTCTTCAGTGTAGAAATACTGGCATCCAAGTATCAGGGCCGGGACTTGAACCCAGGTCACCTGACCTTGAAGACCCTTCTCTTCCACTGCACCTTGCTGTCTAAGACTGAGAGTACCTGATCCTTGCCCTCCATCTGGAGAATTTTTGATCTCTCACTTATTCCACGGGTGTTCCCTGAGTGCCTACTCAGTCCCCTAGGCTGGAAACAGGCCGAGTGCCCACCCTTAGCAAGCTTACGGCCTAGTGGGGGAGACAGGTATGGATTGAAGTATCATGCACGGAGGTGAAAATGGCATGTGATTCCATTTGTAGCAAATGTTAAGAGTGACCGGAAGGAGGTGATGAGAGAGCCCACGAGGCAGCATATGAGCTGGTCAGCAAGAGCAGGAAAGGCACCCTGCCTGAGGGGTTCTTGACTGGAAATTAGGAGGAAGAAGAAAAGTCAATTAAGCTAAGGGCACAAAGGGAGGCAGTTAGAACAGTAATCCCAGCAGAGGATATAACGTGGGCGAAGGCCCTGAAGTGGGAGAAAGTTTGGAGAAATGAACCAAGTTTAGTTGGGCTGGAGAGAAGAGGGCCAGGTGGTTGTTCTTGCTCAATCTGAAGTCAGACAGCCAGACCCAAACAGAGAGAGTGCAAAGGCCCTAAGCCCGTCTCATTCCCAGGCTCCCTGTGATCCCGACATGCCAGGGCCTCCCATTTATCATTCTGAAGAGCCCTGCCATGCCTCCTCCCTGGGGCTGTCACCCCTTGGGAGAGGTTATCGCCACACAGAAATCCAACCAATCCTCTTACCATGTTCAAGACACACAGCTTAGAATAATAACCATTTTTTTCACAAATGAGTAATCTCAAACCCACATCTACTTGGAATGAAAGACCAATGTTAGAACTCTTAGCACCAGGGCAGTACGCAGGCTACAGCTCTTAGTAAACTGAATACAGCTAGTAAGTGCATTTGGGTCTATGAAATGGGAGAGAGAAGTTCGAGTTTCTCTACTTTTGGGTTTGGGAGTGCAAGCTTGAGCTGGGAGGAGCGTGAGCTGCAAAGACTGATTTATGAAAAAGAGAAAGGGAGACAGACAAACTCACTCGTCTTGTCTATGAGCAGCAAGGAGTGGAGTCCAGCCATATGGACAGTGGTGAGGAGGCAGGGACTGTGTGCCCTGCTCAGCGCTAATTAGAAGCAAACTAAGGCCTGGCTGAAGTGGCTACAAGGACACCCCGCAGGGACCATTTCCTGCACAGGGAGGGCAGCCCTGGATGAGGAGGCCGACAGGTGCTGCCTCCTCTGACACTTCTGGCAGCATCTCTCCTGCTCCTGCAGCTCATCCCAAGATACATGTGACCTTGGAATGCCCAGGGAACCTGGCTTTGGCTAACGGTTCTGGAGACTGCTTTCTGCAGGGAATTACTGTCTCTCCAGCTCTCTCTTTTGAGGCTCTGTCTGCAAAAACTGAAGGACCTTCGCCTCTTTGGAAGTTCAGCACAGGCATGGGTGGTAGTTTGACCTGGCTGTCTTGACACAGGGTTGTTTTGACATGACCTAGAAATCAAGCCATTAGATTGTCAGTGTGGATTGTGACGCCTTAGCAAGCTGCAGGGAGACAGGGAGGGGGTGACGGGACGTGTGCAGTAGCATCAGGGATGGGGGAAGCTCAGGACTGAGACCCAGAATGAAGAAAGGTCAGAAATAGTAAAGGGTCAAGGATATGATGGTTGCACTCAATACTGGTAATTTTTAAAAACAGCATTTTGCATGTTGAAGCAACATTTGTAACATTGGAATGGTTGTGCCAAAATGATCATATCAAAATGACCCACTTTGCCTCGGCTGTGCAGAGGAAGTATCTATTTGACAGACTCTCCAGGAGTTCTTCCATCTCTCCTTTTCTTTCACCCCCTTGGCCTAGATTTTCATCAGCACTCACTCATGCTATTGCAGTAGTCCCAGCACTGGTCCCTCTGTGGTCTACACTCCATGCAGCAGCCAGAGAGATTTTTTTCTAAAACACATCTGATTAAAAAAGGATCCTTGGCCTCTGCATCCTAATACAAACCCAACGCCGAGGACCCTGGTCTCTGAATCCTGTTCCTTCTACTTCCTTCTGCTCTGGAACACGTTGGTTTATCCAAGGATGACCTTGAAGGGCATCAACTGGTAGATGAGTCTTATCTTCACAGGCCTGATGCCTCCTGAGGCTGCCCTTTACCTAGAAGGCGTCCTCAAACCTAACACTCAGCATGCCTTTGGGGAGGATGGGCAGGGGAGAGTGTTCTCAACTGAGTGAAGTATGGCCCTCATGCATCCCACTGCCTATAAACTCCTTCTCCATGAGGATGAAGATGGAGCAAGAAGTTGTACCTTGGGTATTTCCCTGGTTTAAAAGGAAAAAGAAAAGCCTTCTCAGTCTGTGAGCATGTACATATATGTGCATTAGAATTGTTAATGTTTCTTTGAAGAGAGGTAAAATTTATGTGTGGTTTAACCAAACGATGTGTCTCCAGTGGGGGAGAAAACCGCCCCTGGCCCCATTAAACACTATTTGTGATGCATGGGGAAAAAAAAGAAAAGAAAAGAAACCTTGAACTCTATGAGCGTGAGAAAACAAAGGGGAAATCAAAATTGTGGATCTGCCAGAAACCTGCCATTCATAGAGCCCACAAATCACAGAGAAACAAAGAGAAATGGAAAGATTTGGTATTAAAAACCCATTCTTCCCTGAACCTGTGCCAGCATCTATAAAACAATTACATGTGATCATACTTGAGGCTTTTCTGAGACACTAATTCTTCTCTTGACATTAAAATGTTGTACATGCTGCTTTCAAAATGTCGTATGCAGTCAAGAAGGGCACACATCAGAAGGGCAGACCCAGCATGCAGGGCAGGTTAGCCCAGCTCCTGAAAACTGGGGAAAACTGTGGTTTTCTTCCTTTTCTCACCTGGGAGGTTTCCTTGGAGTTGCTAATTTTTGCCCCCCAGGGTGTGATATCCTTGCCTGGCTCCCAGATGGCTTTCTTGTTGCCAGGAGACCGGACCAGGAGGTGGATGGCTCCCTAAAGCTCCCCACCCCCGCCTCCAAAATTTGAGAAAATTCACCGAGGCTCATGGCCAGGAGAAGGTGATGAGGCTCAAGACGTGGCCCAAGGTGGCATGAATGCACGCGCTCTGTCACTGCAGAGAAAGCTGACCCCTGGATCCATTTGTGGACGCGGAGTTGCTCGTTGTGTTCAGTGGGTCTTTGATTTAAGATTAAATAGGACCCCTGTGTGAAATCAGCTGTTGGCTTTAATAGCCTTTTCATTTTGTCAGGTGAAAACTTCATTAGAATTACCCTATGCAAAGATGTCAGGAAAAATACACAAAGAGAAATTGGGAAATGTGATTGAGTCAAGCATGTGCTTCCTCTGTCCTGGTGTTTCTTCAGGGGCTCATTTATTTTTCATGCACTTGCTCTTTGGCATGTCCCCTAATTGAGGCTTAGATGTAAAAATGCACAAAAGGCAGGTGATTCCACGGCTTTTGGCTTCTTGCTGGCATGGCTTCACGGGCTCACTTCTTGGCCAGGGAACCCGTCTTTGGATCAAATGTGGGGGTATTTCCAAATTGAGCTTTGAGAGGAGGAGCCCTGAGAAGGAGAGGCAAGAAGAAAAATAGGTGAATTAAGTGAAAAGCATGTTGTGGGCCAATTTAATTAGGGCTAATATATCAGGCCCTCTATTGTTTTTGGAACTAGATTCAGGAGTAACAGGATCCCTGATAAATTGTAGCCAGCCCTGCTAACAAGTGACTCTGGAGTTCACAGAGGAAACCCCAACCCAGAGCGGAAAGTGGCAAGTCCACTCTGGTGGCAGGGGTGGGACACAGGGCCAGCTACAGCTCACCCTCCCTTGGTCTCCCTACCCTTCCTGCTAATGAGAGACATGGGCTGGGAGCCCGTGCTTCTGGGCAGTGAGGCTGGCCCCAGGCTGTGCAGGCCTGCCCTAGCCAGAGGTGCGGGCCTGCGTGGGAGTGCGAGGCTAGGGCATGCTTTCAGAAAGCTCCTGGACTAAAGGCTGCAAGTATTCCATCTGGGCCTAAAAAAGGGGCAGACCCTCCCATCTCCCAGGCACAGCATGGGGGTCTTGAGGAAGGGGCTCTGAGGTGTGTAATTTAATCCCTGCTTTTCACAAATGGAAAACGAATGGCCCAGAGTGGGAAAGGGGTCTCACTCCCCACCTACACTACTGGCTTTGGCCCACAGGACAACTCAGGATCCTGGCAGCCACTTGCTTTCAAAACTCGCCAGGCAGATCTGACCTTTCCTGTGCTGGGGACCACAGGATCACATATCCTCGGCTTGGTTTCCCTCACAGGCTCTGAGGATCACCTGAGCCGGGGCTTCTCAAGCCCTTCCTCAGACACTACAATTCCAGGGACTTTGCTAGGAGGAAGGGGCCACAGGTCCACTTCCAATAAAACAGGCTTGATTTGTCTGTTTTACCTAACATACTGACGAGAAACCCTACCTCTCGGGGTCAAACACAGTCCTCACTATTTGCAAGCTGTGTGACTGACCATGTTATCTTACCTCCTCTTGGTCCTCAGTTTCCACCTCTGAGAAATGGGAGTAGAATAATAGTAGCTATTTAATAGGATTGCTATGGAGATTCAATGAGTCTGTGTATGTAAAACACTCTGACTATAATAATCACTCAAAAATGTTACAAGTACTACTGCTTATTTGTATCACCATGGTCATTATCCTGTTAGAATAGTAGGGAAGATTTTGTTTGAAGAAGAAGGGGGGTTTCCTGAAGGATAAAACAAGTTTGAAATTCATTGACCTGTAATAGTAAATTTTATGTGTCAACTTAACAGGGCCATGGGATGACCAGATATCTGGTCAAACATTACCCTGGGTGCTTTGGTAAGGGTGCTTCTTGATGAGATTAACATTTGAGTCACTAGACTGAATAAAGCAAATGCCCTCTATGATGTGGGTGGGCCTCATCCAATCAGTTGAAGGCCTGAATAGAACAAAAAGGCTGACCCTCTCCTGAATAAGAAAGCATTCTCCTGCCTGACAGCCTCTGAACCAGGACATCAGCTCTTCCTGGTCTATAGCAGCCTACTGGCCTTTGAACTCAAACTGGGACATCAGCTCTACAGATTTGGACTTGTCAGTCTCAATATAATAAATCTTTCTTTATATGTGTGTGTGTATATATGCACACACATATTATATATAAAAGGTATATTATATTATATATGTAACATGTATAACAGGATATATATATATATTTGGAGAACCCTGACTAATATATGACCTAAGGGCTACATTTGGCCCTCAGGAATGCGTGTGTGTATGTGTGTGTGTGTGCACGCGCACATATGTCTGCAAGATTAGCTACATGTTTTCATGTTAAAAATAATCCAAATACCCAGGTTCTTTGAAAAATTGTAAGGTGTGGCAGAAGTAGTCTCAAATTGGCTGGAAGGGAATTCAGCTGTCCCCGTGAGACAGGGCATGTGATCCCTAGTTCTCACCTTGACCCAGACATACATACTCCTTTTTCTAGCCACTTCCACATAGGGAATAGAGAAAAAATTTTGAGGGATCCTGGGGAAGTTGGTTGCCCTCTAGAATACAGGATTCATTCCTATAGTCAATCTTCACTGGTAGGTGGCAGGGTGAATAAGACATCACTTAAGGAGCTCATAGTCTAAAGGAGAAGACAGACATTTAAGCAGAAAACTGCAGTGCTGAATGGTAAATACTAGATCAGGCAGAAGGCCAGGTTCTCCGGAGTTATGCAGTCTGGGATATAGGAGATATTGTGGAGGACCACTGGAAAGTGAGGAACCCTGGGGCTGAGTCTTAAAGTTTGCATAGAAGTTTAGGTAAGTAGGGAAGAAGATGAAAGATAACTCTAAGAAGAGGGACTAGCCTGTGCAAAGACCCTGTGGTAAGGGAAGCAGAATGGATTTCAAGAGCAGTTTGCCATAGCTGGAGCATATGGTGGCACTCAGGTATTGAGGCCAGGAGGTGGGGAGCTGCACAATCATCAGATCATTTTTCTTGAAAATGATTCAAGACTATTAAGGATTTTTAGCAGAGAAATAACTGATATATTTCCATTTTAGGAAGATCTCTCTAGCTGCACTGTGGAGAATGAATTGAGAGGGAAAGATATAGGACAATTGACTATGGAGTCTCCATAGATGATGTCTGGAAGTCTAAGATGTCCATTCTAGTCGTTAAAGCTTGGATCCCTGTTATGTTCTATATGGGATAAGAACTTAATCTCTGTCACACTTCATTGTGAATGAGTACAGGAACTTTCTCCAAGAGCAAGTTTCCATGGTGGAGGTATAGAGGGTACTAGGACATTAAAAACAAACCTCACCTCCTCATGATTTTGCCCAGGTCCTATCCTGTGAAGAGGAACCATTCAGGAGCTCAGTAATGACCTTCGGTGGGATGTTTATGGGCTGCTCTTTGGGACTAAACATTGTGCAGCAAACCAGAGGTCTCTTTGCCCCCTGATGCTCATGTTTATGGCTTTCTTCTGGGAGGATGACAGCCAGTTTTCCTTTATTCCAAGACCCTCAAAATGAAAACACTAATTTCAGATGCCCATGGGACTCAGGATGAGACTGAATGCTCGACACTAACTTTTCCTCTGTTTTTACAAAGGAAAAACAAACAGAACTCAAAACCAGTTAGCCAGGATGAGTCCCTGGGAGGAGGACGCCGATTGTCAACTTTCACTCAGGCTCTCACACTGGGATGCTTGTTTAAAAATCAGGAGGACGTTTGGAGAGGCAGCAACTAGCATTTTCTTGCCAGCAGGTTTCATTGATAAATGGGGTTTCCCTGTGTCAGCTTGTCATCAGTAACCATAGAGAGAACCCTGATGAGTCAGCCTGATCCTAAGCCTTGAAGCACCCCTGGCCCTTGGGTAAAAATGGCAGCACCTGGCATTAGCCACAGGCACATTGGAAGATGGGATGAGTCAGTGTCTACTCTGGCCCCGCCCCCCACCACAGGCTTACGAAGGAAGCTCTGGCGCAAGTGGTCACATGAAGGTTGTGGGTCATGTTCTTGGTGTCTTTGTATCCCTGTATTCCCTGCCCTCAGTGTCTCCAGCAATGACCCAGCATTGAAAGGGACCTCACACATCACATATTGAGTGGCCAATTACCATCCTCTGCCCGGTGAGAGCATGGACCCATCTTCCTGACTCCCTTGCATTTTACAGCATCTTACCTGCTTTCATTGTACAGAGCACTTTCTTGGCACTCTTTTTTTCATGCCTGAAACAACCCTGTGAAAGTGCATATCCTCGTCCCTTTTTGACGAATAGGTAAACTAAAGCTCGTCTACTTTGGAGGACTCAGCCCAAGTCCGCCATGCTTGCATGTGATTGCACCAGGACTGAACCCAGCTGTTAAATCCAGAACGTTTGGCTGTGCTGTCTTCCCCCTCCAGCTGGTGGTGTTCAACATTGTCTCCTGGGCCCAGGGGGAGCCCCGCTGTGCCATTCTTCCTTGCTTTGAACTGGATTCCACACTCTGCCTGGCTCTGCTCCAGACTTGCTCCTCCCCACTTCTTCTCTGTTATCACTGAATCCCAAGCACCCGTGGTACCAGAAGAGGGCTTGACATGGTGATTAGCTAAGTGGAAGTGAGGCACAGCAAGGCTCTCCAAGCTCACAGCCAGTTGTCTCTCTGACATCTGCTCCCCAGGGAAGAAGCTGCTCTCTGGCTCATGGTCAGTTGGCCTTAGTTTAAATAAACCCAGCAAGTGGGCCTGGACCTTCCCCTCCCAGCTGGCAAAAGTCCCACTTGCCTTCAGGACTCACCTCAGATGTCTTCCTTCCCCTCAGGCTGGACTTGTTGCCCCTCCAGGGCACTTAGGCCTCCAGCAGCACTGGCACACGGTATTGTGATGTCTGCATTGCCTCGCCACCTTGCCCAGTGCACCGTGAGCCGCCAAGGCCAAGACCAGGGTTCTGTGGCCGGCCACTGTTACAGTTAGGACTAGGGTGGACTATGAAATCAGACTGCCTGGATTCAATCTCCAGCTCTAGCACTCAATAGCTGTGTGACCCACGAAGAGGATATGTTTTCACATCTGTGAAATAGAGCCAGTAATCATACCTGATCAAAACGTTATTATGAGGATGAGATGGCATGATGTATAGAAAGCATTGAGCACTATGAAGGGCACACAGTAGGTGCTCAGCACGTCAGCTGTTTTTATTATTATGTTGTATCGCCAGTGTCTAGTAAGTACACATGAACGGGAGAGAGGAGGAAGAGGGAGGAATCCTGGGAGGAATCCTGGAAGGAAGGAAGAATTGATTGAATTAAGAAATGATGAATGATTGAATGGCTGATGAACAAGCTATATGTGTGTATTAGAGAAACAACCAAAAGGAGATGACAGATAGATGGATAGAGATTTATTATAAGGAATTAGCTTTTGTAACTATGGAGGCTGAGAAGCCCTATGATCTGTCATTTGTAAACTGGAGACCCAAGAAAGCCAGAGGTAATTCAGTCTGATGCCAAAAGTCTAAGAACCAGGGAACCAATGGTGTAAATCCTGGTTCAAGAGTGGGGTAAGATGGGCTGACATGTTCCAGTTCAATCTGTGAGGCAGGAAGAAAGGGGTGTATTCCTTCCTCCTCTGCCATTTGTTCTATTCAGGCCCTTAACAGATTGGATGAAGCCCACCCACCCAGGGGAGGGTCATCTTACTTCCCTGAGTCCATAGATCCAAATGCTAATCTCACCTGGAAACACCCTCACAGACACCCCTAGAAATAATGTTTAATCTGGGTACCCACAGCCAGTCAAGCTGACACAAAATTAACTGTCACATACAAGCACGAAGATAAAAACAAGGCCTCTAGTAGTACCTGTGTCCTTCCTACAAGCCTGATATGTCAAGGCCACTGTCTTTGGGGGCTGCTGGGCCCATGAATCACCTATTTTGTGCAAACACAAACTGTAATCTGAGAGGCCTATTCCACACCAATCAGAGAATCCCGAAAATCAGGAAGGGCAGTCCAAAAAGATGGCAAAAATCTAGGGAGAAGGGGTGGGCCAGGGAGGATGCTTGCTTAGCTTTCAAGCCATCTCTGGAGAAGGTCAAGCAGAGGCAGTGGATTTATGAAACCTTCCCCAGGCCACGGGGAGCAGGCCTGAGCTCCTGAGCTGTTGTGCTGCCGGGGAGCGGGGTGGGCAGACACCCGAGATCTGACCTCAGAGCTCAGCGCTCGGGCCTCCTCCTGCCTGCCCAGGTGTGTGACCCTCCTACTCCCTGGAATGTGGCTGTGCTGGAGATGTAATCAGCAGAATTCCTCTGACTTCTCAAGAAATGCCCCTTTGGGAGGGAAAAGTACAAACAGGCTGGGAAAATGCGAATCCTGTTTCTGTGGCTCAACAATCGCTCCATTTTAATGACCGTGTGCCACGAGGTAGAAGTCTAAGATTTCAGATGACATCTTTGTCAGAAGCCATCCACATGTAACTTACGTCGTTGGATGCATTTGTAGGCGGACACATCAACTTCATCCACCCTTGCTATTGTGATTGTTTGCTGTGCTATTTCATGTCTACCAGGTTATATGCAACGTCTCTCTTTCTGGAATGATCAGAGCTGTAAGTATCTAGGACTGGACTCATGTGATGTGTGGAATCACAGATGGTGAATCTACTGATAGAGGGGATCCTCTGTGCCTACCAGCATTTGTTCAGGTTCTGGCTTAATGTCATCAAAATAGCCTCCCCTGAATCTCTGGGCTCAGTAAAGAAAACCGGCTGCATCTGCTAGGAATGGATTCACACTCAGGCCAAAAATGTGCCTGAGTTTGTGCTTAGTTATTGGTTGTGTGTGTAGGGTACGTGTTTGTGTGGGCATGGTGTGGGCAGGGGTGCCCACATTCAAAAGGATGAGCTTCTTTTTATAGAAGGAAAGACACTTTGGTCACTTGGCTCCTTGGAAAGGGGACTTCTTATTGGCATACTTTGTGACTAAATAATGGTCCCCAAGCCATGAAACCCCATGTGTGAGAAGAAGCCAGCTCTCCAAAAGAAATAAAACCAAGCTGGGCCCAGTGATAACCATCAGGAAGGCATGGGCAGCTTGCCCGGAGTCAGAGTTTTCCTTTGTTCTGGGCATCCCTTCTTTTTTTTTTTTTAAAGATTTTATTTATTTGACAGAGAGAGAGAGAAGAGCAGGGGGAAAGGGAGAAACAGGCTCTCCGCAGAGCAGAGAGCCTGATGCGGGACTCAATCCCAGGACCCTGAGATCATGACCTGAGCCGAAGGCAGACGCTTAACCGACTGAGCCACCCAGGCGCCCCTCTGGGCATCCCTTCTGACAGGTTTTCCCCCAAACTGGGAATAAGCACTTGTCAAGTATATTAAAACATTAAAAAGGAGGAGAACATTTGGAATGGTCCCTGGTTCAGGCCCCTTGGGGTTCCCCACTTATATTTTTAAAACTCAGGCCTTGGCAGGTCTTGGCTTTCCAGTTGGCATGAGACGGAGTGGAAAATGCACTTGATCCTCCAAGTTGTGCCTCTAGAGCTGGGTTTGAACCTAACAGAGGGCAGATAAGGGGCAGCATTTGGGGAGCTTTGGGGGCTCCAGAGCAAGCTACAGAACACCAATGTCAAGTTGACAACATTCTTGGTACTGCCACTCTACCTAACTACTTCCCCAGAACCTGTGGGAAGAACTAGAAGAACTAGAACTACCATGACTAGAACTGCCCATGGCTGCTCAGCTCACAATATCCATAATTGCTCTTCTTGCAGAATACACATCTCCCTGGTAGTTTGCCCTTGATAGTCGCCAGACTGCCCCTAAGAGGTGAAATCACACGGGTAAATATAATTTTAAAAGAGCATATACATGTAACAGTAGTATTCTTTTTTTCCCTTCTCTCAACCTCCCTTCCTTCCTCCCTACCTCCCTCCCTCCCACTCTCCCTCCTTTTCCCTCTTTTCTTCCCTCCCTCCCATTCACTTGTTCATCCATCCATCCTCTTTTTCATCCTTTGGTGGGAAGCCAGTTTTAATGTCACTTCTCAAACTTCTTGACAAAAGGGGGAAGAAAAGCAAGGATCCCTATCCAAAGAGGTGTCTCAGCCCCATAGGCAGGGTATGGTGCACACTGCTGATAGAGCAGGCAGGTGGTGGAATTTCAGCACTGGGTAGATGCCCAGCCACATTGAGTCCTAATACAATGAATCTTAAGCTGAGGCTCATGGGTGGCACACAGGGGCTCTCTGAATGACGTTAAAATTATAGGCAAAATATGTATTGATATTCCTGGGGGGACAGTCCACCAAACCACCAGATTCTCAGTTGTGAGAGCCATCTGGGACTTAAATTACTGACTAGCTATGTGTTGACCCATCTGCACTCTACCTCTTCTCCGCTTAATTGTAGGAAAACATTGTGGCGTAGTAGTGTTATACGCAACTAATGAATTGTTGAGCACTACATCAAAAACTAAAAGGGCATGTACTATATGTTGGCTTACTGAACATAATAATAAAAAAAATTAAAATTAAAAAAAAAGTAAGCACATGCTACCTGTATAATGCTAGCTCTACCACTTATGTGCTATGCGACCTTGAAGAATTATTTAATATCATCACTGAGTTTCCGTTGGTTCTACTACTTCATAGGACTGTTGAGTGGATTAAATGAGATAATGCTGGCAAAGCTTGTAGCAATGGGCATGGTGCCTCTAAGAGGCTCAATAAATTAGTAATCATTGGTGCTATGGTATGGTAGCCTAGAAATACCCAGAAAGCACCAGTGTTCTAGTTTGAAGGTGTGCTCTATACCAAGGGATAGCAAACTATGGCCTGTGGGCCAAATCCTGCCCACTGGCTATTCTTGTAAATAAAGTTTTATTAGTACACAGCCATACCTGTTCATTTACATATAGTCTATGGCTGCTTTCAAACCACAAGCACAGACTTGAGCAGTTATAATAGGAACTGTAAGGCCTGCAGAGCCTAAAATACTTACTACATGGTCCTTTACAGAAAAACATTTGCCAAGCCCTGCTCTAAACAGTCAGAAAGCAATAATCTACTCTGGAGAAACAAGTACACAAGGAGGCATAGACAAGGATGTCTTTATAACATCATTATTTTACTCTCAAATAGCTAAAAACAATCTAAATGTCAATCAGAAGAAGAATGCTGTACTCATACTGTGGCAGATAAGAAGAATGCATTCTATCTATATTGAGTAATGTGGAAAAGTCTCCAGTAGGGATTGTTGAGTAAAAAAGGCAAGGATGTTACCATTTGCGTAAAACATGCCAAACATATTATGTATTTTATACTAGTTCGTATGTAAATATGCAAGTGCTTAGAAAGAACTCTGGAAAAATATGCAACAAATAGATAATAATGCTTGCCTTTGAGGAGGAATGGAGCTTGGGGGTTTTTGTCAACAGAGACTTTAAGCCTCTCCGTAATGCTTTTACATTATGACCAGGAGAATGCATTCATGTATTTCTTGTTTAATTAAAATGGATTGAAAAGGCATTGTATATAAAATGAAAGACACTTGGGCAGAACATTGAAATGTGGGTGTGATTCTGATAGGTGGAATGATGAGGGAAGAACATGACGCCAAGCAGAAGGACCACAAGAACAAAATGATGGGGGGTGGGGAGGCTCTGATGTCACTGGGCAGTGAGGACAGTGACCAGTATGGCAGGTTGCTGAATGGCAGGAGAAGGTGAGGACTAGAGAGGGGAAGCCGACAATTAGCGTTAGGGAAGTCATTTATCACAGTAAAGGTCAGAAAGGGGAATTAAGGCATTACATCTAATGCCACAGTGGGCCACTCCCTAGAGGCAGCAGGTGGGCAGGTCGTGGATACTTACAGTGAGGCTGGACAGAGCCCTGGGGTCCGTCAGCCTGCCAGACAAGGGGGTAGGGGCTTACTCTTCTCAAGTCTTACCCCTTCTAATTTTTTTAAATTTCCTCAGATTATGTTCTGGGGGAAGGAAAACAGAATTCACTCTGCTTCTCAGGGCTTCATAAAACAACTGGACAATTAGATTGGGTTTTTAGCATTAGGAGAAAAAAAAAAGCTTGTTTCTAACACACCTGCTATAACATGTAAAAGTGCCAGTCAGATGTGGCTTGGGGCAAGATGACTCTGTATTGATATTTTTAACATTAGGAAATCCACCCTGTTGGAGGAGAACTTAAATGTGCTTCCCGGGATGAGCAGCAGTTATACAATAAACGAGAAGAAACGGAGTAAGCGGCCAGATTCAGGGCTCTTGTTTGAAACAAAGGTGGGCCCTGGCTGTAAGCACTTGGCAGAAACAGGAAGTAGGGCAGGGAAAGAAAATTTCAAAGCTAGAGAGATGATTGTCAAACTTCAGCTCTGCGATTAGGTAGGTATTAGGGAACCAGTCATCCTTTGCTGTCCCTCTTCATTCCTCAGTGGTCCCTGTGACATAAGGTGGAACTAGTGAGACATGAGCCATCCTGGGTCCTTTCCCGGCAGGGGTTGGTTGGCAAGCTGTTTCTGTAAAGAGTCAAATAGTAAATATTTTAGGATTTGCAGGACAGGTGGTCTCTGTCACAACTACTCAGTTCTGCTGTTGTGACACGAAAGTAGCTATAGACGGTAGTACATAGATGAATACAGATGGCTGTGTCCTAATAAAACTTTATTTATAAACCTAGCATCAGACTGGATTTGGCCCATGAGCCGTAGTTTGCCAGCCTCTGTTCTAAAGCAGTGATTTCACACCTTGGGGCATCAACACTATATATTCTGTCCCCAGGGGATTTGCAGTATGTTGTGGGGTGGTTAAGAGCAGGGGCTTTGAATTCTGGCCCAAAGCCCTTATTACCTCTGTGACCTTGGACAAGTGGTGTAACCTCATGAGCCTTAGTATCTTCATCTGTAAAACAGAAATAATGCCTACATCACTGGGCTCTTTTGAATAATAAGTTCGATTACTGAATGGAGGCAGGATAACATAGTAGTTAAGAATATGGAATGCAGATTTACTGGACTCAAACCCTGGCCCCAGCATTTATTAGCCCTGTGATTTGGGGCCAGGTTCTTTTTATTTCCATTCCTCAGTTTCATCATTTGAAAAATGGGATTAGTAATGATACCTACTTCATAGTATGTTAGGACTATGATTTGAGTTCACAGATAGGAGGAGTTTAGAACAGTGCTGGAAACATAGTGCACTCTTAATAAACATCAGATATGGTACTAAGTGGTTGTAATTACTTCTGTTATAAGTATTTTGTTTTACATAAAAACAGATCTTTAACTGCCTTGAAAATTAATAAATTAAATGGTGATTTAAGGCTACCTTTATAATAAGGTCACTCTTACTTGAATTGCAAAATAATCTTTTTTTGAGAGGGCAAAAAACAAATAGACCATCAGCTTATAATTAACAGTCTGTCTCGTATCCAGCATAAACAGTGGAGGAAGCAACTAAATTCTACTAATCATATGTTAACTGTTGTAAAAGAATTAAAAAATGTAGAAACATGAGTTACTCTATTACAAAACTTTACTTTCCATAAATTGGGGAAGTAGGAAGGGTGGCAGGGCCAGGGTCTACAGCAGGATCTCAGAACATTTAACTGAAGGAGTGACCCCACATCATAATCCAGACCTGGGCTAGTCCGCTTCTGGCCCTGACCCCACTGAACCTTGACCACAGGTTAGAGTGTACAGGTGACCCAAATTTGCCCAATTATATTCAGAACCAGGATTTTGCTGGACTTTGGGGGAAAATAAGCCTTTTTCTTTTTCCTGCTGGCATTGCTAAGCTGATGGGATACAGGCCTAGAGGAGCCAAAGACCATTACATGAACAGAACCTGCCTAAGAATGAAGCTGGAAAAGAAGAAAGCAAGAGAGTTAAATTCTTGACATGACTTACCTCACCAGATCCAGCTGCACCTGGATCCTGTTAACCCCCATACTTTACAGTTATAAATAAATTCCCATTGTTCTTAAATCAGTTTCTGTCACTTGTACCTCCTAGAGGCCTGACAAATATATCCAAGCTATTATGCTATGACAGAACAAAAAAAATTGAAAATCATTTTCCAGAACTCTCCTCCGGATAAAACAGGGCAAACTTTCCTTACTTCCTCCAACTACTTAGAAATAAGCCAGTCAACACTCTGGATTGGGCCAGTTTAATAGTCCAAAGGAATAGAAGTCCACACTGGCTGAGATAAACAGCAACTAAATTTATAGAAATTGCTGGAGATCTGAAGAACTGTGCTCAGGATGGGGGTGTGAACAAGGGGGCATCAGCACCACAAAGGGCCAGGATGAAGAGGCCACTGCTACCACCAAGACTGGACGCTGATCCTGGCTAGAGACAGTCCTCTCTGGTGTTTCCGCCCCAGAAATGGCCTGTGCTAGCCCCCTGCAAGAATTCTACATGCTGACTGACACCAAAAGCTCAGGATTCAAAAATGGCCAGCAGGTGCATCCGACTGTCCGAGCCTAGGTCACCTTCCTGCACCCTAGCCACAGAGGAAGGTGGCAAAGTCATCTAGCTCTTCTGACTTCTAGAGTGGAAGGCACACTACACCTCCCCCTGAGACGCTGGGTAGCAAAAAACAGAAATGGAATAGAGTGGAGTGAATAGGAGTAAATAAAATAAAATGGCATATATCCACTATCATTCATCTTCCCTTTCCTAGAAATGCTGCCACTCTGCATGGGGATCTGCTCACCATCCTTGGCCTCTAGCAACTGCCACAGCTCCTCCCCTTCCCCCTGTGGGTCAACCAGAACCCATAACCTGATCAATGCTGCCTACCTCTGAGGCATTTTTCTGGGCCACTCAGTGATTTCACCAGGACGTGTTACCTCCGCAGGCTGTCAGCCTTGGACAGTGTGATTTCCAGAAGGCCCTCAGCCCAGCTCATGCCATCTGTGAGCCGCCTCTAAATCCGCCCACAGCACTGAGTGATAACTAATTATCAGGCCAGTCCAGCCCCGCCATGAGGCTTTACACGCGTCTGCTCTGCACTGTGGGCAGAAGGGGAGTGGGGCAAGGAGCAGCACTGAGGAAAGTCGCAGGTCCCAGCAAGCCTGCCCTCCTTGTCATTTCCCTATTGTCTCCCTGGAAACTAATCCCATCCCTCTTGACGACTGCACAGTGAGGATGCTTGCTTCAGTGATCGTCAAGGTAGCTTATCGCCTCGTTAATTAACTACTCAGAAAAATGCTGTACAACACTGGGTGTTTGGCTTCCAGCTTGTTAGCACAGGGGACTCCAGAGAAACTTTGACCTGGCCCATGGCTGAGAGGTGGATGACTCAAGAGAAAAACTGGACAGAGGAGGTGCTTGTTTCCCCCAAGGCTCACTGTCACTTTCAGGCACCATGTTGGAGATAGGTAGGATGGCTGGGACCGCAACTGCCATTGGGAGACTTGGTTTTCTGCCACCTAAAGCAGAGGGTCCCTTGCAGGGCCTCGGGCTGGGGAGGCTGGATTACAGAACAGATAGACCTGCAGGGCAGAGTCTGGCTAGATGGCTAGAAATATCAGAATATTAACCTCTTCATTTGGGCAATATTGTTCCCAAGGAAGAGGTCAAAGATCAGGTACGGCTTAAAACCTAAATTCAGTTGACCAACACTTAGTTGTCTTCCATGACATGCCAGTAACTCTGCTGAGCACTGGGGACATAAGTACCCAAGACACAGTCCTGCGCTCAAGGAGGTCAGTCTATCTGGACCTATCAGACAGTGGACGAGGCTACGTGGATGCAGAGGAACAGTGGACCACGGAGGTGAGCATGGATGCCATGGGAACTAATAGAGGCATGGTATTGTTTCCTATAGCTGCTGTAACAAACTGCCCTGAATTGGTAGCCTGAAACAACAGAAATGTATTCTCTCACAGTCCTGGAGTCCAGAGGTCGGAAATCAGGGTATCAGCAGGGCTGCCCTCCTTCTGGAGGCTCCGGGAGAGAATTCTAGAGGCCAGGGGTCGGAAATCAGGGTATCAGCTGGGCTGCCCTCCCTCTGAAGGCTCCGGGAGAGAATTGACTCCCTGCCTCTCCGGGCTCCTGCTGGCTGTGGGCAGTCCTCGGCTTGCGGCCGCGCCGTTCCGGTCTCTGCCTGCACCTTGTCTTCACATCGCCTTTCCTCTGTGTGCCCGGCTCCCACTGCCTCTCCCTTATAAGGATACTTGTGAAGGCTTTCTGGGCCTGCCCAGAAAAATCCAAGATATGCCCCCTCTGTTCAAGATCCTTAACTTAATCATATCTTCTGGGACATAAAGTAAGACTGAGATAAGATTCAGAGGTTCTGGGGATTAGGAAGTGAATATATCTTCAGGGGACCATTTTTCAGCTTGAGATGGGGACAAGGAAAGGTTCCTAGAGGTCTTGGGCCCCACCCTCCCCCTGCCCTGCTCCCTGTGTCAGGGGGGCCAACCCCTGCAGGCTGTGGTCCCTGAGCTCCCATGTCAGCTGGCTCCCGTCTAGTCCTACCAAGCAGGGTCGTTCACAGGAGACATGGGGACAGATAGAGGGAGACGCCACGGGATTCCTTTCCTTCTTCTTTCCCTGGCTCCTCTGGGAGTGGCTGTGTCTCCTCTGTGCTTGCATCTCCTGCCATTCGGGCCCCTGCACCCAGGTAACACCACCTGCTCAGCTCTGTTCCTCTAGCACTGGAGTGGGAACAGCTTCTTATTGTTGCCTGTCTGCGGTAGAGTTCAGCGTCCTCCGTTGGGCTCTCGGCTCTGCTCTCACCTGCACAACCAGCTCCCCTGCATTAAACTGCCTCTGTAGGACATACAGTGGTTTCAGTTCTCCTGGTAGGCCCTCGACCAATGCCAGGTCCAAGCTCAGATTTGAAGGTCAAATAGTTTGGGAGAGGGTGGAGAAGGACTGTTGTGCCAAGGACTAATGGTGAGCCAGGCAGGCAGACCCTCAGTTAGATGGAAAAGACAGACATCAATCAGTTCATCCCCCAAATAACTATGTGATTATAAACAATGGTCAGTGTATGAAGGGGAAGTAGGATAGCTTTAGAAAAGCACAGTGATAGCTGGGGCGCCTGGGTGGCTCAGTCGGTAACCATCCACCTTCGGCTCAGGTCATGATCTCGAGGTCCTGGGATCGAGTCCTCATCGGGCTCCCTGCTCAGTGGGGAGCCTGCTTCTCCCTCTCTCTCTGCCATCCCCCCACCCCCCGCTCATGCTTTCTCTCTGTGTCTCAAATAATTAAATAAAATCTTTAAAAAAAAAAAAAAAAGGAAAGGAAAACACAGTGATGGGACATCCAATCCGGCATAAAGGGTCATTAGGGCTCCCTGAGGAGTGATGTTTGAGCTGAGCATTGAGACCTGAGCTAGGAGATAACCCAGCCGATGCAGCTCAAAGACGGGATGAGTCATATGCTGATGTAGGAGGGAGCTCTCAAGGTTCTGAAAGAAGGTCAGTGTGACTAGAGCACCAACAGTAAAGGGCTTCATCAGAAGGGGCAAAAGAGATGGGCAGGAGGCCGCTGGTGCAGGGCCTTTTGAGGTTTTGGTTTGGGAAAGGCAGTCAAGTGGTATGGTTTTCTTGGAACAGAAGGGAACATAGTCTAGGGCTAGCAGCCACCTAAGGAAGGCCTCAGCTGGGCCACAGGAGATCGGGGACAGATGCTACCCCCCCTCCCAACCCTGCCGTGGGATTTGAGCAACCAGTTTACTGCTCAAGAAATGAGGTAGCATATAATGCACAGAGCCATGTGAGAGAACTGCAGGATCCAGACAGCAGGAAGAAGTTTCTAGAAGTTTACAACCACAGAGGGGCCTGCCATCCTCAAATCCTTGAACTCAATGATGGATAGCCAGAATGAAGGATGGAGAAGACTGCAGCTGTGACTGGAAAAGGGTCCTTAAGGCTCCTGAGCATTTATGTGCTGGTTGGGAGTCCAGAGCCGGTCGTATCAGGGTCCTGGGCACATTTTCTCAAAACACAGTTTCCCCGGCCCCACCTATGAAGACTCACATGCAATATTTCCGAAGAAGGGCCTGAATCTGTATTTGTCAAAGCCCCCTGGAGGTTTGTTTGTTTGTTTGTTTTGAGAGAGAGAGGAGAAAATGCATGTGTATGCGCCCATGCAAACAGTGGAGGAGGGGCAGAGGGAGAGGGAGAGAGAATATCTTAAGTAGGCTTCACGCCCAGCACAGAGCCTGACACCAGGCTCCATCTCACTACCCTGAGATTATGACCTGAGCCAAAATCAAGAGTTGACTGCCGCTTAACCAACTGAGCCACCCGGGTGCCCCCGCACCAAGATTTTTAGGCATAGCCAGGTTCATCAACTAGTGCTCAGTCTGATTCTTCAATGGACCCCTGCCCATGTCTTGTTGGTGGTATAATTCTTGCTTCCTCCACGCTACAACCCTCTCTCTGGTCTTGCTCACTCCCGGGCTGGTTGTAAATCCCTGGTTCAGAAATGCTGGTTTTATGCCGGGACTCTTTCTGGGTTGACTCTACCAATGCCCACTGCTTCTGTTGTTATTAATGTTGCTATTGTGATGGTGGCAACAGCTTCCTAAAAGAAAAACTTCGGCGGGGGAATAGAGGTCCTGTGGACCTCAGCATTTTGCAAACACCCTATTAGACCTTCTGTAACACATGTTGTGTCTTCTGAAACTTCTGAAGTACCCTATACGACCTAGCTAAAATGAGAGCAACTTAAGGAGGACAGGTTTCTCTCACTCACCAATGCCAGACAGACAGCTCCCCGGGCCTGCCCCCAACTGTAGGAGGTGGAGTTGCTTAGTTCCTACCTTATCTAAAGCTGTTGTCCTTTATTTCCTACTGTAGAGAACCTGGAGAGCAATCAGCCTAGAAAACAGCAGTAGGGCATCTGCAAATGTAGAGGAGCATCAATATTGGTATCTGGGGGTGCTCCCTGCCCTCTTGCCTCCATTGCCCCACCTTCTTAGAAGCCAGGAAAGTCCCCTTTTGTGGGTGGTTTGGGGAAAACAGTGGCAGGAGAATAAAGATGACAGGGCAGGGACTGGGGCAACACCAATATACTTTTAGAACTCAAAATAGTGACTCCGGATTCCCAGGTCCTAATCCTAGCCCTTTACCCTCCTGCAAGTCATTTATGTTTTGTTCATGTGTAAAATGGGGTGATTGACCTGTAACCTCTAAGCTCTTAAAAAAAAAAAAAAAAGATGTTTGTGCTCCTTGGCCTTGACCATTCTCACAGGAAAATAAAAATCGATTATGCAGGCTGCTAGAGCTTCTGAAGGACACCCCGTGGCTGTGAGTGGAAACGCCATTGGCTTTAGAGGAGTGTTGACATTTTTGCTCAGGAAGCTGACTGCCTCAAATCAAGGCCTCTGAAAAATGATTTCGGGAACACCCGTGTGGAATAAAGGTTGGTGCTGACTCCCTGGGCTTCAGGCTCGTGTACTGTGGCCGAGTGAGCTGCAATTCAAGGTGCCAACATTGGACCAGCTTTGAAAGAGGGCTAGATGGTGCTGCCTGGCAACACCCAAGTCATTTCTGCCCAGGGCTTGGCTTCGCTCTCTGTCCAGCCGTGAAAATCACAGAAGGAATTTTCATCAGACCTGTCATTATTCCAGAAACTAGGGAGAGGATGGATCGGTATTAGGACTGGGGTGAGCATTGCCTACCACTTGCTGGTCCCTTTAAGACTGGTCTGTCTTGCTGCGCTGGGGCAGGCTGTGTTTGGTTTGAGTATTGACACCAGGCCATTCTGATTCACAGCAGTAACCTCCTTCTTGTTTCCGTTTCATTAATTTTCATTAAGGCTTAAACAGCCATGCATGTGGCCTGGATTTGGGAAATTGGGGTGGATCTGGACAATTAACTGTTCTTTAAGTTTTGCAGGTTATCTCTGAGTAGAGAAAGACCGGAGAGGAAAACTCTCTTTTTCCCCCCTTTTACTGCTCGGTTAGTTGAAGCAATTTCAGTGGGATTAATTGACTGCCGGGAATGATTTGCATTTTACTGCCCAGGTCTGCTCATTGGGTCAGAAGACGTCTTAAGAGCAGAAGCCCAAGGCTGCTGACAACCTCCGAGACAGCAGGCCGCTCCACAAGAAAAGTGGACTGGCCGTTCTCATTCTTTATGACTCAGTGGTGTAATAAGCCGCCTGTGTTTCCAGCCGACCTGCTCTGGCTTGGAGAGTCAGGTTTTCTGTTTTTCCAGGGCCCAGGGAAGCAAGTAAGCCTGACCAGAGGGGGGTGAGGAGGGCTGAATTTAAGAAAGCAAGAAAGCTGAGGGCTAGAAAGACTGGACTTGGATAGCAATCCAGTAAGAATTTTCTCTGAAAGCTGGGTAGAAATCTAATCTGTGTGGTGCTGTTGAACTTGTCAAAACTTTATAGCTGTAAGTTCTTGTTGTCTGTTGCAGGGATTAGCCACTCCTACTGGGAGAAGTAGGTAACATGAATGGGTGACGTTGGTCAGGTAGCCAGTGGAAGGAACTATGCGCCTCTGGCCCACAGCGAGGCTTTGTGTGAACTAGGGAAAGGGGCCCCTTCCTCCCCATGGAAGCCAGCAAGGCCAGCTTTGATTTCAGCCTGTCTGGGCCCCCTCAGCAGACACAACCAAATGCAGTGGCTCTCCCACCTGAGAGGGGTGCCCTGCTCAGCTCAAGACAATGTGTATCAGGCAGGGTTGAGGAACCCAGCTTGGCAACTGTGTCTGCTTTGTTTTATCACTTGCTTGTTTCAGAATAAACTGGAAATCTCTTGTGTGTGAAATGTTTAAAATGTAAGCCACCGCTTCAATTTTTTGTTTCCTCTGAGGAGTGTTAGAGTGTACCAACAAGGCATGTGTGAGGGGTGGATTGGACTACAGCTTGCAAGCTCTGGAAGTGTACTGTAAAGGAGTTACTAATACACACTCTCTACTCCTACACACACACCTGAAACAAAAGAGTTGAAGATCCTGGGATTCTTTTCTTCGATTCTTATACCCAAATGAGCACACGTTTGGAAAAGAACAAACGCCAAGCTTGAGCATGTTCAGACGGGTAAGGTGGGATGGCTCTTAAAGAGAGTAAAATCCCAAGGGATTGAGATGCAGGACGCTTAAGAGCAGGGGTGTGTGAAGTGAGGCATGTAGAGTGAACCAGGAGGGACAGTTCTGTGCCAGGTGGATATTTTCAGTAGCCCATAATGAGCTTTGCATCTTTAATTGTGGGGCAGACTAGAAGAATTCCAGGGGTTCCCCGCTCCCCCCCACCGGGGCATTAAAAGTTGGGAAGGAGAAGGAGGAATTTCTGGAGAGTGGCTGGCTCGATGGTAGACAGAGCTCTGGGCAATACTGTGTGCTTTTCAGAGGCCTGTGATGGCCGACTCCAGCACTGACAGTATTTGGTCTTCCCTGCTGAGCCCAGATTGAGCGCATAGAGATGGCTAATTAAACTCTGAACTGCCAAACACACTGGAGAGCCCCCCCCCCCACCTTTGAAGAGCAGGAAATCGCAAGGACAATTTCCTGTTTGCCAGTTTGCAACCCCAGACCTCATCAGTTTGGGATTGTGTTAAATTTAACTAAGGCATGTGACAGCACTCAACACCATGTCCCATTTGTGAAAGTTCTCATCGTGGATAGGTGATGATCTCTTTTCTTCTCCCATTTCATTTTCAGGTATTTGTGCTTTGGAGGGTGTAGGGAGGTAGGTCAGTCAAGCTTTAATGGCCCAGTTAACCCCGAGTCTTTTCATAGAACTCTGTTCTATTAAAGGAACAGATATATGTCCTTCTGTCCATATATGTCCCTTCACACATGTATCCAGATTACCATATGCATTTGATAGGTAAATGCAGATACACATAATATATATGGAAATCGAGTCAATGATTAGGTTAGTTTGGTTTGGAGCCTTTGCCTGTCCTGTTCTCCCTGTGGGGTGACTAGTTGCATCTCACAGGCAACCGAGAGAACCAAATTCTTATCTTGGATAAGTTATGTCATGTATGGTAGTCATTCAATAAAGATCAGATTATCTGATTCCGAGATTACTTCATTTGCTTTAGAGCTGTAAGAAGAATGGATACATTCAAATTGTGGATTTACCCTGTACTGGACTGCTGGGAACACACTTAGCAATGAATGTGTAAGTCGTGTAAGTCATGTTGTTGAGGCAAGGGAGGGGGCAGGGATAAACATAGCTGAACAGAGCGTGAAGTTGCATATGGTTCCTGATAAAGGTACCAGTGGCAAAGGTAAACAGTGGGTCTCACGGGAAAGAAAGGGTTAAATAACATCACATCTAATTAAACTCTGAACATTTCTGTCATTTCTGTCATTTCTCCACTTTTTTCCAGGAACCTCTGGACTGATTAAATGGCCAGTCGTGGTAACCCTTAGTCCTGGTTCAGTCATTTCTCCCATTCTGCCACATGATTTTACACACACATAAGCACGCAGATACTTTCCAAAACTCTGGGCACTGGGGTGGGAAGAGCAGAGTGTAGACAAGCAGTAGACAAACATCCAACCTTAAAGAATCTTCCTTGTGGTGGAGGAGGCTTCTCTGTTACTTTTTTTAATAAAAAAGTCTCATTACTCTTTTGGAAATAGGCAGGCAGACCGTATGAAAAAAATAATTACTCCAACATTATCTTAACTATATCTTTGCCAAAAACTCAAACCGGACGTTCTGTAGATTAAAAAAAATTCAGAGTATAAAATATGAGCCTTATATCTTTGGTGTCTGTGAGCTTCCTTGGGAGTGTAAGGGGGAAATCAGGAAAAAGCTAGAAAAGATGGAGGGTTTTCAACCATCCAGGAAAAGCAGTGGTTTGTTCAGCATGGTTTCCCACTCATGGACCCGTTTGCTGGAATGGCCACAGGCTGGAAAGTTCTAGCTAAGGACATTTAATGTGTTACTCTGTGCAAATCCCTACACCTCTCTGAGTTCTGTCTTTGTCATCTGCAAAAAGTGTTCATAATAAGGACCTTACAGAGAGTTGTTCATGTTAAAAGGGAAAACGGATACGCCTTACCTTGTACGGTCCTCACTGAACCTTCCAGTGTGGGGTCTGGAGACAGACTGACCTGGGTTCAGGTGCTGGCTCTGCAACTCTCCAGCTGTCCATTCTCTCAACTGAACACCTGGGCTGATAACGCATGTCATTGTGAGGAGTGAGACAGTGTGTGCAAAAGAGCACAGTGCAGGGTCTGGCTGAGAATGAATTTTTTATAAGTCTGGGATGTTACTAGCTGCTTTAAATATAATTCATTCTAGTCAGCCTCTTACAACCACCACTGCCCACTACTCACACCTCCCACTAGTTATCTGCTGAAGATAGGATAGGTGGTGCTGAGTGGAGGAGCTCTCAGTGACTTTCTGGGACCATCCCAGAGCAGATCTCTCAGTTCAGCATCCCCTCTCCTTGGAGGCCCTGAAGGAAGAAGGTTCTGAAGTATCCAGTCACTCCAAAACAAGCCATAGAAACCCCAGTAGGAAAGAGCCCGTTAGCACCTGCACAGTTGGAGACCCGCGTCAGCAGAATGGCCAGGAGCTTCCTGCCAAAACCCGAAGGCATGGCAGGTTTACAGAGGCCCTTCATTAAGATGAATTATGAACCTGTGGGTCTCTCTGGATTTATTTGGCCCAGGCTAGGAGACGGAAGCCCAGCTGCTGCCTTGCCAGCACCTCCTGAAACTCTCTTCCTCTCTCCCCTCCCAGGCTCCTTCCCACCCTGCTGCGCACCCCCTACCCTTGCTTAATGAAAAAGAAAGGCACCGACCCCTCCTGGAGGTCTCCAGAGCAAGAGGGAGAGTTCAGACCTGAGAAAATTTCTTCTTGTAAGTGGCAGGCACCTGGCCTGGCCTGGGGGCCGGGGGCGGGGAGGGGGAGTGGGTTTTGTGACATGTGCTGAGCCCTCTCCCTTCTTCCCTCTCTCCCCCCAGCCCCCAGGCCATTTACAAGGCCACAAAGCCAGGAGGGAGGGGAGCCATGGGGGTTGTGGGGAGCAGCCACCACCAGGGAGCTGGTTCTGCCTTCACTCCCATCCTAAGCCACAGGTCAGAGGTTATCCTGTCAGCTTCTCCAGTATGCCTGGCTTTTTCTGTTTTTGCTTTTTTTCTTTAAAACTGTGAAATATGATAAATGGTTGCACAGAGAAGCCAAGCACAAATGCTCTCTAGCATTCTTAAATGTTAATGTGCTTGCAAATCACCAGGGAATCTGGGCTTTCCAGGGAAAGCCTCCAGCAGGAAGGTGACATTTGGCGGCAGCCAGCTGAGGACTCTGAGGGCTCATGGGCAGCATGAGGGGTGGGAGTTAGACACCAGCAAGGTCTTCCCACCCGACCACAGAGTTGGCTGTATGGCACACAGGAAAGTCGCCGGTGGGTCAGAGAACTGGGAGGTTTGTTAAAAACAACTTCCCCAGGAGAGTTTTAAAAAAAGAAGAGGAAACTAATATTTACTGAGCACGAACCATGTATGTGCTTTATAGTTTTCGCCGGGGAGGCAGAATAACACAACTTCCTGGGATCAACTCCTAGCTCCGTCCCCTACTTAAAGGGGATCTTGGGGAAGTTAGGTCTCCCAGACTGAGACTCTTTGTCTTTATAATGATCATGGTGATAGTGCCTATGTCACAGAATTATTTTATTGTAGGTTAAATGAGATATTATGTTAAAGCACTTAGTATGGTGCTTGGCACATAAACGTGCAGTAGACATTCTGCGCTGTCCCCATCATCGCCAACACCATAATCACCACCTTCACCTAGGACCCTCAAAGCTTGGGATCCTATCTCCCACCCTCCTCTCTCTGGCCAGCTGGAGTCTTTTTTTCAGTTGCAAGAATTGAAATTCTCTCTGTCAGAGACCAGGGATGAGAAGCAAAGCTTCCTTGTTTAGCTAGAGGCTGTGAACGCTGAACACCAAGAAGCTGAAAGGAGTCAGGTGCATGCTACAGGCCTCAGCCTTCGATTCTCTGGTTTACACATCCACCTGGGCAAACCCTGCCCTGACAGCCTTGGGCCCCTGGAAGCATGTGCTCTCCCACGTGGAAAAGGAGGGAATGCATCGATGAGTCATCGCCAGTATCAGCAGGATGAGGGACAAGGACCTGCTTTTCTCGCCCCACCCTTCCCCCAATTCCTCTCTCCTTCTCTTTTCTGTCCTATTTAGAAAGCCAAAGGTGAAGGCTGATTCAGGAAAGCTGTGCTTTTTCTGATGTTCCCCAGAATTCTGTGCCATTAAGAAATCTGAAATCTGGAGCGTGTTAAGAAGGAGGATTCTGGGTTTGGACCATGACATTGAGGAGGCTAATTAATTCTTCCAAGCCTCAGTATCTTTATCTTTTGAAAACAGGGGCGCCTGGGTGGCTCAGTCATTGAGCATCTGCCTTCGGCTCAGGTCATGATCGCAGGGTCCTGGGATCGAGCCCCGCGTCGGGCTCCCTGCTCAGCGGGAGGCCTGCTTCTCCCTCTCCCACCTCCCCTGCTTGTGTTCCCTCTCTCGCTGTGCCTCTCTCTGTCAAATAAATAAATAAATAAATAGCTTTAAAAAAAAATGAAAACAAATGGTAATGGGAGCATCCACTAGACCGTAAGCAACTTGAGGACAAGAAGTGGGGTTGTTGTTGTTGTTACTTGCTTTCACTCCAGCATCTAGGGCAGTAGCTGCCAGACCATTAGCATGCAGTACGCGCCTGAGGGACCGTGTGCCCCTTAACCTTGCTGAGCTGTTGGGTTATCTGCTGAGAGACTGTGTGTGAAAGCCCTCGGCCCTCTTATCTTCACTGTATGTTTACTTTTCCTTTTCTCATCTTAGACGTGCTCTTAGGAGAAAAATGAAGGGTAAGGAAAGGAAAGTGGTAGGAAGGGGACACTGGGGAACAAGGAAGCAAGGAAAAGTAGGATAGCAGGCTGAAGCAGGAAGGGCTCCGGGTTGGGAGGAGGCCGGCCTTTTATCATACACTAGGTCTCTGATTTCCGCTTGGCCATTTGAGACTGATCTGAGTCTTAGGCTCCTCATCTATAAGATGGGAGCAAAAACATTCATTTTACTGGTGGTGTGTATCTAAGGAGAAATATATTTGTGGAGACAGCCCCCGAGGTTCCTGGTGTGCATTAGATACGAAACGGTACGAAATCTGAAGGTGGAGAGGAAAAGAGAAGCAAAGACAATAGAAAGAAGGAAGATTTAAAGCAAGGGAAGCAAAGGGAGAGGTTTGGAGTTTCTGCTTCAAAATACAGCCATTTCCTACTGCGTCTGGCCCGGATGGACTGGGCTTGGGCCTGAGAAGTCCTTGCACTTGGACACCACTTCATTGCTGAACCCTGTATTTTGTAACCTGATGTGATTCGATCAAAGCAGTGGGTGGCTGGGGTCAGGAGTGGGTAATATATGCATAGGATACAGTCCCTATGGGGGAAGCAAAATGAAGGGAGGACCCCAGACATGCTCCTAGAAAGTTAAATGAGGTTTCCTGGGATTCTGCAACAGACAGCGGTCTTGATCCTGTGTGGGCTGGACACCGTGACTGTCTGTTGGCCCAGCAAGCCAGGCAATAAACTGGCTGTGTGTGCAAAGAGACACAGCCTGAGGAAAGGGCACCTGCGAAGTACTGTTATTTTTTTTTAAATAACTTTTAATATTTTAACAAGAGCATTTTCATTTTTAATAATTAAGGAAGTTGTAGACACTCATTCTGAAAATTTTGGAAAATGTAGAAAAGAATACCTAAGCTCACCAAGAGATAATCCACCACTGATTTTTTTGCTATATATTCCTTCCTGTGTGTGTACATGCGTACCTTTCTTTTGGGTGATGGTGTGTAAAATTGGGGTATATTTTTATTATCCTCTAAGTACTTAGTTTTCCCAAGACCCATCAGTTAAATAATATTTCTTTGACTCTATATGAAGTCCTGAACTAGATTCTGATTAGCTTTTCTCAAGTCTGAAATTAAAAAGAATATTCTTGGGAGATGTTGTTAATTGCAATATTCTACAATTTGTTCTAGAATTTCCAGAGACTAGAATTTCCAGAGATTGAGTTATAACATGTCCCCTATTTCTCTTAGGCTCTCAAAACACATTTCGTCTAACCTCTCTCTTCTCTTAGAGTAAGTATGAGAGCAGGAAAAAACCCAGTTTTGACTGTTGTTTTTCAGGATGTATTCCACAAAAAAAATGTTTTAGCAAGCTGGAGAGAGAGGTAGGAACAAAAGGCGAACATAGGGAAGGAAGGGGAGAGAAAAGGCAAATGACAGTGGAAGAAGACAGGCGGAGGGATGAGAGGGAGTCCTCTGCTGTGGGACCTGCCGTAGCCCTTCGTCCAGCTGATACTTACCACATGTCCATCATGTGCCAGCCCTGTGTGATAATCACAGCCTCCTGAACAAACCCTGGCCCTAATATATGCTCTCTTTGATCTCTCTGAAGTCTGAAAAAGACCCCCAATCCCCTTGACCATTGAATAACATTCTTCATAAACTATTGGAGAAACTCAATTTATCTTCTCTCCTATAATCCCTTTGCAACTCCCTATGGCCAAGGTCAGACAAACCTAGGGCCAGGCCCGTTCTCTCCTGAATGAAACCTCCCCTAAGGGTCCTGCCCTTGTTGGTGGGCCTTGTGCAGGAAGCTCTCAGCCAGAGCACAAGGGGACTCTGGTTTGCACAGGAAGCTTCCCGGGACGCCTCTCTCCACACTGCAGATTCTCAAAGAGCAGGGTGAGTCATCTCCCCACCCCAGGATGCCAGTGCCTTTCCCTTTGCCCCTCGGTGGGGATGTGTTGTAGGAAAGCCCACAGAGACAGACTAGACAAATAGAGCAATGGATCCATCAACGAGAGGGAGGGAGGGAAGATTGCATCTTGTAGTAATTGACCAGTTGATTCTTTCACTCACTCAAGACATGTTTATTGGGGGGGGGGAAGATAAATATGTGAGGGAATGGGTGTGTTGATTAACTGAATGGGGGAATCCTTTCTCCATGTGTATGTTTATCAAATCATCACATTGTACACTGTAAATATCTGACAGTTTTATTTGTCCATTTTACCTCAACAAAGCTGAGAAAAATAAAATAATTTGGAAGAAAAAGATATTTGTGGAGTGTCTACTCCAGTTATGCATCAGACATTGGTCTAGGCCCTGAGGGCAGTCAGGTAAATCAACAAGACAAGTTCCGTACAAACATCCAGACAAACTGAAAGTAAAATGGAAATGTCATGTTGTAATCAGCACTATGCAGAGAGCCAGCTGGGATGAGGCAAGAGAGTAGTGGTGCTTAGCCCTGAGGGGATCTCTGGTCAGGAAGCTGCAGTGCTCAGGGAAGGCCTCCCAGAGGACAGGGAGGTGGTGACATTCAAGCCGAGTTCTAACTCAGGGCTTCTCATCCCTTCACATGAATAGAATCCAGTGGGGATCTTGTTAAAAATGCAGATTCTGATTCAGAAGGCCTGTGTGGGGCCTGAGAGGTGGCGTTTCTGACAGCCTCCCAAGTGATACCGATGCTGCTGGTCCCTGGACCAGACTTGGAGTAGCAAGGTTCTAAATGCCAGTGAGGGAAGAGACTGCCTCACCCAAGGCGTTGCTGTAGACCTGCTTGTGGAATGAGTGCTGCAGGCAGGGAACGAATCATTAGAAAGACAGACAAGGACTAGCCTGGCTTGTTAGAAGCACCAAAAGCAGACTAGCATGGCTGGGGAAAGTGCTAGATGAGATCTAAGAGGCAAGAAAGAGCAAGATCCTGTAGGGCTTTGCGTGAAGGGCAACAGGAACTCTGAATAGAGTGCTGTCATTAATAATTTTTCCCTCAATTGTTCTGTCCGTATATAAGAAGCCAAGTCTGTCCTATGCTTCTGCCTAGACTATTCTGGGCAGGACCTAAGCTCAAGCAGCCCCTCACAAATTTGGGGTGGAAGGGGCTGCAAAGAAATCATTCATATAGCCCACTCCACATAGCTAAAAATCAGGCAAACAACTTTCCTCACCCTGGAGTTTGGGGACGGAGAATTTCTTAACAAAATGCTTTCAACCTCACAAAATTTTAGGACACAGCTTTTATTATTTCCCAGGATTTAGACAAATGTACACAAGCAGCACCAAAAACACACCAAGAGAGAAAATTCCAGGTCCTCACTCACCCCTGATGCAGAGAGACTTTATTCCTCAAATATGCGCTTATGGCAGTTGGTTCAAGAAAAATAACATAAAAATCCTGGCATCAGCCGATCCCCTCCTCCCTCCCTCTCCTACCAGAGTCACAGTTACTTTAGACTTCCTCATGGAATGAGAAAAGACAACTAAAATGTTAAACCCAACCGTCATCCCAAAGTGTCTAGTCCAAAATTAGAACAAAAACAAGACAATCAATCACTCTCAGGTGACGAATTATGACCCGGCCATAAGCGGGGCCTCTGGGTCATGCGTTACGTTTCTATCCGACTCTCCTTCTTGATGGTTGGCCTTCTGGGATGGGTTTCCTGCATTGTGAAATGGCTCCATGTGTGAGAACAGCTCAATCTGCTGAGCTCATGGCCTAATGAATCCAATCACAGGATGGATGTTCCCCCTTAAATGGAAGGCTCACCTCAGTTCTGAACCCAGAGGAGCCAGAGTTAGTAGCCCCAAGCATGATGACTTTAATTCGGAATCCCATACTTCAGCCTAACTCCTTAGGAGGTGGTAGAAGGAAAGGGTAACCCTTAAGACCTCAGCAAAGTTACCTACCTCTCCAGCATTCTGCTTCCGCAGCTGTAAAATCAGATTACTGATTGTAATTACTTCTGAGTGTGTGTTTTAGGAGTAAATTAGTTATTATATCAAAAACTTTGAGACAATGCCTGGAATGTGGAAATACTCAATAGATGCTAGCTATTACTATCAGTATTACTATTACTATTATTGTTTGTGTCATTTGCTGTATTACTCGGAATTCCTAGTTTCAAGGTACAAAATCAGACTTTGCTGATCTGAGCAGAAAAAGAATGCACTAAAAATGATATTGGGTGGCCTACAGAATTTCTCAGAGTTGGGAAGTGAGACCTGGAAACCAGCCAGCCAGGAACAACACCCCAAATCACCCTGGAGACTTGCCCTGGAGGGCAACACTGCTATCCGCACCCAGCCACGGAGATGGTGTGGTACACCCCACTGTCCACGCCAGCCACCACTGCCCCAGAACTCTATCTTGCCCAGCCTCTAAAAAAAGATTCTTCCAAATCCCCACTTCTTCAAGCAACACGCTCCTCATTCACCTGTGGATCTGCTCTGATTGGAGGAGCCTCAATAGCATATCCCTAGCATACTGCAAGGGAGTCTAAGAAACAAATATCTGGCATTGTCTGGTTCTGTTGTAGAAGGGGGCTTTGCCTCCCAGCCAGACTCAAAATATGGAAAATTCCTCAAGTGTTGGAAGAAGGATGGGCTTGGGCATGGTGGTGACCATCATGTATACAAGCCTCATCCTCCCCCCCCCCTTTAATGTGCCGGTGCCTCTGCAAGTGTAGGAAAACTAGGAGATTCAGCCCCTCTCACCCCCAAGGAGAAAGCAAGGAACCTGAGGGATGGGGGAGGGGAGACTGTGGTGTAAGAAAAGGAGCTTTAAAATAAAAGCCTGATAAGATGGGACGGATCGATAAGTTTCCAGTCCTTACATGCAACCTGCACTGCGTGAGCATTTACCGATAAATATTAAATGAATGTGCTGTAATTACTGGATGAGCCCTCTGGCCACCTGAAGCTACCGCTGTGTTGGAAGTAGGCTAGGGGCTGCTTTGGAGGCCGGCAGTGTTTCAGCAAGAGGCAGGCGCCCTTCACTGGCAGTCTGAGCTGCTGCAGGGTGCAGCGCTGATAAGCAAGAGGGAGACCGTTGGAGGCTGAGAATGGCCAGAGGCAACAGGAAGAGCATCCAGACACTCAGACCAGGCTTGGGGGTAATGCTGCTCAAGAGATTACACTGGCCAGTGACCCAGCCTCGTAGGTGATCTGGTGTGAGTTTTATCTTTCCTGGCGAGGCTCCCACTGCCCTGTGCTGACCCCTGTCCAGCTGGAGTCTAGAAATATCCCTAACCCTCTCCCTGGGGGACTATGTCAGGATGATAAAACCTCTACAGACAAGCTAGACCTAGCATGGTGGCTTGATTGATCCACCTTAGAGTCTTCAGCTTTGAATAATAAGTCACCTCTTCATTTGTACTCTCCTTTCGTCATAGTCCCCTTAGAGCCGGAGAGACCTGATGTGAATAATGGAAGAGTTGATTTTATACAGAGACATACATACCTTAAATCACTTGCTCCTCTCAGTCCCTTGAGGAAGGGTCAGCAGATATTTACAAACCTCGTGTGATAGAGGAGGGACACACCTGGAGTTCAGGAAGCTTATGTGACTTCTCCAAGGTCACACAGCAATAAGTAGAGTGCTCATCTCGGGTCTTCGGTTTCCCAGTCCAGTGCACCTGTTGCCCTCCTTGTGTGGAGACACATCAGTGCCGGAGGTAGGAGAACACCAGTTCTTGGGACTGGACTCAGACCCCCCAGGTTACTGTAAGGGTTAAAGAAGATACTACACATAGAAGATTTAACATGGAGCAGCCAAATGACAGCACTCAATAATGTTATAATGTTCTTATTCTTCATGTTCATAATTATTCTCTGCTGTTCTCTGGGACACTCCCAACTGTCTGCAACCCCCCTACATACCTCCATACTGCCAAAAAGTCCCTTCTCTCTTGATCCAGTACTTCCCTGTGGGGGCCATCTTCCTCTCCCTCTCACTGGTGTCTGGAATCTGGAGGTAGTAATTCTCATACCTGTTAATAATCGACTCTTTGGCTCTTTGGGGATCAAAAGTGAGCTATTGTTCTAGTCCCAACTCAAGCCAACTTAGATCCAAGAAACATCAAAGGGAGCTTTTGTTACCTTCTAGCGTTTCCCTGTGACATTCTGAGAGCCCTGCACCTGTCATTTCCCCCTTTCTCCTCTAACCGTAGTGCCCCAATACCCCTCCTCTGCCTGCCCCGCCCACTGTCCCAACAGTTCACACAAGGAATGGAGAAGTCAAGAACGGCTATTTCCTGAACAAGAGGCCAAGTCAGTCATAGCGGTAACTCAAGAACACAAGACTTGTGTGGTGGAAAGAGACAGGCAGGCAGAGTTTCCATTCTGGTCACACCCCTGGATTCTAGGCTGACCCCCAGCAATGATCCCTAGTCAAAGGGGTACTGCAGAAACGCCCCCTAACACGGAAGCTCATGTTGTTAGGGGGAAATGGAGAGCACAGAGTGTTCTAAAGGGATGAGGCCTCATCAGAGGGACAGCAACCTACAGAAGATGTCTGGAGTGAGATAAAGCCCTCCTCTGGTGCCCTTTTATTTGTCACTCTGCATGCCCTCCCCCCAGGAATCAGTGTCTTATGAACTACCTTTCCCGAAAAGCTCCTTCTCTTCCCTTATGTTACACAAAACAAGAGTTGAATTTAGCTCTGGGTTCCTCCTGCTGCTACTTCACAGAGCAGTGAAATACAGCTGGAGGTATTGGACTGTGCAGGAATTATTTTATCTGTTGCTTCTGCTTATAAAGAAGAAGAAAAACAAGCACAATCCCTGGTTTTGTGTCAGCTACTAGGCTCCCATCCCAGGTGCTGAAGCTAGCACCCTCTGCGAGATTAAGTGTACCAAAGACTTTTTGACCATCATAGCCACATAGATCGAGAACAACCCAGGTGCCACCGCCGGTAAAGAGCACCATCTCAAGACCCATCTCGTATCAGCCTCGGAACTACCTTACCTGGAAGGAGAGTTCTCTTAGAAGTAGCACTTCACAGATGGGCAAGTGAGGCTTATGGAGGTTAAATGGCTTGCCCACCGACACACAACCAGCAAGTGAGGAAGCCACTCACTTGCTGGTTGTGGAAGCCACACACAGCCAACCCAGTATGCTGGCTCCAAAACCCAAGTGCCTAATTGCACCACAATCTAAGGAAGAGGGTTGATGATGATTAAGGGGGCTCAGCAGCATGGGAGTCTAAAACATTTGTAAGATCAGTTTGAAAGTTGGGGCATCAGGCTCTGTTTTTGGAGGAAAAGGTATGGAGAAAGTCTAGGCACGTGTTGGTGAACACAGCACAATGGCATTCAGGTGATGGGATTGGGAACTCAAGTGATGAATCTGGCCTTTGCATCTTTAAATACCTCAGAAGGTCAGATTAGCACAGAAACCCTGATGCCGAACCGAACACTCGGTCCTCCCAGTTGGCAAAACATTAGCTGGTTGAAATACTTCCTGATGGAAATACCGGTAACACGCTGACAAAAGTTCAGACTTGTTTCTAAAGGTCATCTCAACCAGCGGAGCAATTAGTTCAAGTTTGCCTTTGCTTTTCCCTGGCGAGACTTTTAGCCGAAACCTCAAATTTTAGTCCTCTTTGCAACATATGGTCAGTGACAGGAGACAGCCTGAGATTGTACCTCATACAGGATGTGCGGTGATCAAAGTTTTCTCTTCATCTGGGCAAGAAGCAGAGTTAAACATTCAGACAGCGGCATGGCGACAGGAAGCAGCTTCTGTGAGGGGAATCTCATCCCTGGGATACTCCCTAAATGCCAGAAACATCCAGTGCCCTCCTGCACCTAGCACCTGAATCCTGCCAGCCCCACGATATCACTGTGTTGAGCCCCCGAAAGCCCCCGGTCCCTTCTGCATCACCTGCCACCTTCAGGGTGTAATCTGCTTCAACTTTCATCTTACCCACATCTCTTTCCCCTTCCTTTTCCATTCCCACTGCTGCTGCCCTCTTCCACATCCCATAACCTTCTGCCCAGCCTGTCGTGGCTACCCTGTCTTCATCCCACCTTCCTGTGCCCCCTCCATACAGGCAGGGTGACCTTTCTAACACCTCCCTCTGACCTTGACTTAATCCTGCTTAAAATCCTTCACAGTTCCCCACTGCTCTCAGAATAAAGCCCCTGCTTGCTTGCCTGTCCTCATGTGTCCCACACTCTTCACACTCTCTCGTTTTCCTTTCATTCTGTCAGCCTCCCTTGACTCTCACCAAACCCCGAATAGTGTATGCTCTCTTCCACATTTGCATGTCACATTGCCTCTACCTCTAATCGTCTTACTACTCGCAGAGTATGCAAAGCCCCCAGTGGAAGTTAGACACCTTTCTCCCAGGCTCCCAAGCCCTCTGGGACCACTTCTACAAGTCTGAGTTCCTCAGAGACCCAGGGCAGGTGCCCTCACTCTGCAGTGAATTGCACAGGACCCAGGACGTAGTCAACCCAGAAAGCCGCCAGGGAAACAGATGAGGACCGAATGCGCCCTCAGTGCCAATGCTCAGTCTGCTGACTCTGATCCTAAAGTGACTCTGATTGCAGATCTCCTGCCTCGAGCTTTCTGGGGCCCTACACGGCGGTTCCTCTTCGCATGCCTCACCTGCCAGCCGCATGTGTCTCTTCTGCTCGTTATATGAGAGCATCTAGAGGTCAGTCCCTTCCGTGATAGGTGGTCCTGCATTCAATTCCAGTGTCTGACTCTGAGGATTTCTGTGCCTCTTGATATGTGCCTCTTCTGTCAATCAGGGCTAGTGGTTGTAACTCTCTCTACGGGTTATTACGAGGATTCCATAGAGCATGTCGCCTGTGTCCGGCTAGTCAGTAAAGGAGTCACAGCTGTCCATATTATTTCCCAGCTGTGCCTTCTCCATTGTAGCAGACTTTATGCTGTCTGCTTATTTCTTCTGTATGTCGTAGAGGCTAAAAACAAGCCCAACGAACTTATTAATTGAAATTGAATTGCCCCTGAGCTGCTGGATGTTAGAAGGTAACCTTTTCCTATGGGATCATAAGAAAAAGATTCTGCACTCTTATTGAGGCTTTTAAAATTTACGATGTTTAATAGGAGGTTCCCCATAATAAGAGTTGAAGCACTATGGCAAAGCTTCTCCTGCTGGGTGGGCTGTGAATGTGTTGTGTATGCGTGCACACGCCCAGGTGTGCTCGGCCACAGGCAGTCTCCTCGACTCTGTCTGATTAGACACCTAGCTACCTGGACCTCATTGCTTTAGGCCTTTGGAGACTTGCTGGACAAGGAGCATCCTAAGAAACAGTATGGAAACTTGCCAGGACATGGCCTCTCAAAGGGTATTGTTGGGGACATTTGGTTTGTTTTGTTTGTTTGTTTGTTTGTTTGGAACTCACGGAAGAAATTCCTTCCAGCTTTTGGTTGCCAGAAAGGACTTTATTTCTATAGAGGGATTGCTACATTTTGAACTTTTACATCTCTCTTTGATTTGGCCACTGGGAAGCTCAGAGTATAGTTTACACCCTCCTTAAACAGGTCGCTCTGATGATCAATGTTGTCTTCTGACTTCACCCCAGGCTTCATCTTAGTGTCCTACCTTAGTTGCCTTTTACTTTAAGCTCTTTATTTCGGCACCTAGCTCAGTGGTTCGCCCATAGTAAAGAATTATTAACCACAGTCTAGATCCTAAAGTCTATTACCGAAAGACTACTTTTCATACTTTTTTCTATGGAAGTATAAATATGGGACTTTTTTGGAAAATGGCAAGATATAAATGAAGAAACCTTGTTATTGACTTTTTTTTCCTCTCTCCCTCACTTTTTTCCTCCCTCATTGTCTCTCTTCTTAAAACATAGCAAGAGTTCCCTTAAGGTAGGATTTATTGTACTTTTACAGCCGAACAGGGAATAGTCCTTACCAGCTTGACTGGTGGAAAATTTCCAAGCTTCACAGTTCACCAGTTTATATTACCTAATAGAGAGATAAATAAGCCATGATACTTCTTAAGGACTGGCTTTTAATTAGATTTTTAATGGATCCTCTTTGACTTTCCCAAGCATAAGTACTGCTGTATTAGTTCATTATTGTGATTAAAAGTGGCTAATAATGATCATAACTAAATAATTTTCCTCAAGTGTTCCAGCCCGGTTTACTGCCCTGTGTGTTCACAGTATAGCCAACCTCAGCCTATCTCTTCTTCTTTGCATGCACAACAGAGCCGCTGTTTTGTGTTGGAGGCAGGAAGCCTGCAAACACAGGAACGTGCCGGGGACATAGAGTGCTGTCTCTCAGAGCCACGTCCTTGTGTTTTATGGAGTGCTGTACAAAACACCCTCCGCCGCACTCCTCTGACACCAGAGGCCCCTCACAAGCTGAACCCACCTGGAATACGTCCGCAGGTGTATCTAGGTCTCTAGTTAGGAAGTAAGTTGGGAGGCCCAGCCAACTAGAGGCGTGTGTGTGAGCTTGCAGATGGCTGATGCAAAGGCTCAGCCACCATATCCCAGCATCGGGCTGAGAACTGAAACTCTCAGCCTCCTCCCCCTGCCTGTCAACTCTTTCACCTGACAGGTGTCATGTGACTGAATTGTCCCTCTATGTGACGTAGGGAGCCCCATGATCTATGTGGAGTAATTAGTCTTCATTCTTCATATACATATGTGGTCATTTGACCACAAAGATGTGGTCATTGTGGAAATTTTTTAAAATTCCTAGAAGGAACAGAATAATGATCACAATTTGTTTTACTATTAATATTCCATGTTTGTTCTTGTCTTTTTCTAGGCGTATATTTATCTCCACATTTTTTTTCAGAAATGACATCATATTGTTGCCTTAGCAATATTTCATGACCATTTTCCCATGTCATTAAATCATCTTATACAAAATCATTGTTTAAGATCTGTAAAGTATGTCATTACATAGATGTATCATAATTTATTAATCTATGCCTATGGTTGGACATTTGAACTATTTTTAAGACTTATATTATTATAAGCAACATTGCAATTAATATCCTTTTAGAAATATAGTTGAACACTACCATGATTATTTCCTTGGATAAATATTTTAGATGCAGGTCAAAGGGAGTAGAGAATATTAATGTTTTTGCTTATGTTCTCCAGCTCTTGAGAATTGTCATTTTTATGGTTAATATTCTTTTCTAGGTTTCAAGGCACAGAGGATGGTAGTTGATTTTATTTAAGCTTTTTTCTTTCCATACAAGTCAGATTGAACTTTTTTTCATGCATGTGTTGGCTATTTGAATTTCTGATTTTGGGGATTGCCTCTCCTGTCCTTTGCCCATTCCATGTTATGATGTTAATTTTGGTATAACTACCCGTTGAGGGGCTCAGGGTATCCTACTTTACCAAAAAAACATAACTTACTGGCCATGTAGCTTCCTGCTTAAGGAGAGGATAGGATCAACTCTGGGTTTGGGATTGGGAAAATATGATACCACTGCAGTCAAATCCAGCAAAGTATACACAACAAATTACAGACTAACTACCCAAAGCTATTTTTAAATGTCTTTGCCAGGTGATATTTGTGTTATTATAGTTAGACCCTGTCTTAGTCCTGGCTCTGCCATTTACTTGCTTTGTGAACTTGGGCCAAGTCACTTCACTCCTCTGAGCCTTGGTTTTCTCATCTGTCAAATGAGATGATGACATTTATCTCACAATTTTCTTTAGTAGCAAATGTGCTAACGCTTATAAAACACAGTGCCTGGCACAAAGATGGCATTCACGAAAGACACTATTATTATCATTTAAGTGACTGTGCAGAATGGTGTCCAGTTTTCTGTTGAAACATGTCTCTTTTGAATAGTTTTTTTTTTATTTTTTAATAAGTAGTTTTGATGTGACTGTTGAGACTGCCCTCACCCTCTCACCCTCCCTCTTTGTTGATAGGACAAGCAGGGAGAGGTGCATGCTCTGTTAGAAAGAAGTCTTATAGTTCCCATGGAATGGGCCCTCTTGGGGGATTTGCAGATATCCCACCTTCATCCTGACCCACAATACCATGGGAATAGAAGCACTCTTAGGACCCAAGGACATCTTGAGTGTTGGGGGGTGACTTGACCTCCAAATGCCCCAGCAATGAGTGGGTTGCCTGATGGGGTCAAGTCAAAGGTCAAGTCAAAAAGAGGATGGCTTTGGTGGTCAGGCTCCTCCAATTTGTTCCCAAGGGACATAGGCTTGGAACTTCTGGGGATACCAGGACATTGGCTTAACTTTACAAACACTTCGGAGGAGCCACCCAAGTGGAGGGAAATGGATTTATGAGGACTCTGACATGAACCTTGAGCCCTGCTCTGCATGATGGCTTCCATATTACTCACTTGGGATGGAGTAGGGAGAATTTGTTCTGTCGTTTTTGATTCTAGCACCCTTTATGATACCCTATAAACAGTAGCAGTTGTAAAGGTGGATGCTGAATATTTATCTGGTAGTTGGAAGGGAGATTTGACTGCATTTGAAACTGGTTTGAGAGAGGCATTAATCTTACTTCTTATGAACATCTAAGACTCTCTAAGGGATCCTCTTTGAGAATTGTAGGTAGTATCAATAATTCCCGCTTTGAACCTCTCCACCAGTATCATACACAACTTGTAACCATATGAACTTTGCCCCTCTGGGCTTCCATTTCTTCAAGGATAGTAGTAATAATTTCCACACCTTCTTCAAAGAAGAAGTTCTGAGGATAAAATTAAATAGTAGGAGTGAAAGGTCAAAACTCAAAGTGTCAAGATGAGCAATTAGTCTGGGCTCTCGTTTCAAAACTACCAGGAAAAGCCCTCCGAGGCTTTTATGTCACCATCTGTAAAATGAGAAGTTTGAACTTGGTCCCTAATAGCTATACCATACTGGGAGTCTATATGAAATGTCCAAAAGGATTCATCCACAGCCAGTCCCTAAAACATAGACAGTGCTCCTAGAACTGAGTCAATATGGAAAGAAATCCAGCTTCACAGGACAGATGTTCACAGAGGGAAGAGACCGCCCCTCCTTACAGCTGCATTCAGGCATGAGCAGCGTTAATGCTCAGCATACAGGCAGCATTGCATAAAAAGTACATTAAATTTGGTAGCAGAGCACCTGGGTTCAAATCTTGACTCTGTCACTTTCTAGCTATGTATTAGAGATGTTCTCTGGCCTCAGTTTCCATCTCTGTAAAAAAAAAAAAAAAAAAAAAAGCATAATACATCTGCTGGGTTTTTATGAGTGGCAAAAAAGGTCATGTGTCTAAAAATACTTGCATATTGTAGGGCCTCACACATAGTGGGCATTCACTAATGTGACCACCGTTGCTATTATTGGACTAAAACAGAGAAGACAAGTTTCTATTTCAACCACCCAAAGAATCCAAAGGCAGTGGCCCAGAGCCAAGAAATGTTCCAGCAGGCAAAGATTGTGTGTTCTGTCCCCTTCCCTTCCCGTCCCACTTCAATTAGGGTCCTTCCAGGAAGTCACAGGTGAGTGGTAAGAGTTAAGTCTGACCTTTAATAATCCAAGAAAGTGCATCTGCTTATCTTTTTAGAGGGGAGCAACAGAATCCACTTTTTTGACACCGAGCAGAATGGGAAGGTGTTCCTGTGTAATGGGCTGGTTTCATGCCTTAAACCCTTTCCTAATGAAAATAATTTACCCTGCTAATTACATCACACTAACCAACTACTCCCGGTATAGATTAAAGGACTGCTTTTTCAAATCATTCCATAAATTAAAAGCAGTCCTCCCAGATACATGATTTCATGGATAAATGCAGCATTTGTGTTTGTCAGAATTTATGTTGAGAGGAAATGGAGGAAATGTATCCTTAAAGAAATATTTTGCAGTAGCTGTTAACACCTTCCACTCCTGCTCCCTGCTTTTGGTGCCGCAATATAAATGTGCAAGCCGTTAGCGTGAGATGAACATTCCGGAGCTTCAGGGGCCACCTGCCTGCATAGCTGGCTTGTTATTTAAATTCCCTTTGCATTTCACAGATTTAAATACTGCCAGGGTCCTGATTTATGGTGTCCGCATCACACACATAAAACTTTCACTGAGATCTCCCTCTTTCGCACACACGGGAGGACGTCAGTTGTGGCTGCAGGTGGGATGGATTGTGGAGCTAGTTGTCACCAGCAGGGTGTAAAGACCAGGCGAGAGCATCCAGAGGCCAGCTGGAATGTGGCAGTGTTTGGGCGCCTGGTTCTGAACAGTCTGTCTCAACTCCTTCCAACAGCCACCAAAGAATTAAGAGAACGTGGGAGGAATGAAGGAGCAGAGACCTAGAGGAGAAGAAATTCTGAAGGGTATCACCTGCCCCTGGTAGGAAAGAAATCCACAGCCCCTCCGTCCAGACGTGGCTCTCATGGGACGCTGGGGAGCAAGCCAGCCAAAGGAGATTTAACTAAGTGACCTTGGAGAATACGAAACTGAATGTCAAGGTCTGGCATGCCATGGCAGGTTGTGGCCCTCTGTGCACAGCGGATTCTGGGGCTCCGCTGACACTTAGGATTCCACACCTCCCTCCTCTGGGCATCTGCAGCAGCTAGGGTGCTAACTGGTCCCAAGCATCATATTTAAGCTTGGCAGATAACCAATACATGCATTTTTTAAAAACAGGGCATACAAGTAATGTTCATATAAGTAATGTTTCCATTCTGAAATGTAAGGGAACAGCTTAGCAAAGACTTGATTTTAAAGAGGTTTGTATGTGCGCGCACACACACAGAGTCTCTCTGTGTTGGTCTTGTTACTCTTCCTGGTCCTTCCTCTCATTCACAGGTAAAGGTCTTTCTCTCCCCACCCCTGGCTATGTCGAGAACTTCTCCAGGTGGGTAAGGCAGGGAGGGCACATTAATGGGGAAATGACTGCAACAGTAGCACCTTACTGGGCCCAACTCTCTGTCAGGAGGACTCACAGGTGACAAAAACTCATAGACAGGGCCTCTGCTGTCATGGAATTTGGGGAGAGACAGATTGTAAGAACCAAACACATGAATAAATGAAATAATTTCCAAAAGTATAAAATTATAAGAAAACACAATAGAATGGTGTAATTGGGACTGGTGACAAGGGCAAGAAGAAGGGCCTGGACTTGAAATGTTCAAGGGGCAGAAAGGTGGTGAGTGTGGTGAGAACACAGTGAGTAGGGGAGGGGGAGTGGAAGAGAATAAAATCAGAGAGAGAGAAGAGGCCAGTTGTATAGGGTCAAGGTCAGGACTCAAAGATGTGACTCCTTGTCTACACCATGAAGGTAAGGAAAAGGATGAGGCAGTTACCAAAGTCTTTCCTAAACATCTGTGTAGGCTCGGTAGTTCTTAAAGCTTTAGTGAGCACTGAACAAATTGGGTGGGCTTATCTTCCAGCAATAAGGATTCTGCGAAGAAGGATGACTGGCAAATGTCTGTCAAAAGAACTCTGGAGTGTTTTCTGCAGTGATCTAGACTCTAACTATCCCCAAAGGAGAGGGATAGACTCAGCCTCCCTGGGTACCTTCCTGACCCTAGAGGGTGGAGGGTGGGGGTGGGGAATGATTCTATCATCATGACACTGTTCTGCAGCTGCAGGGAAGGGAGGATGTTTCTTGGGGCATAAGTCATGACCTTAGATGAATGATGTTCCAGCATTTTCCCAGGAAGGTCTGGCATCATCTCATTGATGCTTGTTTTCAAGTCTTCCTAGTCCAAGCATTCAAGGTTCTTTGTGCTACATTGTCAATGACTGATATGACAGAAACGAAGCCAGTCTTGGCCTTCCGAGCTCCTGTCTGGGACTCTATTAGAGCTCTGTAGTAAGGTCAGGTGGAGACCACAGGACAGGGGATTCCCGTCCTGCGTAAGAATGTCTCTCCATCCACTCTCATATGTGTGGTTAACAGGACGTTCTGTGCAGTCAGGACTATAGGGTGGATGGTAGGGAACTGAGTGGTAGGTAAGTGGGCCTCTAAGTTATGGGTGAGGGGAGAATCACACAGAAGAGATAGAGACCTAAACCAGGAAGCCCAGGGTTCCAGTCCAACATGTGTCACCAGTCAACATCCAATCACATGTACAGCATATGGGAAGCATCAATTCAGAGCCTTTCTCTCTTTGGCCCCTGGACCAAACTGCTGAAAGAGCCCTACAAAGACACCACTGAAGCCACACACAGCATCCACCCCATTGTAAAGGAGCATTCTCCTCCCTGGACTAAATTGAACATCCCTCTAAATCGTCCAGGAAGGAAACAGTAATGGGAAAATAAGAGTTGCTTCTGTTTATTGAATATTCTAGACACTGTGCTAGTGAATTACCTCATTGAATACTCACAGCATCCCAATGAGGTAGATTCTGTTACTACCCCATTTGCAAATGAAGAAAACTGGGGTGTAGAGAGGTTACAAAGTTGCTCAAGGACATAGCTTAGGAAGTGACTATGCAGGACTTCAGCCCAGGTGTCTAGGACCCCACAGTCCATGTGGGCACCACTGCAGTTCCCATTTAAGACAGACAAGTAGTTCATCATAAAGAGGCAGGTGGAGGGGGAGTCCCAGCAGCACTCGAGAGCTGTCCAGATTTCTAGCCCAGGCCCCGTGGATCAGACCTGACTGGGATCAGTGCCTCACACAGCCTGGTGAGCACTGCTTTTATCCTGTCTTTGTAGGTTCTTCTCTGCCTGCAGCTGGGCTTCTGGTCAACCTCAGACTAGAATCTCACCAAGGAGCAGGTGACAGAGCTGCATCCTTTGGTATAATAGAGAGCAGGAGACACACAGTCCTGATCCAAGATGCTCATGCTGCAATTATACCCAAGGTGGTGGTGACATGAGGCCATACACAAAACTAGAGAACTCACATACCTGTGGGGCTGGGACAGAAGCCAGCCAAATCCTGCCAGCTTTCACCTGTTGGGCCCCAGAATAATGTAGGGCTGTTGTACTCAGGTCTTTAATTGTGTTTTAAGTCAAGCTAGAAATTTGGATTTTTAAAGATCTAATCTCCCATCTTTACAATATTAGCAGCCGATTTTAAAAATTGTTTTTAATGTTGTGCTGTGCATACTAAGTATGTCTCTGGGCCGAAGGAAGCCAAGGGACAGCCCCTTTGAGATTTCTGCAGTATAGTAGGGGATAAGAGTATAGGGCTTTGGGACAGACTGCACTGGTTCAAATCCCTACCCTGCCACTTCCTAACAGTGCAACTTAGATAAATGACTTGACATCTCAGTGGGTATCCTAATGCTCCCTTGCAGGCTTGCTGTAAGATTAAATGGATAATGAAATGCCTGGCTTTTGAAATGCCAGGTCCAGTGCCTGTCAGGTAGTAATTGCTTAAGGAATGTTGCTATTGTTATCCCTGTTGTCAAGTAGGTGTGAAGGGGGAGCTGCCTGACTTTGCTCCTAGGAAGTAGGAGAGGTGCTTGTATTATATCATGTCCTTTGAAGGATCTCTGGTCCTCTAGAGCTGAAGAAATGGCAGCTTTCTGTTTGCCAGGAAGATTTTGATAGCGAGTTCTTCTCTACTAAGAAGTAAAGGATGCCATAAGCTTGTGATCAGTCAGGACAAAAGCGAGTGCTCTTGGAGCTTGTGCTTTAAAGGGAACCCTCTTATTCAGGATTTCTCACCAGTTCTTGTGGCAAACTCCCCAGCACCTGTGCTCCTCACTGCACATTGCAGCATCCTCACTATGTTTGGTCAGTGCAGAGGGACCTGAGATGGCAGCTTCCTGGCATGGAATATTCTGGATGCTCTTCCTTGCCACCCTCTGGAGCAGCAGAGAGTCCTTTCCCCGATGCGGGTGGGGGTGCTCTTTCTAAATCTGAGGCCATCCTACTCTTTCCTCGGCTCAGCCTCCTGTCTGAATCTCATAAAAGGAGTGAGAGACAGGGGAGGGCTCGCTCACCCACGTCAGAGGTAGGGTGTCGCCAGAGTAAGAAACAGAATCATAAATTGTTGCAATCCATAGAAAGCCAAGTTGCTCCACAGCCTGTCCCAGCACAGCGAAGCATTCAGATGGAACCACAGACCAACATTCAAAAAGAATGCCCCAGGATCTCAATCTTAAAACAGTTTTTCAAATGGTACAGCACAGAATTACATTCATATCACACAACAAAATTTCTGTGAATTCTCTCTATATCTCACTGATCAGGCAGCTGCTGCCTGCTCCCCAGTTTCCCCCAAATGTTCTTCCAAATGTAGCCTGAGCTGTTCTGGTCTCCTTGACCTGCTCTTACCTTTCAGATCTAGTTTCTTCCTAACTCTGCCTTCCCATGTGACTCAGGGGAGCAGGCACCCCTCCCCTGGTCTACACCCCTCACCAGAACTCCAAGCAGTGCAGTAGAAGCAAGCAGGCAACAAAAAGTCTGCACGGGAATGCTGCTGGGGAGGAAGGCTATGAGTGCATATGCACTCACATTCCGCCCCATCACATTCATAGAGTGGATGTCACAGGCTCAGGGAGAAGCCATTCCAGAGACCGCTCTCTTGACAGGCAGAATGTTTGAGAAGCAGTGTGAGGAGGAGACTTTTCATGTACGAACAGGGCAGTCCCTACATCTGCAATAATACTCATCTCATTTGACATCGAAGGAAATTCCACTCTTTATACCTCATGGAATAGGGCTGATCTTTTGATTCACTACACAGAGGGGCAAGCAACCAGGTAACTCATGTTCTATAGCCAATCTCGTCTTGATCTCAAGGGGAGGGAGAAATCCCCAACCTTTCCAATGACAAGAGAAGCTATCTCTTTTTGCTTAAATAGTTTTTTGTTGGGGGGGCACCTGGGTGGTTCAGTTGGTTGAGCTTCGACTCTTGGTATCGGCTCAGGTCATGATCTCAGGGTCAGACTCAGTGGGGAGTCTGCTTCTCTCTCTCCCTCTCCCTCTGGCCCATTTCCCCCCACCCCCCCCACCGGCTCGGGCTCTCTCTCTCTCAAATAAATAAATAAATCTTAAAAAAATATAGTTTCTTGTGGGCATAGAGGGGAAACTTTCATACTTCTAATGGCAGGGGTAGACATAAGATCCTTAGATCCATGTGCTGCTCCATCCTGGTCATCTGGCATCCATTGCTGGAGTCCATGACTGATGAAACGTGTGGTCTCTTCTCTGCACCCAGTGGGGAGTCCTGATGACCCACCCCACCCACCCTCTGAGCCTGGGCCCCACCTACCTTCTGCAGTTTCTCTGTGGCTCAGACATGTTTTCCTTCCAGCCCCCTGGTGTATTCCTTCCTCTGCTTCCACTAAACAATCCTTTTATCCCCCACATGTTAATCTCATGATGGGCTCCTGGCTCCCTTAGCCACCTTCCACATCCCCCACCCCCAGGGAGTTCATGGGCACTCTTCACTTTTCCATTCTCAAAACTCTACTTCGGGATTCTCTGGCTAAGCCCACCATATCACCACTTCCAGGCTTCCCTAGCTGCCCATGTTGGTGCCAGGCACTTGGCAACGTAGGGAAGACAGGGTAGGGCCCCAATGTACTCAGCTTCTCCCCAGTCTAGCTCAGGTAACTGTCCTTGACCTGTTCTCTAGGCGTTAGCTCAGGGTTATCTTTGCCAAGTACCCCCAAGGCTTGGCCCCTCTAAATTTCTCCTATATTGTCCAAAGAGCATTCTTTTCTTTTCCTGATAGAAGGAAACTCACCACTCTGCCATATCCTCCTCTCACCTTCCCTGGGTTATAGGTCAAAGCTGCTCTTTTCTTTCCTGGAACATTAAACCTCTATGTGGCCTTAATGACAGATGGGATAGAGAGAAAGGATCTTGTTTACCAGAAAAGGGGAAATATATCGGGAAATATTTTTTTAAATATTAACACCATTTCACTTATAGCATGCTTGCTTTTGTCATAAGACAGGTATGGTAAATAACATTTTCCTATTTTCCAGTTGAGAAAACTGAGGCTCAGAGAGGTTAAGAGACCTTCCAGGGTCACACAGCTTGTTGGTGGCACAGCTGGGAAGAGCACGTGGCTGTTTTGACTCTGGGTTGAGCGCACCTTCTGTGACACTGTACAGCTTCCCCTGCTCGGGCGCCCTTCTCCTCCACGAGGCTCTGAAGTCAGCCACGGGGCACCATCAGCTCCACCAATCTGCTCCCCTGTCCCTTAAAGTGATTATAAAGTGGAAACCATGAAATCAGCAGCTGCAAGAACAGCAGGAATTCTGCCTCAAATAGGCACGAATCCTGGAAGCCAGCAGTTAATGCTGAAGTCACTGTGAGCTTCATTTAATCTTTTTTTTTTTTTTAAGAGGTTGCCAGCTATGAATGTCTGGGAGGTGGCCAACGATCTGCTGTAAGCACTTAATAATTTGTAAGTCAAACCCCTCTATTGATAGCAATGTGATGTCGAAATCACTCAACAACGCACATTGAAAAGACAAATCAATTATCCCTGAGTCTCTCCAAAGGTGGCTTGGGAAGGCAGCACATGGATATGTAAGTATGTATAAACATCTATATTCAATGGAGTGCAAAAGGAATAAAAACTGGCATAATAATTGAGGAATCTTTTGGACTCCCCTTCTCCTGGCTGGGAAACCTGCCCAGCCAAGAATCCACAAGGCCCCTGAATCAAGTAGGAGCCCTCTCCTTATCCAATGGGCTTCGGAGGAAGGGAGGCTCCCACTGCCCACAACAAAGGTTTCAGAGCCTACTCAGGCCCCATTCTGCGCAATAGTCTTATGCCAAGAAGAAAAAATGGAACATCCACACTCCATTGCCCTCTCCAAGCCCCCTTCAGCTCCCACCTGGAATTGTATGGAAGCTATCTAACCAGCTTCCTTGACTCTACTCTGCCCTCTACAATCCATATCTATGGAGAAGCCAGAACAGTCTTTTGAGAACTAAGGTCAGATCCTGTCTTGCCTGAGCCCACTTCCACTGATGGCCCATTGTATCTAGAATAAAATCCCTTTTTTTTTTTTACCATGGCTGATAAAGCCCTACATGTTTTGACCACTACCTACTTCTCTGACTTGTTCTCATACTTATGCCCAGCACTCTTCCTAAGCTGCAGCCTCTTCTGGCCTTCTTGATCTTACTTGAACAAGTCAGGATGTCCTTTGGGCCTTTGTTCAACCTCTGCCCGAATGACCGGCTTGACTTAGCACATTATTCAAGTCTAATTCAAAATGTTACTTCCTTTTTGAGGTGGAAACAGGTTATACTGTTTTATTTCTTTTAGCATGTATTTTTATCTGAAATTTACTTATTTGAGTCAATTATTCATCTCCCTACAATGGAAGATTCCAGAAAGCAAGGTGTTTTTCTTTCCAGTACCTAGAGTGCTATTTGGCTTATGGTTGGCATCCCTGGGAATCTGGACTGACTAGACTGATGCCTTTCTCCCTCTACCTGAAGAAACAACATACTAAAATTTACCAGAGAATCAATCACTCATTTTTTCAAATTTATTTGCTCAACAACATTCACCAACTCTCTATTTGCCAGCCAGTACCCCAGGCATTGGGGCCACAGAGTAATCCGTGACCTTGAAGAAATCAAGATCTAGAAAACTCCATGATACTTGTTCAACATGGTAACAAATATAACAAAGGTGTGCATGATCTACTCAGAAAATGGACCCCTAGGTCAGGGCTTTCAAGGAAGGGATTTCAAAGGAGCTGTAACTTGGAGGATGTATGGGAGTTAGGCAAGCAAGGGGTTGAAGTATTTTAAACAGCACAAGCAAATATCAGATGCCCCTCCATATGGCTGGAGTAAATGATTTTCATGAAGGAGAAGCAGGAACTAGAGAGGCAGATAGGGCCAGATTAAGAAGGACCTTTTTAACATTAAAGAGTTTGGACTTCATCTTGAAATAACTATAAACTTTTAAGAAAATCACTGGTCCCAGTGGAGAGGATGTGTCTGTCAGAGGAAGAAAATATTAGTCTTAAGAGACCCTGTGGGCCTGGATTAGGGGAGTGTAATAGTTTCCTAAGGCTGCTGTAACAGATTACCCCAAACTGGGGGGCTTAAAACAGAAATTTATTGTCTCACAGTTCTGGAGGACAAAGGTCTGAAGTCAAGGTATGGGTAGGTCATGTTCCCTCTGAAGTCTCTAGGAGAGGATCCTTCCTTGCCTCTCCCAACTTTTCGTGGCCCCAAGTGTGCTTTGGCTGGTGGCTGCATCACTCCAGTCTGTGCCTCTGTCCTCACATGGCTGTCTTCTCCTTGTGTGTCCTTGTCTGCATATGGTGTTTCCCTCCTCTTACACCAACACTGCTCATGTTGGACTAATGTCCGCGCTAATGACCTCATCTTGATGATATCTACAAAGACCCCATTTTGAAACAAGGGCACATTCACAGGCACTGGGGTGTCTTAGTCCTTTCAGGCTGCTATAACAAAATACCACAAACTGGGTGGCTTATGAACAACGGAAATTTATTTCTAACAGTTCTAAAGGCTGGGAAATCCAAGATCAAAGCACTGGCAGATTCAGTGTCTGATGAGAACCCTCCTCCAGAATTTAGACTGCTGACTTTTCATTGTATCCTCACATGGTAGAAAGAGGGCTAGGGAGGTCCATGGGGCCTCTTTTATGAGAGCACTAATCCCATTCATGTGGGCTCCACCCTTATGGCCTAAGCACCTCCCAAAGGCCCCCCCGCTTCCTGATACCATCACATTGGGCATTAGGTTTCAACATATGATTTTTGCGGGGGAGCACAAATATTTGATCCATAGCACAGGGGTTTAGATTTCAATACATCTTTTGGGGGGACATAATTTAACCCATAACAGAGATTAAAGGGAAAGAAAGGGGAAATTCCAGAGTCAAATAAAAATGGATTCAATAAGTCTTAGAAGCTAAGCAGATGTGAAAGTCTGAAGGAGAGGTGGTGACCTAGAAAGATTCCCACGTTTTTTGTTTATGTGATCAGGTGGAGGGTGGAGCCATTCACTAAAATATAGAGTATATCATATAGGATGTAGAACACAAGATCCCTGTTTCTCTTCTTCAAATGCTTAGCCCATCATCCAAAGAAATCTTAGTATCCTAAAGAACTTCCTTAGAGAGGAAGAAACGGGAAAAAAAAAAAGGTAACCATATGAGTAAATAGGGAATGTTACCTTCCTCAAAATTCAGACCAGAAGCCAAAATGGAAATCAAATTACTGAATTCAATTGATTTCTTAAAAACTAGAGCCACAGACACAACCTGAGTTTTCCTTGTGGAGGAAAAGGAAGAAGCCTGTTTTCCCAGCCTAATCTATTGACCCTTCATTCATTCGAGAGCCAAGCTGAAATCAATAGTGTCTTGTCTGGTTGGAAAACCTTAGGAAAGGGAGGCCACCGCGTAGGCCAGAGCTTACTTGAGAAGAGTATTCACAAGCACAGGAAACAGCAGACTGCACAGGTAAAGCACCCTCTGCTGAGGCCCCAGCCGCCCAGGGTCTGGTTCTGACATGGTTCATCCGGTGCCTATTGCCGAGCCTCTTTGATGTCCAGACCAAACACGACCCGCTTTCCCATGGGCATCGGTGCTTTTTCGCATGCGTACCTGGAGGCGGTGGTTCTCTGCAACATCCGCCCGTGCTTTGAAAACAGAGTGGGGCGGAGGAAGGTGGGTGATCCCTGTGAAAAGGCTGATTGAATTTGTAGGCACAAGGCAGAGGCGATGATGCAGTGTTTCAGCAGTGGTCTGAGAGGAAGCTTGGATGGTGTGGAATGAAATCTACCTTCCTTCTACTTAGAGCCCAGTTCCACCTCGGAAGACCTCAACAGCGTGATGGCTTATTGGGACTGAGACGTTGCCGGGTCAAGGCCAAAGAGGCTATAACCTACCACATTTTACAGATTGTTGACAGACGGGCTTACTGGCCTTCACACTCTATATTCTTCTGGACATTTTCCCTCCCTCTTGTTCTTCTGACAGTTGGAAAGTCTTGTATGGCTTAGCTGGCCTTGACAAGCTTTCTGTTGCCTAAGGCCGGGAAACCACCTCTGCTCTTAATCTGACCCAGTTAATTGGCCCTGAAGAAGTAAATTATGTAGAAAGAGGAGCTGTCTGTGACTCTTGCCACATATATCACCTAAGTATAAGAGACACAAAGAGTGACCACAGCCTTCTTATAAATCTATTATGGCCTCTTGACTTCTGAGCAATAATAAGTAGTATTCTTCAGGCTGTCCTGAAGATATGAAGACGTTTTGTGAGAACATCTGGCATTCATTGACTCAGGAAAAGGAAGAAAAAAAAATCACAAGCCCTGGGACAGAATTTCATTTTCTTTTCATGTTGCCATGTGGGTGAAGGAGCCCTCTCCGTCTTTAAGCAAATGTGTATGTGGGGAGAGAGGGGGGAGGTTGGTGATGGTATGTGAGCTCCCTTTCAAGTTTTAAAGGGGGCATAAAAATGCACATGCATTTCTGTGAAGAAGTTCTCTGGCAGGGGGAGCATCTTTTTGAAGGGGGGATGGGGATGTCCGGTTATTGTAACTTGCTGTCAATAGGTCTTCTTTCCTTCTGCTCCTGTGAAGTTTTCTCTATGCTGCCCTCTGAGAAGACCTGGCTCACAGATGATGGATTCTATAGGTTGTTCAGGGGACACCAGAGTGTGCAAGCATGACATGGTCAAGAGTCCAGAGGGCTAGTGTGCACGCTCACTCATTCTCTCTCTCTCTCTCTCTCTATTTCTGTAGATTTTGGCTCATCAGCTCAAAACCAACAAATTTAGATTCCCCTTGGAATGCAGTGGAAGTTCACTGCTGAAGCCTGAATTTGCCTCTTTCCCACAGGATAAGCATATGCTCTCCTTCCCCCACACAAAAGTTGGCCTCTCTTTGATCAGTGAGTTTAAATCAGAATAGGTCTTAGGTAGCCAAAGTGGCTTAAAATGTTAGCAAACAGTGGGATCCCTTTTAATTTTTAAAGGGAACTCTAATTCTACCCTTTATGACTTGCTTAATTATCCTGGGCCCCTGAACAGCTGTCTATTGATTCCAATTAACATGATTGACATCTCCTCTGGAAGGTAAAAGCTAATCAACTACAGGGTCCCCCACTGAGAATTCATTTCCTTCTTGGAGTCACTCCTGGGCAGGAGGAAACTTAAATAGAGAATTGAGATTCGGCACCCACAGCTCTGATTTACTCTTTTATATACAGTCCCACAGTGTCTTGTGCAGGAAAAAAAAAAAAAGGCTAGAAATTTTTTTTAAAAATGGCAATTTATTTTTGAATCAAACTAGTGTTAATTCTGTTGGCTTTCCTTTTCCTTCTTTTCTATTTTTTATGAATCTAAATTGATCCCTTGAGTGTTTGATTTCCTTTTCCTTTCCAGTTCTGAAGGACCCACAAAATCTACTCTTGATTACTTCTGACAAGTTCAGAAGTTGACATGAACTTTCTGGTACAGCCAAATTTCAGTTTTCCATCTTTTGGATGCAGATCTTGATGGTTTTCTTGATCTTTTCAGATTAAAAACCAAAAGCAAATAAGAAGGAGGTTATGTCAGATAACAAATCAGGCTCTATAAAGATAGCAGAGGGCTGGAATGATGCTGAACCTAAATATGAAACATAAAACAAATAGAGCCAACAAATTCATCCAACATATATTTCTGCCTATTATGTGCCAGGTACATGGAAACTTCTAGAAGGTTGGATGTATCTGGCAGTAATACCAATGGCATCCCCCTTCCTCCATGTGTATTCCTTTTTGTCAGAAAGGAAATCTAAGTGTTACAGTTGGCAGCAAGCTCAATATGAACAGTGTTATGTGGTTGCGAAAAAAAAAAAAAAAGTACTATTATAGGCTTCAGAGTATCCAGTTCAAAGGGGGCAGTGGTTAGGCAAATCCTCACACTGATTGGCATTTTATTTGACTATAAATTTCATTAGAGCAGACACAGTGTTGGTCTGGCTGATCACCACATTCCAATAACCTAGCACAGTGCTTGGCATGTCACAAATACTGAATGGAGATTTGTTGAATGAATGAATTCTCTGGGCATAGACCCAATAATTTCAAAGAAATGTGGGCCAACTTTGTGCTCAGAAAGCTGGGTAGAGAGAATGATTATTGGATGAAGGGATGGACAGATGGATGGGTGGACTGGATAAGGTGAGATTAGAAAAAATGAGATGAGGTTTTGATTTTGGACAAACAACATAGGGTAACTGATAAAGCTCAGTGTTTATACTCAAGAGTTTGCAGACTGAGTATTTGTACATAAGGAGATCTAGCACTGCATCCCTAACTGTTGAGTGACCCTCCTTTAGTTGGGTTGGGAAATAAGTGAGAAGAATGGTGGAAAGGCCCTTGACAGCAAGCAGTATGGTCCAGCAAATCCAGCGTCAGCCGGTATGTTAATTTCACTCTCCTGACCGGAGAAAGTGCTCTCCTGACACACCTCTTCTTTTCTCTCTCATTCTGGAGCCATGCCATTTACTCGAAGGAGAAATGGGGAGGAAAGGAGACAGCCAAGAAAGAATAAATGGCTCAGCTATGCTGGGAAACCAGTGTCCCAGTCTGGCTTTGCAAGGCTGCCATCTCCCTGGGGCAGATCAAACAATTGTGGCAGCATTTCTCGACCAAAATGGAACCAACAACAACAAATAAAAACAATACCACAAACCCACCCTGGGAACTACAGAACACTTTTATTTTGTTTCTCTTTCACCCGTTTCTGAATGTAGGTTTGTGTCTAACAGATTAAAATGCATTGGCTATCATTTGTCAACCCCAACTGCCAGTTTCTGTGTCTTAATATCACTTCCTCTTACCACTACAATGAATCTCCACACAGTTAGAAACTTCCTAGCTTCCTGCAAGGAGTCCAGAACTCTCAACCTGACTTCCTGGAGGGAAGTGAGTACTTCTGATGCTTCCCTTTAAAGCAGTTTTTATCATTTTGCTTCTTATAATTTTGATTTCATACTTTTTTGTATATTGGAGCCAATATTTTTTTTTCCAGCTACAGATATTTGCCTGTGCCCTGAGAAGGCTGCTGTGCCTTGGGTGTTGACAAACTTGTGACATGGCCTCACCCACTATAGCAGTCCCAGTGGCCCCTGAGAGGCTGTTGGCTTCATAAGACACCTGCCTGATTGTCCTCTCTGTTCAAGCTGGGTCTTCAGTCGTCCACTGAAGAAGGTCCAGCACAATGCTGGGCACGATGTTGCTCGACTCCCAAGGGCCCCAGGCTCTGGCCTGTTCTTTGCTCAGTGTAATCTAAAGTTCTACATTTCAAGAACAGTATCTTAACTAAGTGGGGGATTTTTCTGAGCTGCTGAACCAATGGGGCAAGGGAGCTGGGTTCCCCTTTCCAGATTGTGATTCCTTCCAGACGAATCCCATGCCACCTGCAGAGATGAGACAGAGGCAGTCACTATAACAACTTAATGTGGCTATTATTATCTGAAGCAAAAATACTATGGTATTTAACGTGCATTACTGTTACTCAGTTCTGGAACTCGGAACTTGGATCTGACTTTGCTTTTTATCTCAAAGCTCACAAGTACAAACAATTCTGAGTCCTTGGCAGCAACACTGGAGGAAATCTGTAGGCAAACTAAATAACTCTTGCTTCAAACAACCATGTCAGTGTGATGCTTGAGTTCTGATAAGTCTGGTTAAGAAAATCACTCTCTTATTATTGTCCCAGCTCATCTGTTACCCCAACTCAACTACCAGCTTCACCAGGGCAGGGAGTGTCTTACAGTTTGAGGAGCTGTATTCAGTAAAAGATCATTAAGGACAGTAATAAGGAATAATAATAAAAAATGTTATTCATTGAATGCTTACGAAATGCTTGGTTCTGTTATCAGAATGCTTTACACCTTATCACATTGATCAGAGGTAAAGGCAACTCTGTAAACAAGCTGATGATGCTGTGTTTAAGAATAAGGAAACTGAGAGGGCACCTGGATGGCTCAGTTGGTTAAGTGTCTGACTCTTGCTTTAGGCTCAGGTCATGATCTCAGGGTTGTGAAATCGAGCCCCATATCAGGCTCTGTGCTCAGCATGGAGTCTACCTGAGATTCTCCCTTTCCCTCTCCCTCTGCCCCTCCCCTAGCTTGTGTTCTCTCCCCCCTCCTCTCAATAAATAAATAAATCTTAAAAAAAAAAAAAAAAGAATAAGGAAACTGAGGCTTTGAGAGGTTAAGTGAGCTGTCCGAGGGACCACCATGGACAGAATGTGGATATTCGAACCTTGTCTGCTGCAAAGTCTGCTCTGCGTCCCCTCAGTTTCTTCTTTCTGGCTTGGATTTCATTCAAGGGACATTGAAAGAAACAAAGTGAGTTTCGGGGGCAATATGTGGATCTTGAGAGCAGTGAAATTGACATTTGGCTCCATTTTGTTTCCTTCTTTCCTTTCTTCCTTACACCACCACTTACTGGACGTTGTGCTAAGCTGACTATAGCCTGGTCCTGCTCTCAAGTCGCTGGTCATCTAGAAAAGTGGGTGACAACACAGTGCATCCTTGCGGCACAGCGGGCTGAGGGGCTTTGTGGAACCACACCCTGTGTCTGGCAGCAACAGGGGAGAGAGCAGCCAGGGAAGGAGGCATGGGAGCTGTCCCAGCAAAGAAAGAGACAACGGTGTATGGGAAGGCCTGGAGGCAGGAAGGCACACAACATAGTCAGGGAGAGACAGCACATCCAGGGGAGTTTGGTCAGACCAAATGGACTGAAGGAGCTGTCATGGAAGATGCTGGTCATAAGACTAAATGGAAAGGTCATTTCGAGCCTTGCTGTGGAGACCTTTAGAGGATGCTGGAGGCAGAGACCCCAACAAAGCTGGGTGCCAGCGCCTGTGCTAGGACAGAAGGTATCAGAGATGAGGGAAAGGCTTGGATTCAGAAGACATTTCAAGTGTAAAATCCACAGGGCTTAGAGACAGATTGGAAAAGGGGGAGGGAGGGAGGGGCAAATGGGGGCAAATGAGTCTGAGGGTTTCAGCTAAAGCAATAAGGTGGATGTGGGGCGTTGTCAACCAAGCTGAGCATGAAGATGTGGCTTGAGGGGGTGGCCGGGGAGTCATCCCAAGTGCAGGTTGAGACCTGTTGACTTTGAGATGCCTGCAGGACATCTAGGTGCAAAAGTATATTTTTTCAGCTATGCATTGTGTTTTGCGTTTTTGTTTTTGTTTTTTCACAGTCTACAAATAGAACTTGAATCCTCCTTCAAGAAGTGAAGTTGCCAGTAAAAATAATGTCAGCATTAGTGTGTCTTGACTGTGGCTGGAGTAGGCCCCCTCTGGCAAAGCCCAGAATATAGAAAGCAAATGGTGTTTTTTAGCAGTCAGAGACAGGCACCCAGCTGCTAAGTAGAGGTTTAGGCCTGGAGAGGGGGCCAGAGGGTTGAGGAAGGATGGGGGTGGGCAGACGAATTACCTCTAAGAAGAAATCACGTTTAGGTTTTTAATTTTACACACATGGGGCTCATAATGCTTGCAAGAACAGGGCTTAGTGATGGTGGGAGATGGAGAGATAAGAGTGAGCCTCCCTGACTGAGAGGCTGGAGGGCACTGTTGCTTTCCACTGGACAGATTTTGGTGCTCACAAGAATGGATTTTGGGTGACGGTCAAGAAGAGAGTGATTCCCAACCCTCTCCTAGTTTTCATGGCTTTCTTCATGCCTTCCTAAATGTACAGTCCACCTCTCAGCCCTGCTCTGCTCAGAGTGTACCCAGGAGATTGTGGGTCTGGAGAAGTTTCAGATATACACAAGAGATTATTACTCTCTCTCGTGCCTTACTTTTACTTGCATACCTACTTACTTTAAAGCAATGTCAAAGGGAACCGGTATCTTCTGCAGTGTATCGGATTCTAGGAGCCTCACCTCCCTTCTTGTATTAATTTAGGAATGTTTCATTTGTGCAAAAATGGTGCTGTGATCTTTGCTTTTCTATGCATGCCTTTCATCCTGTGCTCACAATGTGCTGTACAGATGTTCCACTGCCAGACCCCGGTGCCCCCTAATTTGCTCTGCGATCCCCCACTAGTTACAGTCCCTCTAGGCAATACGTTTACCTGCAGGGCACACAAACAGGACACCTTGGGGGGAAGGGGTGTCCTCCACACACTGCCTTCCACTTCTTTGCTTTTGCCCATCAAACTCTTCCCATACTCTGCCTTCTCTGTTCGGGCTGTACAGCTCCCTCTCAACAAGTTGTGTTCATTTGTTAATTCGATATGTCTCTATTGAGTGGCATCCTAAGTATTGTGCCTATTGTGTCCCTAGGGATACAGCCACGAACAAAGAGTCAATCCCTGCATCCAGGAGCTCATAGTATAGTGGGGGAAATGACAGAAAAGTCAGCATAAATGTAAGTCTGGTATGTAGATGCTAAGGTGGGGATAATTGCAGGGTGCTACAGGAACACAGAAAGTGGGCCCCTCACCAGGGTGAGGCAGAGAAGGCCTCCTATAGGAAGTAAGAGCTGGCTTGCTATGGTCTGGATCCTGGATCCTGGGTCAACTGTTTACAAGTTGTATTACTTTGGGCAAATCACTTAACACCTCTGTGCCTTTACAACGTGATAATGAATTTAAAACTTAGTAAAGTATCTAGCACATAGTAAATGCTTAATAAGTACACTTCATTCATTCATTCATTGACTCCTTCATTCAGTCAGTGCCCGTTGAGTACTGACCATGTGCTAGGCAGTGTTCTTGAAGGTGTGAAGAGGTGTGCCCAGGTCTTGGAAAATCAGTTTTTCTAGAAAGTAAATTACTTCCTCTCAGCCCATTTTATTCTGCATGGACTATATTTGGAGAAAGTCTTAGAAGTGATATTAATAGAACTTTCTTTTGCCACCTGTCGAAGCTGCAATCAAGAGGCCTTTGCTAGGGGTGAGGGAGAGCCTGGGCAGGGAGAAAGTAGCAGGTATGGCTCTGTCCAGCTTGCACATTTCAACTCTTCTACAGCTCCAGTTGGCTCCCACTGACTCCATCCTACAGCAATCACCCTCTCCTGAGACCACCTTGCTCCCAACCCCCATCTCAAATGTAGGTCTGTTGGGTGCCTTAAAGTTTTACTGACACCCACTGCGTTGGAATACTTGAAATTCTTGGAAATAAAATGCACTGCTCCCAGGGGCTCTTGCTGGCCATCTTATTGACGTGTTCAGCTGCAGCTGCTTCAGACCCCCTCACAAAGAGGAGGAGGAGACTACAAGCCAGTGCTGCCACCAAGACCTGAGCATGACCCAGCATCTCTGGGGCTGCATGGCCCTAGAGCAGCTCTGAACCGTGGGAGAGTCCTCCCCATGCTGTGATGGGCAGGGGCTGCAAAGATAAACTGGCACAGTACAGAGCTAGGGAAGCCGATGCTTACTGCTATTGTGATGTTCCAGAAATGCAGCAGGAACTAGTCTCCTTTTCTGGGTGCAGAACACAGAGCTGGGCTCTTCAGCCACACCGAATTGAAAGATGATAGAAGTACCATTGTTTGGGGTCATTCCCTTTCCAGCAAACCTTAGCCCCTTTTATTCTTGAGATATAATTCAAATAACACAGTATTCACCATCTTAAAGTATGTAGTTCAATTTTTAGTGTATTCACTATATTGTACAACCATGACCACTGTCAAATCCCATAGCATTTCCATCACCCCAAAAAGCAACCTGCTACCCATTAGCAGTCTCTCTCTCTCTCTCTCTCTCCCTCCCTCCCTACAGCCCTGACAACCACGAATCTACTTTTTGGCTCTATAGATTTGCCTTTTCTGGGCATTTCATATAAATGGAATCACTGATGTGTAGCCTTTTATATCTAACTTCTTTCACTTAGTATAATTTCTCCAAGATTCACTCATGCTGTAAGTATATAAGAGTACTGTCTTTCCTTTTTACAGCTGAGTAATATTCCATTGTATGAATAGAGCACATTTTGTTTATCTAGCCATCAGCTGATGGGCATTTGCCTTGTTTCTACCTTTTGGCTATTATGATAATGCTGCTAAAGGAAATGGATGTGTAAATTTTTGTGTGGATACATGTTTTCACTTGTCATGGGTGTATACTTTGGAGTGGGATTACTAGGTCATATGTTAATTCTATGTTTAACTTTTTGAAGAATTTCCGAAGTGTTTTCCACTAAGTGGCTTTACCGTCCGTGTACATACAATGTATAATAGTTCCAACAATATATGAGAGTTCCAATGTCTCCACATCCTTGCCAAAACTTGTTATTGTCCTTTTTTTTCTTAAGTGTAGCCATCCTAGTGCCTACTGGATGTGAAGTGGTGCCCTTTCTTATGCATATTAATTTGGCTGTTATAGGCTTTTTCTACTTCTCTCTACCCATAGCTATCCTATCAAGGTCCAGAATTTTTCCTAGAACAAAAAGAAAAACGATAGACAATTTTTCCTATTTTGTATCTCTAATAGTTACATCCTTCTTAATGTTAATCCAGCCAGTATCTGCATAATTCCAATATTGAGCTCCCAATTCACATGCCTTCCAAAGACCAAGCTCCCTCTTATTCCTGTTCTTTGCTAATTTTAAGACCTGAATTTGAGAAACCAGAGATAGCTACTCCCTCCTAAATCTGCCACCCTTCCTTCCCTGGGCAACTGGAGAGAGGAGAGAAGGAGTTCATTATTTTCACATGCTTCTCTTTATTTCCAAACCAAGGGGTTAATGAAATATACAACTTTGTTTGGAAGAAATTAAAAGCAAAGCATAATCACATCAGGACTTACTATTCAAAAATTTGTGCTTGAACATAGCACCAGCTTGAATATAGCTAGTGTAAAGTGTCTTCAACAGAGAATTTAATAAGCACATTATTAAGTTATATTAAACCAACTTCAGGGAACGGAGTATTTTCATGTATATTAGTTGTGTGTTCCTATTACTTCTATGCATTGGGGTTATATTGTTCTTATCATTAAAATAAGTCCTGAAGGATCTCCAGCAGCCAGTGAAATCATCAACTCTTTGTGTATACTTGTGGGTAATCTCTGCATATTTTGTAACTCAAACTTTTCTAGTAAATTTAAATGGTCATGTGTCTCAACCAGCCCATATTAATGAGGTTTTAATTCAGTCTGATTTCTGACAAGACCAGAATAGTGAATTGCAAAGCAAAACAGACTTTGGTTTGAATTCCAGCTCTGCTCTGGCTATATGACCCTGGGCAAGTCACTTTTCCCTAGTATGAGATTCTGATATGTAGGTTTCAGGGCTGTTTTGAGAAGTAAATGAGATTACTTCTATAAAGTGTCAGCACAGGGACAGTCACAAAAATAGCAGGCATTCAATAAAGGGAAACCATTAGTAGTAGTACATTTAAATAATAGGTGTGCTCCAGAAAGGGTACAAGTAAATACTTTTTTTGTTTGTCTTGTGGATAATGAAACATATTAACTAGATTAGGAAACTGATTTTTAAGGAAGCCCGTGGTGAGTCCTCTTTTGTAAATGGATGAATCAGAGTTTTATTAGGTTTATATACATTTCATTTTTTAATACCAGGATTTCTTAAAACGGGACACACCTATCCAAAATCCTAAGGCCCCATCTCCTGTTTCTGAAAAATATCACGGTTTGATTCTCATGTTGGCAAATGCTGGTGTGGCAAACACCCCCCCCCACCACCACCACCAACCTTGATATGAGCGGGCTGTGTGTGAGAGCCAGTCCAGGTACCAGCTTCTGGGAGAAAAAGAGCAGTTTCACTAATCTTGTTCTCCACTGGGCTTTTAAGGGAAATCTCACAAAGATGTTTTGGTTAAAATGAAAGCGAAGTGCTCAAACCATAATAAGGATCTCAATTATAACCCTGGGAGAGCAGATGCGCACCGGATTTGATAGGGAGGACCCTTTTAGCACATATGTCTTTGATAACTTCTAACGCAGAGCCTGGCGCCTTTGAAATTAATTGGTCACTCCAAAGCAGTGTTTTTAATGATGCAACTGAGAACTCTTTGTTATGTAGAACAGTCCTTACTGGTGCTGACTTTGAGGATTGAATTAATTTTTCAGGAGTTCATAGTGCTTCAGGCTACCATTCCAGCTTCTCCTTGTTTCTGGGGATTTTTTTTTTTTTTTTTAATATGTAGGATGATTTTTTTTTTAGGATGATTTGTTTCAAATCTCCATTTGAAGGTATTTGAGGAGCTCTATTTTCTCTTTGGTCACTGTCTGAAAGAATGATTCTAGAGAGTTTGAAAATTCTCCAATCAGCCCTATAAACTGGCCTATCTCACTTTGCTACCAAATATTCTTCCTCCATCTTCCATTTTCCTTGCATATGCCATCTACCAGCAATGTACACACAGCCATTGAATCAAGAAGCAAGTGGGGGAGGCAAGCTTCCCTCTTGGAGAGAAGTGCCTTCTTTAGAACTATAAGATTTGAATGAGGGATGAAATCCATTGCTTATTTTTTCCTTTTTATCCCAAGAAGGATTCTTAAGGCTTTCTACCAGCCTACTTGGGTTCCTAAGAGATTCTATCCTCATAAGTCTGGTTGCTGGAAATGAGGGTCTTGTCTAATGGAAATAGAAAGTACCTACTTTACTGTTAGCCTATCTTAGAGAACAAACTCAACCTCCTCATTTTCGGAAGTATTTTCCAAATACTCTACTCCACACAGATTGCCCCCACTCTCTGAAGTCCTATAGGAACTATACTGTCTGCAACATTGGGTGTAGTATTTAATCATCCATAGCCATTTATCAAGTAATATATATTCATGGCAGGAAAAAAGTAGAAACTATCTTTTCGTCTGCCTTTCCCAACATTTTATAAATATGTCATATTTCACTAGCTTGTAAGCGCAAGAATTGAAGCATGCCTGACATTTACTTTTATAGGAAGGAAGGAACAAAGGAAGAAAGGGAGGGAGGGCAGGCCCATGGTTGTTAGATAGTTTAGAAAACTTAATCTAAGTGCTGAGGCCACTGCCAATGTAATGGATTAGGGAAATGAAAAAAAGAAAAAAAAAAGCTCTCAAAAGCCTTCACTGCTCATCCTCCTGAGTCTGAGGTAGATGCCACTCCTAGGCATCCCCACAGTATCTGGGACTTGGCTCCTTCCAGCATTGTTCATGCTCAGTTGTTATTAGCCGTGTGCATGTCTGTCACCCCCACTATACTATGTTCCCTGAGAACAAGGAACTTGTTCTGTGTCTGTCTTATTTGCAGATCCGTGCCCAGTGCTTAGCACACAGCCTACACACAGTTCAATACATGTTGAATGAATGAATAAAGGAGTTCATGAATGAAAGAGTCATGTAAATTAGTTGGGGCTTCTTCTCCAAAGAAATGATACCGAAAAATGATGTGTGCATATCCAAGATATTTAGAATTGATTCAGAGAATGGTACTGTACTTCTGTAATTTAGTTTGGGCATAATGGTACCAGGAATCACGGGAAGAGTGACAGATATGGAATGTTGGGGCCAGTAACAAAATTGTGGGCACCTGAACATTTTGCAGCCTTCTTCATGTTGTATCGACAGTACATCTATTAATCACCACCTCTGTTAGTTTATGAGCCTCACTTAATGCATCATCATTTGCAGAGGTGGGGAGTAGGAGAAAGGAGCCGGCTGTAAGAAAGATTTCTGTTCTCTGAGGGTAGTAGCTAAGCAGCAATGGTAGGATGCCTATTGGTGGGATTCTTCAGGTCATAATGTACACAAAAGACCTTTTCCCCCTCCCCTTTATTAAAGGATAATTGATTGAGGTCAGAAGTTTTGGAGAGTCCTGGGAGATTTTTAATCCAGTGCCATCATGCAAAGCTTACTACATCAATAATACGGTTCCGTAGGGGGATAGAGGAGTAATTGAAATGCCATACCAGCTGGAATCCAGATGAAGATACATTTGGAAGCTTAATCACAATCATGTTCTACACTAAATATTCATCCGTCTGTCTCCCAAAGAGGACAGGAAATTAAGTTGTCAAGGGCAGGGGGGATGAGGGTTTAGCTGAAAGAAGAAACCCACACCTCAGCCTTAATCTCTAAATATGCAAGACTGTCTTCGATGGTTGAAGCAAAATCCTCTTCTTTCCAGTTTTATTTTCTGAGAAATATTTGAGCTGTTTATACACAATTTATCAGCTTTACAGTTACCAAAATGGACTGTTAAGAAGCTCAGCCTCCTCGCTGTGGGATAAATACAGATGAACAATGCCATCTCAATAGAAAAATGCTTTACTGAGCCAATATAGGAAAGTATTAAAGTTGTGTAAACACGCAAGAAGGAGCAGGGGAATTCCTAAACAGAGCTGACGGGCTGTGATTGCACATGCCTCGAGGTACTGTGTCCCGAAAGTTGAACTAAACCCCGCATGTAGTCAGTAGGAATTATATTGCATAAAATATATGGGTGGGTTTTCTTTCATTCGTTTTTTTCTTTTTTTATTTCCAAGTTCAAATCTTATGGCCCTTTCAGGGCATCTAAATTTCATTTCAAAGGGTGATTTGAAAAATGCGTGTTGCTGCCATACATTAGATGATCGTCTCCTTCACATTTTGGTCCGACATGATGAATCAAACATTGGCTTTAATGAAAAGGGACAGTGGAGTTCAGTGTCCTGTTAGGTGAGGAGGTTGTGTTAGGCAGGGTGTCGCTGGCTGCAAATAACAGAACAATCTCTGCTCAAATCAGTTTTCATAAGGGAATGTGTACAGGTTTCCCTGCTCTCTGAAAGTTTGCTTAATGCACATCACTTTTAGGAAAGACCTACCTTAGTACCTGTTTTTGCTAACTGCAGGAAATCCAAAGAGGATTTTTGCTTTTACAAAATGGTAACTGCTTCTTTGCTTTATGCCACTTCAGCTTACAAAAGGCTTCATAGGAATGCTCTACTTTTGTATAGCAGGGAAAATCTGTATTTTACCCAATAGAAGTCTTCAGGTGGGGGATACCGTAGATGCAGAATATTAAGGCTCCTGCCCTGCTACTCTGGGGCTCTCTTGGTGCTCTCCCTTCCCCAGTGCATTGACACCATTCTCTAATTGAGTCTTAGATGGCTGTAGGTCATCCCAGCTATCACATCCTGATACTTCAGTTTCCAGCAAAAGACGGGGTCATCTCTTCTCTAGGCTTTTCTCTTAAGGAGTAAACTTCCTAGAAGCTCATTAGTAGAATTGCTCTCACTTGAAACCTACCTTGGCCAGTCTGCTAATGATTACTTTACAGCCACCTTTGCTTAGAAGTGGTGGGAGGGGGCGCCTGGGTGGCTCAGTTGGTTAAGCGACTGCCTTTGGCTCAGGTCATGATCCTGGAGTCCCTGGATCGAGTCTCGCATCGGGCTCCCTGCTCGGCAGGGAGTCTGCTTCTCCCTCTGACCCTCCCCCCTCTCATGTGCTCTGTCTCATTCTCTCTCTCTCAAATAAATAAATAAAATCTTAAAAAAAAAAAAAGTGGTGGGAGGAACACACCCATCCTGTGAGTAAGACCTAGCTACCTATGACGTCACCGAATTCACGTGGTACAGCAGAAGGAATATGGGCTGTGTGGAGTCAGAGCTGCATCTGAATCTCATTCTCATCACTAAATAGCTGTGACTCACCCTCAGTGAGCTTCACCGCCCCTTGGGTAAAATAGGAGTATGACCCACCAAGATGGCACACAGAGTACTGGGTAGGCACAGCTCCATCATAACTCCCTTTCCACGTGTGCCTTTTCACTGAGTGGGTCTTAGTGCCAACTTGCTAGCTAACATGCGCCTGTGCCTCCTAGTTATAGGTGTCCGTTTTGTGATCCTATCTTCTAATTACATGTACGGTGTAAAGTATAATTGGATGTATGTGCATATAGCTATATTTGACATGAATGTATCATAGAGATAATGTGTGTATATATATGTTATCTATACATTACATATCTATTCAATCAACAGTTACATATCAAGGAGCTCCCTTATGTTCCACACTGTTGCAGGCATCTCGGGGTTCTGGTTTAGTACTACTCAAATTGTGGTCCACAACTTCGTGTCATTTGGCAAACTGTATGTTCCTGGGCTGGGGCAGATAAGTGCAGAAATTGAGAGTGACCATTTAGACACATCATTGTCTGACACTGCTAAGACATCCAGACCCATGTTCATCCTTGCAGTACTTCATTTTTATTGTATTCTGCAAAAGTACTGGGTGCATGAAAGATTGAAAATTAACACAAAAACAGAAAGAGCTAGCTAGCCCTTCACGGAATCACTGGAGACGTTTGCTAGGACAGACACGTATCGAAGCTACTCCTTGCCTCCCAGGTGCTGAGGTTTATTTGGGGTGAGGAGAGACAATTACACAAAGTTGTTGAACAACAATGCAAAAACAACAGTGAGAAATAATGTCATAAGGCAGTCATAAATGACCCAGTGCCACATCAGTGGCTGCCATAGCACTTGCCACAGATGTCCGCAGGAGGACGAGGTGTCGGGAGGGTCTTCCCTGAGCAGGTGTATCTGTCTGGATTTCTCCGGCATCCCGGGCCTCCTGTTGGGGTCTGCTCTGTCCCTTCTCATGGTGAGCGAGGGCCTGTGAATGAAGCTGGGTGGAGTTATATGTCAGACTGCAACGGGCACGCACTAAATATCTTGCTCCATTTTCCTTGACGGGGCTTTGATGTCAGCGCAAGACACGTCAGATTACACGGGACGTCATATCATGTGTCAAATCAGTGTTGAACACTTTAATTAGTACGGGTGGAAGGAAAGGATGTATTATTTTTCTGTTTCAAGGAAAAGACCCTGACACCCACTGAGAACTGTTAGGTTCTGCCCAAGCCCCTTTTAAAAACACAGCCTGTACCCCCTAGGATAATGGCCATAGTGTCAAGCTAATGAAAAGAGCCGTGGGCCAGGAGGTACAAACCTCACTAGACTCCAGTCCAGCGGCAACGCCTTGTGTAAGCTAGAGACACCCCCCAAGTGTCATCTTCAGCAACATAAGTGCTTGTTAATTACTGACCTTGCAGACTTCCCAGCCTTAAAAAGTAGCTACTAATGCTTTCGTATATCTCATCAGAGTATTAGGTTTTGAAATGAGATAATGCCTTGATAGAGCTGCAGAGGCCACAAATGATGACAAATGGGCAGGGAAGGCCATGTAGAGGAGAGGGGAGGGGGGAAGATGCCAGTAGAGACCTTTGCTTTTAAGAACTGTTGTCAATTAGCACCCCTTTACTCCACAACGGGAAACACCTGCAAACACCTTGCTTTGCTTGTGCCCCTGCAAGCAGGCGAGGGTGTCAGAGCTCAGGGACGTATCTCATCCAGAAAAGCGCCCAGGCATGAACATACCCTTTGCCATTTGTGAATGTGGCCCTGAGTAATGAGAAACCTGGGCTTTGCTCTCTGCTCCCGGAAGAAGGTCATCCAACTTAATACTGAGTGAAATCTCTGAGCGTCGATAAACTGCATTCACTTTGACATCTAGACTCCTGTGTAATTAAGACCTCAGGTCTGGCGCTTGGTTTATCAGTGTGTCAATTCTCATTTACATAAGACTTCGGTTTTCCCCACATCTCTGCACAGACGCCGCCAAAAAAAATACTATTAACAATGAAAGGGCTGAGGATAGAGTTACACAGCCCATCGTGTCTTTAATCCCTGCTTAACATTTCCCTTAAAAAGAACATTGCCCTATTCGGAAATTAAACACAATGTGTTAGATGTTCTTTATGGAGGGCGAAAGGAGGTGGATTTTCCACTGCTTTATTCTGAGCTTAAAAAACATCTGATTTCATGCCCTTTATTCAACTGTGAAGCCGAATCTGCTGCATAATTGGAGGGTGGTTTCTTCATCTTGCTTCTAGAAAACAACAGGCTCTTCTCACCTCCCTGTAGCTGGATGCTAAAACCTGAGACTAGACTCAAAGGTCCCCTAAGTGTGTTAATCTAGTTTTGTTTATTCAGACTGAAGTCTGTTGGGTGTAACTGGATCCTACAAAGGAGAAAAGTGACTTCTGGGCTGCTGGAGACCATCCTTCTCTCCCCATGGAGTTTTCTCCAGGGCAAGGAGCAGTGGGGACCCAGCACTGTGGATGCCTCTTCTTCTTCTAACATTAATGGTTATGAGGCAAAAGCATTTATTGTTGCAACTCAAATGAGAAAAAGCATGTCCAGGAGAAGTTAGGGGACTCTCACAAGACCACACATGGAGTTGGTTATATGACCTGGGAAGTAATGCAACTTCTACAGGTCTTCATTCATATCAATAAAATGTACTCATCTGCAAAATGAGTGATCGGGAGAGAAGTCTAATAAAAAGGCACAGGGAAAGGAGATTCTGGTCTGTATAATAGGATTCTAGGCCCTGAGGTATCTGTTTTAAGTAGAAAGCCATATGAAAGGATAGAAACTTGGAGTTGCTTTCAAGGAGCCTCCATTCCAGCTCTATCACTTACTACTTACTGTGTGACCTTGGCCAAGACATTCCACCTCTCTGGGCTTCGGATACCTCATCTCAGAAACAGATTCTTAAAGTGCTCCCTTTGCAGTGTTGCTGTGAATACTAATGAAATAAGTCTATTAAACTACTTGGAGGAGTAATTGACCTAAAGTTAGCCCTCAATTCATATCGCCTATTACTAGTAGCACCGCTATTTTATCCAGATGGCCATTGCCTTCTGAATGAGACAAAAACAGCGATTGAGTCCCCTACTGCCATATAGTGCCCCCATGTAGTCTGTCCTTGATATCTGGCCAATCCTAGCAGGCCCAGGCAGTCCGGGAAGGCACCCAAGAATCTAGGTCAGTGGTTCTCAACCTGGGTTCACATGAGAATCATCCCAGGGAACTTGGAACAATACTGAGGGTCCCATGCCTGGAAATTTTTATTTAATTGATCTGCAGTCCAGCTGGGCATCAAGAGTTTTAAAAGCTCTCCAGATGATTCTAATGTTAAGAACCCCTGGGCTAGGGAAGGGCCCTTTTGATTTGGATATTGAAAAAAGTTCCTGAAATATGAATGGAATAATAAGCTATTACTTCCGAAGTATGGAGGTTACTGCTGTTGTTATGTGAGATCCTGGTAGATAGTTTAGATTGTATGTTAACAGTCTTCCAACTATTGTAATGTGAATTAGGAAAAAAATATTTCAAAGTGATATTCTTTAGGTTTAAATTCATTAAAACTAAAAGTGGAAGGGAGTATGTATAACTTCAATTTAAATAAAATATAAGTTAATATTTATACATTTATGGGTTTAAAAGTATGACTTTGGAACATAAATGACTAAGGTTTGGGGTATAGTATGAAGCAAATATGATTGTAATCATAATTCTGAGTATATTAAAGAATAAAATTATTGAGTAATTCTATAATTTGTATTGTTTGAAAAAAATAAAGGTAGATTCATGGTGGAATATGGTGAAACTTCTAACCCATCTAAGAACACAGACTCCTTGGTGTCTCTTAACTTAGTTTTGGGATGCAATTGGGGATAAAAATGTTACTCCTTATTTACTCCAAACTCTAATTATAATTACTTTGTATATACCGACATGGTTAATGATAATGGCATCCTGTATTTTAAGAATGCCTAACCATTTACAAAGCACTTGCACTAACATTGTGTAATCAGGTTGCCTGATAACTTGCTGTGGTTGGGTTAGGAGCCCCTTCTCCAACTGGGGAAAATGAGGCCTTAGGGGTTAGTTAGATGGCCTGTCTCACGTTACACAGATACATGTGGTAGGGCAGGACTGAGACCTTGTCATCTAAATCTGAAGTAGAACTTTCTGTTTTACCACTCTTGTTCTTCTAAGCTCTGCCACATGAAGTTATAAAATCTCTCAAGGGCTCCTCTCACTGTGTGACTGGATTTCCTTTCTGATAACTTGCTCCACACTCAAGAGCATTCAGGGTTACTTCCAGTATTAGAAATTAATTGGGCCAGTTAGGTCACATATGTACAAAACCAACTTGGTAAGACTCCTCAAACGTCTCTTCACTTTATACTCCTGACCAACCCCATTTTTTTTAATCTGGACAGTAGCCAGAATCATCTTTGAAAACATGTCAATCCATCATGACACTCCTTACTTAAATCTCTGCAATAGCTGTCCATTTTGCTTTGCAGAAATTCTGAGCCCTGCCCCTCCTGGCACTCTGGTCCAGCTCATCTCCTGGACATCCCTCAAACAGGCCACACTCTTGTTGCTCCATATCTAGACAGTGCTGTTCCATGCAACGGGAATGCTCTTCCTCTCCCTCTCAACCCTGCCAAGAAGACCTCATTTCAGTGTTTCCTCCAAGGAGTGGAATTCCCTCACCTCCTAAGTGGATGGGACCCTGCCCTTGCCCTTCCCCCGCCCCCATTATTTTCATGCAGCAGAACAGGTCTACCAACCTACCAGTGGCTTCCAAGCTGCTTTTTAAGGGCAGGAACATTCTAGTTAAACCCAGGGTAGGATACCCGGAGCCCTGCCAGCCCCACCTTTCCATGGCTCTCCCAGAAGTTCTGAGGCAGCATATAAGAACCCTGCAGCTCTCAGAACACAGTGTTAAAACCAAACATCTGGTAGATAAATACAGCACTGGAAGTTAGAAATCTGTATTTTATTCCCAATTTATACCACTTTCTACTTTCTGAGCCAGTAAGTTGCTTTTATTGGCCAAATTTTAGTTTCCTTACTATTAAAATAAGTACAATACTGCTTATCCTACTTAACTCATTGAATTGTTTTGTAGACAAAATAAGATAAAATGAAAATATTTTGAATAGGTAGAAGCACTTTACATTATTATTTGAGCCTGATACGATTTCTTCTCCTTAAGGGCTTTTAAATGAAGGAAGACAGACTGATTTTCATAGATACAAAGGCGTCCCGAAGACATAAACACAGTGAAAGAACAAATGCATTATTCATTAGTGTTATGGATTTAGGTGGGTCATCAGAAAGAGACAGTGTTCTGTGGCAGGAAGATTTTCGCCTGCGAATCAGGAGACTTGAGTTTGAACCTACCTTGTCATCAAGTTACTAACTCTGGGAATCTGGTCAGTCGTGTAACCCTGGGAATCTGGTAGGTCGTATAAACCTGGGAAGCTTCAATGGCCCCCATCTATAAATTGCAGAGGGTGTGAGAGTGAGTGGGGAAGTAGAGAAAGGCATTGATACTGCGGTAGTTTGGAGGATCACGTGACACAAATAAGAAAGGTCTCTGGAAAGAGCAAATTGCGTTAGCAATGCATGGCCTTAGTATTATCCAAGTGCTTGCATTACTTAGGCAAGGGGAAGTCAAGAAGTTGTCAGGGAAGGCTGCCCAGAATAGCAAGGGAGTACCAAGAATGACTTGAGTAATGACAGGGAGAGAGCAGGTCTCGCCAGAGAACGCGTGCTTCGGGCGAGGGTGCAGCCTGAGACAGGGCTTATTTCCAAGGGGCTGGCGGGACCCAGCCAAGACGGTGGGTCATCCCCCCTTCCCAGAAGCTGAAGTGGCTCCTAAAAGCTCTGGATTACAAGGCAGAGGACTGCATCCAGGTGGGCAGAACGTGTTAAAAGGATCCCAAGAACACTCAAGGGTGTTTGTTTTCAATTGGAAGATAAGGATTAACTGGATTAATGGAGCCTCATGGATGGAGAATGCACAGACACTAATTGCCCCTAAATTACAGTGGATTCCATTGGAATTGTGTATTCTCCTCTACAAACCTAACCGCTGCCCCTCCTTCCCTCCCTCCCTTCCTCCCCACACAATGCTAAATGAACATGTCATTGTAACTGAGATGAAAGACCTTGAAATTTATTTTCCACTTCCCTCCAAGATCTCTTGTTTGCAAAATACAAGAGGAACTAGATTACTAGTCTAGTTTCAGTTTGTTTCATACCAAAAAAAAATGTATTCCAGGAATTCAAATTTCTGGAAGATGTTTCCGAGCCCTCTTTTCCTCTCTGCCACACCAGTGGCCTAAAAATAAATGGTTCTCAGAGTTGAGCGTGCTTCAGAGTCACCTGGAGACCCTCCAAAAGCACATTCCTAGGCCCTGCCCCGGACTCTCTGATTCAGTGGGCCTAAGGAGGTCCCCCAAACTTGCATTTGCAGCAAGTTTCCCAGTAACACTGATGGTGGCCATCCCAAGATACACTTCAAGAACCACTGACCCTGGGAAAGTCAAAGTATTTTAAAGAACCTGGTCAAAGAAAAAAGAATGCAAACCTCAAAATCCTGGGGCTGCATCTTCGGGGAAACGGAGGTACAATCACTCAGAACTTCAAAATTATTGATTTCCCAGGTCAAATGTGCATATTCTCTTGGATTTTATAAAGCTTATGGGGTAAATGTGCCTTGCTATGCATGGGAAATGCAAAGGAGTCTGGAAGTGGGGCAGGTTCTTGCTGGTCAATTATTGACAGCTCCTCTCTGTCAATTATTATTGTCAAGCAGCTTTTTGGCAACTGCACAGACATCACACCTCCAGACCCCTGAAATTTCCCTCCGCCTTAGCCCCACCAATACGTTTCCATTCCTGTTCCACATGTACTTATAGATCACTTCTTCTCTGCAACACTGGGTAAGGCTTGAGATACTTTTGCTAATGCTTCCAGAACATTGCAAAGCAACGTAACTATGGACAGTGAATCCACAGATTTGGGGTTTTAGTTCTGGCCTTGCATCTATCTTACCATGTGACTACGGAAAGAACACTCTAAACCTCTGGGCATGATTTTACTCATCAATTGAAGAAAAAGTCTAGCTAGATGAGCGGTTCTTCCCCTTTAGGGGAAAATGAAAATTAAGTATATAGACCTCTTCCCAGGAAAATGCACATGTTCATGACATGCAAAATGTTGCTTACAATTTTTAGACTGTGTAAATAATAGTATAGTAATAGCAAGCAATAATAATAGCTGACATTTATCAAGTGTCAACTTTATGCCAGGCTCTGTGCAAAGCACTTTACATCTATTACCATATTTAATCCTTGCAACAACCCTCTGAGGTCATCAGACCCAGTTTCTACTTGAGAAGATCATGGCAGAGACCTGAAGGAATGCATCTCAAGTCACCCAGTAGTAAGCAGCCGAAGGGGGATTTAAGGCAGTACACTGTTCTGAAGCTGGTAAACAGTCCTCTGGATTAAGGAAGGGACCCTGTTCTAGGTGATATTTCAAGCTCTGATGTCCCAGGATTTGCATTTTTTTTTTCCCCTAAGTTCTGAGAAGCAAACATTGGGGAAATGATCCATGGTGTTCTCAAGGCTTTTGTGCATCAGAGGTGATCACAAAAGTTATAATTTAAAGGCGATTGGGGGTTCAGACTCAGAAAAGCAAGTCACTTCTGTCCTTCGTGTCTGTCTTAAAAATGAACGCTTTCTTATCACAGCTTCTCACCAGAGGCAGCAGCCTCCTCCCAAGGCAAGGGGAAATACCCGTCTTGGCTTGGGCAGGTCAGTGATGTGACAAGATAAAGGGCAGATCCTTAATGAAAACCACTCTGCCTCCTGCCAGCAAAGGAGTTTTCTTAGTGCATTTCAAGTTCGCTAACACCTCTTCCCAGATCAATGGCTTTTCATAAATGCACCAGGAGATCTTTGAACCACTAATGCTTCAGGGGCTGTTTAGGTTTGGAGTCAAACTGTTTAATATAACTCTCCTCCAAGTCTGGCTCTATTGAAAGGTCTCAGGAAACAAGGCGGGGGGATGTATAAAAAGCAGAACTGCCATGGCCAAGTGACATCCCCCCGCTTAGGCCTCCTGTTTATACAAGCAAATTGGACCAGGCTGATTACTTGCAGGAGGGGAAAGAAGGAATGAAATGACATGTGGATCATGGTGGAGTTGAGTGAAAAGGAATCAGACGAAAGGTGCCTTTTGATTGGAGGGGAGCAAGGCATTTGCTTGAGGTCGGGGGAGCCAGTGATTGGCTTCATCAACAGACTAGGTCACCCACAGATGAAGCCCTACGATAGATACCACACTGTGCCAGGGAGGTGTGAGCCAGGCTTCCCGTGTTCCCAGGAAAATGGTGCCACTTCATTTACAACTTCTCTCAGCACTTAAGCTAAAGGAAGGGTCTTGTTCAGAAGGTAGATGACCTTTGGCATCAGGAGACATGACACCAAAGGGGTTTCCTGTGTCTGTGCTGCGCCCCCACCTGCTTTCCCAGAGCCCTTGGCGAAGTCATCGTAATAGCTGGCATTTCCTGAATGTCCCCTGCCGGCACTGTGTTCTGTCTTTACCCCATTGAAACCTCACAGCAATCCTTTAAGGTGGACCCTCTGCTGTTATTAACCCCACTTTCAGACGGGAAAACTAGGCCTCCAGGCAGATAAGCAACTTGATCAGTGTCACATCCATCTCAGATGGGAATCTAGATGATCTCTTCCTCTTCACCACCAAACTATGTCTGTCCACCTGTGTGAACATGATCCACCATCATCGAATGTTTAGCTCATTTACTCCTAAAGATCTAGGACCTAGTGATTATTTCTTGTATCCCCTCATTTAGACACCAAGCCCACTGAGGGCATAGACCATGTGGTCCTTTCATTTTGCCTCCTATCACAGTGCCTGATAGAGTAGACACCTGATCCCCATCTCTTATTCTTGAAAAGTCCCTCTTAAAGTCACTTTAGGGTTTTGTGGATTTTTTTTCCCCCTGATTATAATATTAATACAAATTCAGCACATAAACTATTGCTTTAGGCACCAAAATTTTATAAAGATAAAAAGAAGAAACCCCCAGAGGTAACAGTCATTAACACTCTGGAATATAGCCTTCTACTCTTTTCTTTATGTGTGTATGCACATAAATATATAGCTTAAAGAGGATTACACTATGTATGTCGTTTCGTAGCCTGATTTTTTGCTAATGACATATCGTGGGCGTCTCTCCCCATTGGTAACCATAGATCATCAGTCATTTGTATGTCCCAGTCTTGCAGCGTTCCCCTGTGTGGCCATGTCAGCATCCATTCATCTGCACTTGATGAGCTGGGCGCTCCTTGGTATGTGCCCATCCCTACAAGATGCCGCGAGCACATCTACGCCGACAACTTGCTGCTCCTGTATTTCAGTCCCTGCTCTTGGCCTTGCTTCTTGGAAACTACACTCCCTCAGCAGTTGCTTGGATTACAGTTCTAGAAATGGCAAAATATATACGTTGTCTGTTGCAGGAGGCCTTGGAGACTTAGACAATCCAGTTTTTAATATGAAAATTGGGCTGTGGCATTGCCCTTAAAACAGAAGGAAGTCACAAGTGCCCATTTCTGCCTCAGTTCCTCAGGACATTCTTGTCCCTTCTCCTGTGAGCACTCCATCCCTGGAGTCGCCACAACCTGGGGCTCGTAGCTATTTCCAGAAATGCCCTGTCTGTGAAATTGCTATGGACAACTGATCAACCCGGGGTCAAGGGTTAATGAATGTTAGTAAGAATATGGGGAGAGGGGCCAGACTGGGGATCTGGGAGTTTGGGGAATGAACTACTCCTGTTTTAATTTCCCGGGATCGAGTGCATCCTGGGGAATCACAGGTGGCTGAATCTGTGTGAGGACCCAGCCAGATATGAAGGTAGAGCTGGGGGAGCATTGGGGGGTGGCAGTGAGAGCTAATACAAATACAAGCCCCAGAAACCTTATTTATTATTTTTCATCAGCCAAAAGAAGGCAATTTTTAGATTTAGATTTTTTTTTTTTGATGAGCTGTCACCATGGTGATAGAATTGGAAACGGAGTGGGACACAAACAGCCTGGGCTCCGTGCCTTGCCCAAGCTGTCACACGCACCTCATCCTCCAGAAGCAAACTGATAGCGTTCTTTTTCTGACAACATTGCTGTTAGACCATTTGTTGAATTATTTGCCTATGGTGACTCTAAGAGACCCCCAGAGCTGTGTGTTCCCTCTCTATCAAGAGGAAAGCTATCCCTTGGGATCTTTGCCACAGAAAGGTCCAGGTTCCTACATGCCTGGGCTCTACCAGGTAGGGATGACATTTCTGGATTCCCCACAGTGCATCCTGCAGAAGGAACTTGTGAGAAAACAAAATCAAAGACAAGAAACGAGTGAAGAATTTACCATCTGTTCCAGGGAAATTTGAGTCTCTCTACTTGTCTCTGGACCCACTTGGTTTGGTCTCTTGCACATCACGTCTACAGAACCCACCACAGGGCAGAGGTGCTGGAAGAGACATGTAGGACATATAACCTTCCAGAATGATCCAGGTACTTAGGAACCCAAGTTGCTGCTTCCATTACTGAGCTGGAACTATCTGAATTCACTCCTGTTCTTCTTTGAGTGATCATTTCTTTCAGATTCCAGATGGATCCAAGATAATTTTTTAAATCCTCTTAACTCTCTGACTGATTTCAGAACTGTATCCAGAGAAGTCCCTTCTTAACATCCTTCTCTGATTTGGGGCCAGCAAAGGAGGACAGATTGCATTCTAAAACCTCCAACATTTTTTGCCCTGACTCACACTTCCATTCAGGCCTCTTCCCTAAAAAAGGACCAGCGCCATTAATGAAGAGCTATGTCCTAATGAGAAGTAATTTCATTGTACTGATTGTCTTCTACTTCGGTGAGATTCAGATGTGTCTGGAGACTTCAGGAGTCACAGTTGGCCTCCAGTCCCTTGGCCCTATGAGAATTATATACGCCTAGGTAGGAACTGCTTGAAACTGCACCTGTGTTTTGGGTTCGTGTCTTCTCTTCATTTTGTCTCCTCCCCCTCTCCCCCCCCACCCCCTGCAACCCCATTCCTCTGCTACTCTTCTTTAAAGACAAGCAGGGGGTGGTTTATTCTGGGTTGCTATCAGTTTCCTTCTGGAGGATGAGGTGCGTGTGACAGCTTGGGCAAGGCACGGAGCCCAGGCTGTTTGTGTCCCACTCCGCTCCCAGTGACAAACACTGCTGCTCGCCTCCCTGTCCAAATCTGATAACACGTATGTTCTCCCAATTCCGTGCTGTTGCTCTGGAAACGGAAGCATCAGCACGATCTAGAGTAGAATTATGGCTTAGTCAACCTTAAAGTCTCACAGCCCTTCTGGCAACTTCTAGCAGGAAAAGCATATCCACTCCCACTGCCCAGTGAGAGGTTTGTGACCGACAGCTTTCTCTCCCCACTGGGAAAGTTTGCCTCCTAAAGTTAGAGAAGGTGTGTCTGCCCATAGCTCACTTTGGGGGAGTGTAGTTTATTAAAAGAGGTCTCAAACTCGAGAACCTCAACCAAATCTCAGCCCTGCTGCTCACAAGATAAGGCACAATAAGCACGAGCTGTTATCACAGCCCCTTAGAATACCTCTGTTCCTCCCAGGGTGGATGGGCCATTCTGGAGTCTCCCAGTTGCTAGACCTCAGTGCTGCATTCACATTCAGTACTCAGCTCTCAGGATGAAGCTCCCGGCTCAGAGGCTTACCAGCTGGGTGATTGGTCGGGTTCTTCACCTTTCTGATCCTCCCATGGGTTATTCATAAACGGAGAATAATTATGCCTACCTCAAAGCTGGTTTTGAGGATAAATAAGAGAGCATGTATGAGGCCCGTAGCTCAAGACACACCCAACGTGACCCTCTGGGAGAATCCAATTCTCCACCTTCAGGATATAAATGTTTCCACTGGGGAGAGAAAACAGTTCTTTCCCTTTCCCTGCATTCAGTCCTTCATCTCTTTCTGAAAATGCACCTGCCCTTAGGATACCTGCTCCCCTCTGTCTGAAGAGATGGGTGAAGCATGGGTGGGAAACCCAGCCTCTGGCTCCCTTACTCACACACTGACACACCCACCCAAGCTTTTCTATCTCTGCTAGTGCCCTGCAGACATGGCCTTTAGTATGGTGGGAGAGCCTAAGAGTTTGTGGCACAGGAAGATGAAGATTATAGTAGACAACCATGAGAGAAGGTAGCTAGGAGTGGGAAGGAAAGAAAACAGAGGGTGGGAATGAGGAGGGGAGAGAGAGAAGACTTCCCAATGTACTTAGAAGTCCCCTAGGTTCCTAGAAGCCTTTGGGGAAAGTTTACCATAACTTCTTCTCAATGCCACCAGACTCCAACCCAAAGGTTCAGAGCTATCAATAAAGAACATAAGGGCCTGTGAAAATCTTTAGTCTTATAATCATTCTTCTTTAAATGAAGCCCTAACATAACACACTCCCCCCATTTTAAATAGAGCCCTAACATAACACAACCTTTTTTTTTTTTTTTACAAAGAACAAACCATTTTTTATTGTAACGGAGTAAGTGAAACCCCAAGGCCATCTTTGCCGAGGTACTCCCTGCCCAGGTACCAGCATGTGGGCCTCATGGAAGAACTCACCCCAAAGCCCTTGGTTCTCAGGACCTTCTTAGAGGCGTGCTGACATTATCCATGCCTGTGTGCATCTGGACATTTGTGCAGCTCCGCACCAAAAGATGGGCATCCAGAGTGATCAAAATGTGGCTGGTGTGACCATAAATAACTTAAGAAATTTTCAGGAACACACAGAAAGAAACTGTGTTCAGATAATGGAAGTTAGAGCTTCCGTTTCCTTAGGCACCTTCATATAGGCAGAGAACATCATTTTTGAGTGAGCATCACTGGAAGTACAAAGGCTACGGTGCTTTCACAAAGAAGGTGATGCATTTTTGCTTAGTACCTGTTCACCTTTTGCTCATTTTCTTGTGGAGCAAAGCAGGGCTTTAAGCTTGAGTGGGGTGAGTTCCGTCTTGGTGTGCTTCTGTGTTTAAGCATAGAGCACTTACTCTGTTGTTTACTTGTCATGCCTCTTGTTCTCCTCAGGAGGGGAGTTAGGGCAAGTGCCAGAGAATTCTGTCACCTTTACACACCCTATGTTTCATCTAAAACAGTGAGGAGCCTGAAATCACTTCCATCAACCTCTTACCCCAGACACATTTTGTCCAACAGGATACCCTTAGATGCAAGAAACATTGGTCTCTGGCTCACATAAAACCTTTCATTATTTTCAACAGCAGGATTATTTTTGTACAAGGCAAACATAAGAAATACATAGTGGATATAAACTCAGTCTGCAAACATCAGTATATATAACGATTTCTCACACATGCCCACTTTCCACAAAAACTAAATCTTGGGCACTTCTGCATCCCCCTGCCCCCTTTCCCAGGGCTGTGTCAAGCTCCAGAGTATTTAAATGGTGCCCACATACAGAAGAGGGTGATGAGCATCTAGTTCATGGCACTTAAGTTTGTCTACCTTGGCATCCAATAAGACAACCACCTCTCTTCATCCAACTCCCTTCTTCTCTACAGTTCTGCCCAGCACAGGAAATTATCCTTCTACTTCCTTGCTCCTCAGAGGCTCTGGGAAACTCTCAAAGACTATCTTTCCTGCAAGGCTGCTAATTGCTACCATGAATCTGTTATTCTCTGATGCTCCTGCACCAGGATAGAGTAAAGGGAATTCTGAGAGACCTGGCCACCTCACTTGGCTCTACCTGGCAGAGTTATGTCTCCTCAGACCTCAGCTTCTCTCATTCCTCTTCATCCCATCCATGTCCAGTCCTGGTACTTGGGAGAGAGAGGTTAAGAAAGGGGTCTCTACCCCATGCCTATCTGTGTCTCAACTCCCTTCATGATCCTTTTAAATATTTTCCCCAGGAGGAGAAATCTTTGGAGGAGGGAGGTTACTAATTCTGACTAATCCAGTATACCCCAAGTACACTTAGGGCTTAGATCAGCACGGTCCAACAGAATTTTCTATGATGGACACGTTCATTATGGTAGCCACAGCTACATGTGACTGGTATGACCAATGAACTGATTGTTTAATTTTAATTGACATAAATTCAGATAGCCACATATTGGACAGCACAGGTCTAGATTTTTCAAACTTAAAAGCCAAGAGTTAATGTCTTTGTTCTCTATATTGTATAGGACAATCCACCCTAAGGCAAAGGTGGACTATATCCTGTGTTCTTGGATACGAGAAAGTGTATGAGTATTGGTGGGTGCGACATGGAACATATCAGTTATCACTTCAAAATACTCTCCCACCATAAATAAATAAAAAGTCATGCTGTACTGGTTCAATCAGTGGGAAACCCAGAATCTGCCCATTGCCCATCCCTTAAACATTACAGAAGATACTGAGGCACCTCTGAAGAATCACAGGGATTCTTGGAACTTGCTTTGGAAACCACTGAGCTAGTTATATCTAAAATCCAGTCTGGTTCTGACATTTTCAAGATGTAGACTTGTTTTGATGAGGAAGTCATACCTTCGAAAGGGTGGTGACTTGCCTTAAGGTACATAGCTAATTTTTGCAGCAAAGATCTGAGAGCCAAGTCTGCCACACCTTATCAGAACTCTTTCTTTCCCCTGTACTTCATGGTGTTCTCTAAGATTCTAGCCTTAATGCTAGACTGTTCCATATCCCCTGGAAATAATTATTTCCTGGGGAAAAGAGCAAGTCTCCTCCTCTAGCACTGTGTGTGGCAGAGCATCTAGCAGTCATCAGTGGGGGGAATAAACTCATCATGCTGGCATTGCAGGATGTGAGGAGAGCCCTCAGAAAAACGGTTCCTGTAACCACTGCCCTGATTCTCCTCCACCCTTCTCTTGCCCGGTAAACAAGTAGCAACCCCTCATTTCCCATCCTGCTTTTGAAGATGCCAAGGACCTCACTCTGTGTGTAACTCTAACTTTTAAAGATTTTTTTTTAAGATTTTATTTATTTATTTGAGAGAGGAAGAGAGAGAGAGCAGGAGCAGGGGGAGTGGCAGAGGGAGAGGGAGAAGCAGGCTCCCCCCCACTGAGCAGGGAGCCCGACATGGGCTGAGCCAACTAAGCCACCCAGGAGCCCTTCGGCAAACTTTTTATGCAAAAAGCCAAATAGGAAATATTTTCAGCTTCGCAGGCCATATGGGCTCTGTCGCAAATACTCACTTGTGCCTTGCAATATAAAAGTAGCCGTAGACAATATGTGAACAAAATGACATGACTACATTCCAATAAAACTTTATTACACAAACAGGCAGCAGTCCAGATTTAGCCTGAGGACTGTAGTTTGCCAATCTCTTTTCTAGACCTGGGAACACACAGAACAGGAACATTTTAGACTATTTGCAAAGAACTGAAAAAAAGTACGTGCATTTTCTCTGGCTGCTGGAGGCAGCAAAAGAAAAGGGTTTCAGAGAATATAGGAGTCGAAGGACTTATTTAATTAGTTCTTTATAAAAGAGAAATGTTTTCAGCTGTGCTTCGAAGGAAAGCCATGATAGCTATGAAGAGAACGTTTATTAAAAATGTAGATTTCAGAATTCTACCCTCAGTATTTTGGGACAGGGCCCAGGAATCTGCATTTTTGGCATGCTTCCCAGCTGGTTTTAAACAAATGGTAGAGGCGCGGTGATCACAATTTGCTAAATACTGCAAAGCTGTTAGTTTTTGTGACACTCATGGATGTAACAGTTATGATACAATTATGGGCCTTCTGAGTTCATAGGAAATACGATGCAAGGTACAAATTCACTAATCTAGGTAAACCTAATTTTCTTTTTCCTTCAAGCAAGCTATCAGAATGTATGGGAGCAGGAGTGATCCTATAGGTCTTTCCAATTTATTTTTTCTAACTGAATTAGCTTAGGACTCTTAATTAGTAACAAATTGCATATGGCACAACCCACAACTGGTTGTGAAGCAAGGAATAGAATCAAGACTTCCAGTGAGGCTGTGACTGGCAGGCAATTTTGTTTCTTCTAGGCATTCCACCACTCGCTTCCTCTCTGAAAAATGGCAACTCCCAGATCTGAGAAGGGACAGTGTTTGCACTGGCGAGAGAGTCACAGTCGTAGGGAATGTGTTGACACAGTTGGATGATTCCGATTCCTAACACTGTGTCACTTCCCTTCTGCTCTCCACCACTGCAGCTCAAAGTTGTGTGAAACAACCCTGGCCACCGCAGTGCAACCCCGAGTGGGAGGAGGTAAATCAGCCTGGGAGAATCCACAGTGCAGCAGCCGGCCTGGTGTCAATGCTGGGTGCTAATGGGCACCCCCGCAGAGAGAGGCAAAAATGCATTCTACGTGACCTTGAGAAAGTCAGGGCAGGAGTGCCCAGGGAAGGGAGTCCCTTATGCCAGCCCATGTGTTCATGTTCCAAAAATGTAGTTGCAGTAGAAGGAAAAAGACAACTGCCTCTATAACACTGCATGTTAATTATCCTTAAAAAAAAAAAACAGACAAGTTAAAAACAAACAAACCAAAAAACTGTGCAGGCCCAAAAAACCCTAAAGAAAGAAAACTGCCTTGGAGCCCTCTCCTTTCCTCTAGGACCAGCAGTCACCCACCTCCGAATGGGTGCAGACGTTTTCAGTCCCTTGGTAAGGAGACCGCAAAGCACTGAGGAGTGAAGTGCAAATCAATAAGTGTGTTTCCACAGTCAAGCACCCGACTCAGAGATAAGAGGAGGGAGAAAGATAAATTACTCTTAAGATTTCTTTCTCTAGTAGAGGATGGCGGTGCTGCACTCAGATCTGATTCTGGGCACAGGAATTTGCCCTGAACTGAGGTTTCTCCCCAGTCTGGTCCTCTAGCGTGAGGCCCAACAGCCTCCTCTCAGCTGTCTGCCTATAAACAAGGGTTGCCAAAGCCAACCCTTTTCTTCAGTTCAACAGCTTGGCTGTGCCCTGGGGTCAGGGTGCTACTCCAGCACTGAGCAGCCCATCTCCCTAGAAAAGACAGTTTTCATTTAATTTTATTTGGTGCCCTTTGCAGCAGCCCTCTGATGAGTTTGATAAAATGCATACATTCAGAAAATTCAAGGTGGAAGGCACGTTGTCTTTGTTCACTCCTCTCATGCAGACTGGGGACCGCTCAGCTATTTCCGTGTAGATGGGGATCCCCTTGGGAGCTTGTAAGATGGCGGGTTATGGAGCGCCCACCTCCCAGGGATTCTGACTCAGTAGTGTCAGAGGTGGAGTCTGAGAACTTGCATTTATATAAGCTTTCTAGGTAATTCCAGTACAAATGGTATAAATGATGCTGGTAATTCTGAGACAAGTGGTTATTCTGAGATAAGTGGGAAACATACAGGATTGGGGGGAGGGGAGGGCGTTTAGAATTGTTTTTTGAAGCTTTACAGGTAGAACCACAACCTCACTTGGCAGTAAAACCTAGCAGTCTTATCAGCTTTGCATTCAAAAAGGGCTTTGTTTTGTCCAACTGGAATGTTTCTCCAGCTTAAGCCCCTTTTCCTTTCTTTGATCCTCATTGGTTCCAGATTACTTCTCTGACTTCTCCCCATATAAGCAAATAAACCAAATAAAACTTCAGAGCTGCTTCAAGACACCTAGGCATCCCTCAGGCTTTTCTTTCTCTTAGTCTCTTTCTTCTTTTCCTTATAGACAAAATCCCTCTAGAACTCCGTCTTAGGACCAGTTATCCATGCCATTTTGCCACCCTTCCTAGTTACTGCTGTAGCACACGCCTTTGAGGTCAGCCATTTCTACGGGAAATTTGGCCCTGTTGCTCTACAGAGGCTCATGAGAAACATTCGGCTGACTTTGAGGAGCTGGCTGCAGATGGTGTGCAGTTTGGCCTGCCCTTTCTAGCCCTGCTGCAAGCAAGGGTTGGCATAAGCATTATGAATGTCCCCCAAGGTGGCCGCTTTCCTTTCCTTAAAAGCTTCTTTTGGTGAGAGCCTCCAGCGCATTGCCGGGTCTGTGCCTTTCCAGCCCCATTTCATGCCAAGGTTCTTCTTGGCTTGCTGCTTGACTTTTCTGGGTTGGGCACCCCCAGGCCCTGGTGTGAGCTGGGTCATTAGGAAAGAGCAGAAGGGAATGTCCCAGAAGAGTCCAGAAATAGGGATGGGCAAAGAGGAATCACAGATGATGATTGAAGCAGCCTGATCTACCTCCCTCAAAGTAAAGACCACAGGCATCTCTAACTCTAAGGAAGGTCCTACTGTATATGCCACACATTTGCATGATTTTGCCAAGGTAAGATTAATAGAACTGCAGATCCACAATGACTTTTAAATGTAGATTGCAGGACAAGTCCACAGTCGGTGCCAAGTTTACCAGAAAAATGTAAAGAAGTTGCCATCAAGCAGTGAAAGTTTACATCACAAAGGACGAGAGAGTGTGGGCACAGACCAAGTTGCGTTCAAACCATATACTAGCCATGTAACCTCAGAGAAGCTACTTAGTCTCCAGGCATTAGGAGCCATATGTGGAAAAATGATGCCACCAATAATAAATAATGTTTATGGAGCATTTACTACATTCTTAACATTGTGTTAAGTGCTTTATGTAATTTTTAATTGAAAAAGAAACACACCAATCCTATAAGGACAAATACTGTTATTTGTCCCATTTACAGATGAAAAAGCTGAGGCACAGAGAAGGGCAGACTCTGTGCGACTAATAACATGCTCTTAACACTGTGCTGACATCAACCTCCTCTTTTATTATGAGGACTGAATGAGGTGTGTATGAGGAGCTTAGCACAGTTCATAGCGGACAGTGCTCAGCAAATGATAACTACATGTGTTATATATGTTTAATGGATGGGTCCGTCCCAACTGAAGTGATTTTGCAATTTATAGGAATAGATGCACTTAATGAAGAATGATGATACTATGTTTTGCTAAACTTGAACATTATCCGTTATCATGCCCTCTCCTAGGGAGGCTTTCCAGATCCCTAAAGTTCACTCCTCCCATAATCAGCTGATACCTTAGTTGCTAGATTTCCCCCTTTAGCTCTGTCTTGATTTCTGCAGCAGAAATGTTGCAATTTGGGGCGCACCTGTTTCTGTCCTACCACAACTCAATCTGGAGACTCTCTTTTGCTGACTGGCTGGTATGTCTTACTTAATGCTCAACAAGAGACTTGGGGATTCGTCTTAGAACCTAGGAACTAGACGGTTGAATCATAATTGTGGGACATCAGCTACTCCAAACCTTGTGAAAACAACTGCTGATTTGCTGGCTTTCCTGGTCAGCTACTGAGGGGTCCCTGGCCCCTTTGAGGCAGATGAAGAGGACTTGGCCAAGAGGAAGGAAAGAAGAAAGGCAGAAGATGAGACAGAAAGAGCAAGGGAGAGAAAATCAAAAGAGCATAGAGAGAAAGTAATGTTTACATAAAAGTATAGAATTTTTAAACTGGAAGACCCTTAGGGAGTACCTATTCCCATGTCTTAATTTTATCAATGAGGTTAGAACAGTCTAGACAGGTTATTATACAAAGTTCCACAGCTACTGGTTATGTATCACTTTTGGACAATCCCAGCAGAAACTGTTTTTGCCTGTCCACATGTGTGTGCATGCATGCATATTGCCAAACTCTGGCTTCTGGAACCCCACTGCTCACTGGCTCCTGACACTCAGAATTCCAGCATCCCCTTGCAGATGTGCCCACAGCCATTAAATGCACACCTGCAGGAGCTCTCCCACCACTGGCTTCATGCCCTAAACCTGCCCTAGCAGGAGCATTCCATCCTGAGCATAGGGGCAGGTAGTGGTAGTTGCCATGACAACTGCCCAGGAAGGGGCAGGTAATGGTAGTTGCCATGACAAGGAGGGTGGCCAGAGCTACTCCTGTTTTGTTCTTTCATAATAGACAGAAACTCCACACTGGGCCAAATGTATCTACTTGTTGAGGGTGTTGCTTTGTCTTCATTTGGTTGGTTGGTTTGCAGTTTGTTTTTGCATGGATCTCTAGCCCTCCTCAATGACCAGGTTTTGCTTTTTGCCCTTTTGGAAGTTTTATCCTGTAGCCTACAAAGTCATTACAGCCTTCTAAGGTTGCTTCTTAATTCTCCTGCAAACATAGCGACCCTTTTCTGCTCTGCTTCCCTTCCTTCCCTGCAGCCCTGTGTACAGAGAACACTGTTGCCCAGCTCAGAGCAACAAAGGAAAGCATTCACGGCCAGGTGAGGGAAACTAGCTTGACATGAGTCTTGACCTGTCTTTTTTTGTTAATCTGTTTTAGACTTAAGTCAAAGGAAAGCCCTGACTTCTGTTCTCTCCGCCCCCCTCCATCTCACTAGGCTCTCTCACCCACCAATGCTTGAGATTTCTTGACTCTCATCAAATTTATACTGACTTACCACTCTGTGTACTTAGATAGCCAGGCCCTCAGCAATTGGGGTTCAGCACATTCACTAGATACAGTGAGAGTATGCAGGAGAGAGAATATGCATAATGTATAATGGCCGTGACACTTCCAGATAAAATGACTTTGAGTTGCTTAGGCCCTGTGTATGATGTCAGAGAGTATGGTCAGTCCATGTGTGTGTCATAAAGCTTTAGGACATCAGCAGTAAAACAGCATAACTATCCTCCCTCCCTCCCTTTCTTCCTTCCTTTCTTCCTTCCTCCCTCCCTCCCTCCTTCCTTCCCTTCCTTCTTTCCTTCCTTCCTTCCTTTTTTCCTTCCTGAATATAGCATTCTCTATACTCCAAGCCCCAATGGCAGACAGGACTCTAGATTTTTGTGTGTCACTTTATGAGTCTTTTACTCCTTTCTCTCTTCTCCTCAGTGCAAAAACTAGCAAGTGCCGGGACCATAGCCTGAACAAGACAGGTAGAACTTCTCTTCTCAGGGATCTGACAGTCTAGGGGGCAGCAGGCAAGCGCAAGTGAGCAAACAGAGACATGAGAGGCTTTGGGCTAAATGACAGGAGACCATAGGAAAGGCGGATGTGCAGAGGAGACAAGAGACGTGGTACTTTCTATGCAGAGGTCCGGGAAGGACTCTCTGAGGGGTGGACACCTGGTCAGAGACCCGAATGAGTAGGAGGAGCCAGGCTTGCTCAAAAAATATTTGTCACCCAAGGAGCTGCCTCTGGCCCTGTGTAGCGCAGGTTTACTCCCATGTGGGACTTCACCTCAGAATGGACTTGAGGAGAGGTCAAGCAGCTGCTGAAAGCAGAGTAACCCAATCTTGGGGATGAGCTGGCCCTTAATAAGCATCCGGGTCCTTCGAAAAATGAAACCTGTGGTCAGGTCCCCCCGAGCAGAGGAGTCGAGTTTTAATTTTAATCATGAAACCAAAGAGATGCCCCTGCCTATATCCCATTTTGCAAAATTTCACCTTCCCCTGGAAGAGGGGTTTCCTGCCTTGGATCTTGAAGGCCCTGATATGCTTACCTCCTGTGGATCCTGGTTCTCTGAGTAATGTTGGACATGCAACCTCGGTGGCAGGCTCACGAGATGGTAGGGTGGAAGCAGAGGCCCCAGATGTTGGATATGAGTGGGTGATGAAAAGCATGTGGGAGGTGGGGACTGGTTGCAGATTGTTAGCGTTCAGATTTGTGGGCTACAGCTCGAATTATGACATCACAGAAGGATGGGACAACTTATGAGTCCAGGAGCACGAATATGGCTTTTCCTCTCCTCAGTTTCCACGTAGCCAGCAAAAATTCTGCTAAACACAAGATGGAGCAATGCAGCAGAAAGATAGGCAGTGTCTGCAAAAGACCCCCTGTTGATAGCTCACTTTTTGGCACCTGCTATGTGCTAGACACTGGGGTAGACAGTAGACATGGATTATTTTCCTTAACCCTCACAATATGTGACACAGTAGGTCACAGTACTAGTCCCATTTTATAGATGCAGAAAGTGAGACTCAGAGAAGTGAAGGAACTTGCCCAAGGTCCTCCAGGTCATATGCAGTGGCCAGGACTTATCTTGGGCCTGACTTAAGAATCGGGATTCTCTGTATTCTTCACAGTTGTGCTTCACTGCCTGTTTGCTTAGGCACCAGACGTGCCAGAGTAAGACAAATGGAAAGAGGTGACCTACCTTCTTAAAGGCGTTTTCTGAGATGATTTCTAAAGAGATGTATGGGCAACTTTCCAGAACTCGCTCAGTAGTTAGTTGTTTAATAGATGAATAAGTGGGATCAGAGGTGGGGGTGGGAAGCAGGGAGAAGGAGAGACATGAGTGGAGAATGATTTCCAAGGCTGGATCTTTTCTTTATTTGACTCTAGTAAATTTTAACAAGGCCCTTAATGAAATCCCAGCGCTTAGCAGAGCCTCTGCGTTTACAAGTCACTGGCCTGGGGCGGAGGAAGGGAACTTGGAATTCTGGCGCAGAGCTTAGTCCTGCTGACCTGTGGTCCATTCAGGTGAGCCAGACTGGTCAGAAGGAGCACCGTGCTCTGAGGGCATCACTCCTGCCCAGATACATTTACCAAGAGTCCTGACGCTGGCACTGGAATGGCCCCAGCTCCTTGGAGGACTTGCCCCAGGTCAGTGGCTGCCAGTCGATGAGATGTTTGAAAGAAATTCTCAGAGACACTTTTCACACATCTACCGAGCTTCGTGTTATGGTGCTTTGGACACATTACAAAATAGATGTTGGTAATGAATGTTTTGGCAATCATCGAAATCTTTGTCTCATTTCCCAATCTATAAGATGCCCTTTCTCACACCCCAAAACCGACTTCAACCAACAATGAGGAGTTATCGTTGTTAGTGTTAACTATTTAGTGGGAAATAAATAATATTTCTAGTGTATCAAAGTATAAAGAATAAAACATGACAATAAAAATAGTTCCTGTCTTCTAGCACTTCAAAAAAACAAACCAAAAAAAAACAAAAAAAAAAAAGAAAAAGAACATTTTCCTGCCGTTGAAATCCTCTGTATAGAGTGAAAAATGAAATTTTTATCAAAGCGGGCAGTGGTATACATAGGGCTTCCCCAGGATCATATTCTTTATTTCCTACAACATACTTAAAAAAAAAAAAAAAAAGCACCAGCTTTTGTAATGGCAAAAACAGCTGCAGCCCATTTGCTGACAGCAGAACCAGGTAACTTTTCAAGTCTGGTTAAGCTTTTTTTCCCTTCCCTTTGACCTGACGTCAATAAGTAAAGATTTTAGGATGTGTAAAACCCTGAGCTCTGACAGAGTGGGCCCCTCCCCCCCAGGCAGTGGCTGTCTTAAGTGTGCTGGACAGAACGTTCCTCCAGCTGCCCTCCTCAGGGCTCTGCAAAGCATCCCCAAGTCTGGTCTCCTTCTCCAGAAATCGCCATGCACACCATCCTCACTGAGTAGCAGGGGAATCAAGCCATCTTATTTGTAGGTGGCTGTCACCTGACCCAGACTATGATGAACTCAAAGGATTATCATCCAAAGTCTTGTCATCCCGGAGCCCACGGGTGATGGAGACCCTCATCAAGCACAGGCATTTTCTAGCTCTGGCTCTTCTACAAACCCAAGAGAGGTTATCTGGAACCAGACACCTCTAAAACTTCATGCTTCCCAAAAGCTCGTGAGAGGCACGTGCAACTGAAGTCAGTGGTGTCGCGTCCGGAATGCTCGAGCCTGAGCCAGGCTGGGACTCGGAGGCAGTGCAGGGTCCCAGAGCAGAGCAGTCTGGGAGCTGAAGCCAGTTTGGGTTATAGCTTTGGCCCACCTGGACTTAACATCTTCAGCAGGCTTAGCTTCCTTGAGCCCTGGATCTTCTTCTGGAAAAAATTAGACCCACATTTCTCATCTCACCAGGTTATTGGGAGGGTCGAATGATACAGTATACGTGAAGGAACTTCATATACTGTAAAGCTCTCTAAAAATAAAAGGTGTTATATGTGAATGAGTATAAATCAGAGTGTACCATTTCAGTTCTACAAATGAATTTTTGTATGAATCTCAGATATGAATTTTTGTCCACATCATTTTTGTCAACTTAATTTCTCCTTCAAGTCCAATCCAGGATTGCCAGACTCAGCAAATAAAAGTACAGGACACCCACCCAGTATAGGACATCTAGATTATCTCTGGCACCCGTGGCTGCCAAGAAACCATGGTTGGCACGGCTTGGGTTCCACTCTCAGTCTGGGCCACTGTTCTAGGCAGGCAGTGTCTAAGGCAGAAACCAAGCAAGTTACCTCTGTGGTGCCCCTGACCCCCTCCATCTGGCAGCTAGGGCTAGCTGCTCTCTGTGGTCACACTGGGGAGCTGAGAATTGTTTTGCACAATTATCTCTGGTCCTATGTTTGCCTGGACATATGACACAGCCGCTGCCTTTGGGGGGTGGAGGGTCTTGTTGAGGCAAGAATCATGAGGTTGAGTCCTCTTTGCCTGAGCACCCACAGTCCCAGCCTCAGTCTCTCTCCGTCTCTCTGTCTCTGTCTCTGTCTCTCTCTGTGTCTCATGCTCTCATTCTCCTCCTGCCTCTGCCCCCAGCCCAGTGATGTTACTTTCCATTCTGGAAGAAAGCCTCCTTCTACCTTGGTTTTCTCCAGTTCCCTTTGCCTCTTCCTCCATCCAGTTCCTCTTTTGCCCCCTTCGTTCTCCACAAATCCTGTTGGTTCAACTCTGGGCATGAGCTTTCAGACTATCAAAGCCAGAGAGTCTTGTGAGGGACTTCTCCTTTCTCTCTGCTTTGTACCATCTCTGAGGCAATGAAGTTAAGGCTGATTGGCTATGTGCTTGAGAAGAGAAGATAGGAGAGGAGAAAATAGATGAAAAATAGATACAAATTAATAGTTCAAAATATGTCCCAGCCATAATTAAAATGGTGCTCATTTAGCATGTACTTAATTACACCCTGTGTTGGAGCATTTCTCCACTGGTCTTTTCCTGCACTACGACAGGCACTCTACTTTAGCATGTCTGCTACCTCATCTGAAGTGAGAGCTCAGTGGCTTATAGCTACTTTGTGTGATGTTGGGCCGTGCCATCAGGATGCTAAGCACCTTCCAGGAAAGCTGGCTGCTCGGGATGACAGCAGTGGACCAAATATTACCTCCATGGATTACTGTTGGTTTGTTCTTCATCAGCATAGATAGATAGCTGAGTGGGCTGGAGGAGCCTGGCACAGAGAGGTGATGTGGAAGGGAGCTGGTAACTGCGTAGAACGCTTGCTCTTTGGCAAAAGAAGGAGGAGAATGTTTGCAAATGGACTACCCATGTGACACTTGGCGTCATTTCAAATTAATGATGTCTTTCGGAGGAGAGTCTTACAGACCTTGTCAGCTGACTCAGTCAAGTTATGATCATCCAGAGACACAGCTACATGGGATCTGGAAAGTGAATTCTTAGGCTGTGGGTTTTCAAAGTTGCAGGGGAGTCCATGAGGCAGAATGGAAGTTTCAAGAGGAGGAAGATGATTTTTTGGTTTGATACCTTTTGGGGTCCTTCGGCTTTGTGTCCCAAGGCAATCCCTCTCTCCTGATTGACAATTCCTGGTTCTTCTAAAAAGAGCAGTAATTTTTGCTCATATTGAAATGTGACCTTGGGTGCAAAAAGCTCAAGCTGCCTTCGCTCAAATCCCAGCTCACTAACTTACTAGTTGTGTGACCTCAAACAAGTTAGATCATCTCTGAACTTCAGTTTCCTTGTTGGGAACCAACAGAATCCTGCCAGAGATGGTTTCTTTCCATCACAGTGAATTGATTTTTTTTTTTTTGCTTCTTTTTTTTTTTTAAGATTTTATTTATTTATCTGACAGAGAGCGAGAGAGAGCACAAGCAGGGTGGGTGACAGGCAGAGGCAGAGGGAGAAGCAGGCTCCCCACTGAGCAGGCTCGATCCCAGGACCCTGGGATCATGACCTGAGCTGAAAGCAGATGCTTAACCCACTGAGCCACCCAGGCACCCAATCTTTTTTGCTTCTTAATCTCTATCTTTTCCTGTATGGACTTCACTCAGGAGGATAAAGTTATCATCACTTCACCAAGAACTATATAGAGCGGGGGGCATATGCCCAACATGGCAGCAGGATGACCTCTTTCAGCCGGTAATACCTCAGGAAAGTGGCACTTCTCCTCAGACTTGGCTCCATGAAACCCAGCACCAGAACCCCCTGTCTGGCTGGCTGCTTTGCAAGGGTCACTGTTTGATACCCCATTAAGGCGACAGGGAAAAGGGAGGTTAGCACGGAGGATTAACGTCCAAATTAACACCCAGAGATGATTGCATTGTCTCTGAGTGTTCCAGCTGGAGAAGTCCCGGAAAACCCAAGGTCTCTAAAGGCAAAGTGTGGGCATGTACCTCTGTATGTACAACATAACCGAATTGGGAAGAGGCCGTCTTCAGCTCTGATAAATCTGAGGAAGGAAAGCTGTTGAGAGGAGCTTTTTCCTCTGAGTAAGCCAGGATAGTCAGAATGGTAGCAAAGCAAGTAGATACGTATTCAGTCAAGCAGGCAGACTGCAGTATATATAGGCAAACATACATGGGCTGTGCACCCCAAATACACACTTTCAAGTGCACACACACATGCACAGGTATGATGTAAACACATTTACGCACCTACCTAGAGACTCCCAGGCCCTCTCTACCTAATCTCATTTTAAAGTCTATTATTTCTGAATCAAAGAATATAGAATGAGGCTGGAGCTAGAAGAGTAACCTCATGTCCTGGCCCTTCATCCTTGATGGTCGGGGCAGGTCCCCTGAGTTTGCCAAGGAGCCGCGATGATAGAACATGAGAGACATGCAGGCCTGCAGGTGGCAGCTGTGGAATGAGGTGGGCAGAGCTGTGTGACAGGAGGGCCAGGGCTCACCCAATACCCAGGCCACTTCCTGGGCACCACGTGTGTCTCCTCATCCTCTGCCAGGGAATGACAGCTGAGAAGGCCAAGGGGCTTGGTCTTACTCTCTGGTTGGCTTGGGTAGGAGGCACTCATGGTTTCTGGTAGAAACCATCTTATTTAGGAAAACTTTGGGCAGGAAAAAACAAGTGGAGGTGTAGGGCTGGCTTTCTCTCATTGGGTTTTCAGATCCTGTTTCTAATAGTAAACACCAGGCTGTCATCGGCTCTTTGTGCTCAGAGAAGTGGGAGTGTGTGTGTGTGTGTGTGTGTGTGTGTGTGTGTGTGTGTGTGTGAGAGAGAGAGAGAGAGAGAGCAGGGGGAGACGGGTGGGGGAGAGAGTCTTTAAATTTTAATTGGTCTGCAATGAAAGATTTAACTGTTTAAAAAACAAAACCCTCTTAGTCCCAGACCACAACTTATGTGCTAATGTGGGAGGTTAGGGGCTAGTGAAGAAAGGAGGAGGGGAGGGGCAGATTCCTAACGGATCCCGTGGGGAGTTGTGCTGTTAAGGGATAGGGGAACCAACAATATGGACAGTGGAATACAATCCCGATCTACTAACTCTCTACCATCTCTTAGGTGAGGAAGGGAATCTTTGCTTTCCTTATTTTTAAGATTATCCCATAAGTGAAATAGATGATTAGGGCATGTGAAGTTGGTTTAAGGTTTAGCATATGCCCTGCTTCAGAAGATGCCCTGGCTGGTGGATGGTTAAGCTGTAAAGCCCCTAAGTACAGTGATGTCGTGGTGCCTTGGGGCTCAGGCATTGCCGTCGGCTAAGATGATTGTTTACTTATCTGTCTTCTCCTTCACTCAGATTATGAACCCTAATCCCATGGCATCCCTCAGCCCAGCACAGTGCCTGGTACTGAGGAGGTATCAGCAACTACCTGGTGGATTTTCTGCGGACATTTGGGGAAAGTACAGCCCCTAAGTTCCTGTGGTCCTGATGAGTTCTGTATGCTGCCGTTGGGTTGCAGCATGAGCCTTAGGTAATAGAGCAGATGGCCCGGGAGGCATCTTGCACTGTGTTTGCTGAGGTTGTGTTTCATCCCCACCCCCCACAGCTGAGGTGACTATGCCCTCCAGAAAGATAGGGACCCTGTCTTCCCTGCTAAATTATAGCTGCCACTCTAGAAAAATGTCTGGAATGTCATGGGTACAGTAAGTGTTTATTGAATGAATGAACGAATGAATGAACGGGTGAATGAATGGATGTTACAGCAGCATTTTGTCCCATACCCTGGTTGTCCAGCTGGAAAATGTACCTGGGGATGGACATACCGGCACTTTCCCTGGCAGCATTTGCAAATCCATTCTAAATGGCACTGAGTTGAGCTGAACTTAATGCCTCAGTTCCTGTTTAACAGGTCATCAGGGTAGACTGTGGTGGTGGTGGTGCCGACCATTAACTGAGAGCCTGCTGTGTGCCAGGAACTCTCTTACACATTTTACATGCGTCGTCTCATTGAATTTTCAGAGCTGTTCTGTAGTGCGCTTACTCGAGCTCTCTTTCCCAGTAACCGTAGCTCAGAGTAGGTTAACCCACATGTCCAAAGCCACTGAGTTAGGAAGGTGTGGAGGCAGTGTTTTATCTCAGGGCTCTTGACCAACCCCAGAGCCCCTCCTCTTACCTCCCTGTCTTGCTGAGCAATATCAGACTCAGCGTTGGAAGAAGGCCTAGAGGGGTTAGTAAGAGCGGCAGAAGAAAAACAAATTGTAGGGAGTCTATTATGCTTGATCTTAAAAGTCTTGTAATGATCTTATTTTCTCTGGAGGACATTGTGAAAGCCAATGATTTACCATGCCCCCTGGCTAGGGGAAGATGTCCAGGCCACCAGCTCTCCCTACTGCGCCTCAGGGCTCTGAACCTAACCCAACAGGGACTCCAAAGGAACCATTCCCATCCACTTATATTTCCCTTCGACGCACAGAGTATCAGCCCCTCCGATTTCGTGGAGCTTTTTTTTTTCCCAGGCAGGTCATGGGCTTCTAGCCAAAAATCCTTTCAATTAATGGACTAGGAATAGCACCCACGAAGAAAATTAGAAACAGATAAGAAGAGAAGGGCCTCCGTGCTCAGAGCAGAGGAAGGGAATAATTCTTGGATTATGCTGATGATTTACCAATGTTTTCCTAATGTGAGAATCAGTCAGCAGGGGCCTGAGTTTTTTATGAGGGAGGAACCTCTTCCAGACAGCTCACTCCCCAACAGCCCCGATAAATCCTCACACCCCCACTTCCAGTGAGAACGTTGCCCCCTCCAGAGTCACGGTGTCAAAGCCTGTTTAGCTGTTCTTTACGTATCAGCCGCAACCCCAACATTAGTTCATGCTTGGAATATGAAGCCATTTCATATTTATTCTTGTTTTATCTGGCAGGGAGCCTTAAAAGAAAAAAAAAGAGTCCCCTGCTGGTGCTGTTCAGCTCTTATATCTTTATAGTCTCTTGAATTGATTTGACAGAGCAATCATAGGCCATGGGTGAGACTAAACGCCTCTCTCAGCAACAGTCTGGAAGAATGGACGAGACTGCACAACTTACCTCCATGGGGCTAGTCCAGCCACATCCACGTGCCACCCTGAGGGGGTATGTGCATGTTCTCACCTATACTGGACCATGCAGACCGGTACCATAGAAAGAGTGTCCTCATGGCCCTTGTTCAGTGGGAGCTTCTGAAAAGAGCAAGGGTATCTGGGGAGCCATTAGGAATGGCTTTCACCACAGAACATTCTAGAAACTGAATGGGGTCGGACTTCCCCAGAGGAGTTGCAGGCTCTTGAAAAGACTTCTCCAAAGCCACACCGAGTTCCAGGAAGATTTGTCAAGTGACATGGCCTGCTGAGAAGCTAAGCTTCACATTTTGCAAGCTTCATATAAGTCAAAGGGTTTTAACCCAAAGGGTTTAACCCAAGGGACAGCGACTTGAAAGAACATATGAAGGTGTGTGTGTACACAGACATACACTCGGTTTTCTGGGAAAAGACTCTATAGATTTTAGTGGGTAAACAGAGGGGTCTGTGACCCCAGCAAGCTTAAGAACCTATGAACTAAGGAAACTTTCACTGAAGGTCTGAGATGATTTTAAGTACAAGTCACACAAACTTATTTTACCATCTGTGTACTTGTTTTCAGGTGGGTTAAAGATACATATATAACTAATATATCACATTTATGATTTTGCAGATATAATAGATTATGCTAAGTAAACATAACAGTCAAGTTATTAGTGGGTAAGGATAAAATAAGTAAATAGCAGTACAATTCTATGTATCTGTGGTAAAATTCGCTTATGGTGAATTGGGAAATACTTTGATTAAGGAAGAAAAACATGGACGATTCCAGCCCTCACAATCTCTTGTCCCAATTATGGAGACGTTTCTCAATTAGACTCCCGATTTTAGTCTCTCCCACCAGCTGCCTGCACACCACTGGGCCTTCTATCATGCACTCAGCTCATAAGGCTCTCCTGCTCCAGAACACATAATAGCTCCCTGTGGCCATCACATTATGTCCCAAATCTTCTAACTGGGTTTTCAAGTCCAGCCTCCTACCTGATGTTAGCCCCACTATCTCCTGCTTTGGAAACTCTTCTCCTGCCAGACCATTCTTTTCACTGTCCTCTCCAACTCCATATTTATTTCCACCCTGTTGCTTTTGCCATGTAATTACCTCCATATCCTGTGCCTCTTGTTTTTCTCTTGAGCCACCCCTCCCCCCAAAAATCTGCGGTTCCCACCAGTGTTTTCCTTCTCTGGAATATCGCTGCCTTGCCATTCTGCATGTCAGAAAAAAAGGGAGACTTTTGGTTAATTACCACTTCGTTTGGCACCAGTAAGCCTAGACGTGGAGAGGAGCTACGGCCAGGAGTCTAAAACTTCCCTTTTGGCTTGTTGAACTTGTTGACGAAATGGGATAAGTTTGGGATTAATCTTTGAAAAACAAGTGAGATAAACTGGATTCCAGAGATACTAACTCCTTGGTCCTCGTCCCAGCGTAGGTTATCAAAACCAAGAATTGTTCATTTTTCACAGTTTATGAGGTTTATCTTCGGCCTGTCATGAGACGCTGACAGAAAGATGAAATTGGTCTGTTTCCAGTCTATTTCACTCTCTGATTCCCGCTCTTATAACAAATTGAAATGCTCCATTATAAACACTTGAGGAGGAAAAAAAAAAAAATAGAGGCGTGAGCAGTGAATGTGCATGTTACTTCTTAGAGTTATTTTGCATTTTTTATCTACATTTTTTTTATCATGAAGGCCAAACTCCAAAGGTGGAAGGCCTCCTCCGTCATTCCAAGCAGAAGGTGAATTTGAAGTGATCTAGTCAGGGAGAGTGACTGCAAATTGCTCTATGGGGGTAGTTTGAGAACTTTTTGTTTTCTCAGGGTTAGACAGAGAAGATACAGGTTCACAAAATGAGGGATGGAGAGGCACTAGATGTGAGAAACTTCTAGAAGTGTTGGCTGACATGTTTTCATTGCATCCCCATCAGACATTCATTAAAAAATAACAAAGCATTTGGATAAACGTGAAAGTGGTTTGAGATGTGAAGAGTAGGATGTATTTGCAGAAAAGCCTTTTTTCATTTGAATGGGATTCTTTATACCCCTCTGACACATCACAACTTTACTAATACATAAGTTGACAAGGTAATAGACTTCTTACGGGCAACTTGCTCCCTGCAGAATTCACTAAAAATGGTTTCTGAAATGACTCAAATGACAGATTAGCAGAAATAGTTCAAGAGAGGTTTAGAACTAAAACCTCCAATTGTGAGCATCTAGGATAAAATAAAGACTGACTTAAAAAATCGTTTCTCAGGACTGTTATTATTGAACAGTGGATTCATTTGTATTTATCAGATAGATGTTTACTGAATGCTCAGGGTTTTTATAACTGGCAGGTGTGTGTCTTTCTTTTTGTGCCATGTTTGTATAAAGGTAATTTCTGGTGATTCTTTAGTGAGGTCGAACCAGGCCTATAATGTTCGACTCTGTATTCTATGATTCATCTCATGCTCTGACTTCTAATACCATAAAGTTTCTGTTATTTATTCTTACCTAAAGGTTTTTTGGTTGCCTCTATTATTTTTAGGCTGTTGAGCATTTTCTGTGTTTTCTTCATTGTGTTTCTCTTTGTATAATTCTGAATTGTAGATTTCAGCTTTAATGTAGCTGAAAGAACTTTCCAGTTATGGGAAGGGTCGGGTTAATAACGTTTACAATTCTGTGTGTTCTTAACTAATTTTTTTAAGGCAAGGCACACATGTGTTTCAGAATTCCCGGCCTTGCCCTGGCTGGCCCAGCACAGTGGCTAGGGGCACAGGCCCTGCTGGCAGACTGTCTGGACTTGAACTTGGACCCCTACTCACCTGTGTCACCCTTGGCTACTGGCAGATCATCTTGTGCCTCAGTGTCCTCATGTGTAGAACGGAAGTGAATAATAGTCCACCTGTTGCTATACCTACCTGACAGAAAGCATTCAGTGTTATCTTTTTTTTTTCCATGTAGCAATCTAGAAATACTGTATAACTTCTTAGTAATGATCACAGCATTTGAGCACTGTTTTTTGTAAATGGTGGGAAATGCTTGACCCCCACTTATTCTATTTCCTTAGAGGGGCAGGAACATCCAGGCCCCAAGAGGAAAAATTATGAAGGGCCTTCAGGCTGTCTTCCCTCTCCTTCCCTCGCTTCTCCCTACTCCAAACCCTAAGCCACAAAACCTTTGAGGTTAAGACAGCCATTAGAGCCCAGCAGGCTCCTCGTTATATAGATCTGCCAGCTCACAGGTGGCATCAGCTCTGTGCCTGCCACCACAGAGCCTGCCCTTGGGGTGGAGCCAGGATTGCCTTTGTGAGGCCTCTGGACACACCCTCTGTCCATACTCCTGGGGTTTGTCAGCGTGAGCCAGGGATTCAGATTAAACATGCCTCTTCTGCATTCTCCACCCCCCAACCCCCTGCCAGGCACATTGTCCAAAGTTCTGGGAGGCAACGCTAGGAGGTCTAGTGGTCAGTGGTGTCACATCTTTGATCAGACGACCTTTAAGAGCAATAAAGCCAACGTTCTTTATCTGTTTGATTCACATTGGTCTTGAACTTGTAAGGAATGGGGTTGTGATTAGTTTTCACAAGTACCCCCAAATACCCACACCAGGCTCTGCGTAGTGTTTCACTTGATCTGACAATCCTTGGAAATGGGGATTATCAGTATGTTGATCAGATCAGAGAACCAGACTGAGAGAAGCAGCACAAGGTGAACAGCCTGGTACCTGAAGATCTGGATTCAAACCCACATCTGTTTGACTGCAGAGCTCAGAGTCTTAGCCCCTCACCAGAAGTTCTCATACTCGGAGGTCTACCCAGGATCCCCCAGAGGGCTCATTAAGCTAGGCCCCTTCGCAGAGTTTCTGATTCCATGGGTCTGGGGTGGAGCCCAAGGATCTGCATTTCTAGCAAGTTCCCAGCTGGCGCTGGTCCAGGGACCCCACTGTGGGAGCACTGCTGTATCCCCAACCGCATACTGTCCAGTGGCTGTTTCTTAGTTCCAAGTTTCAGAGTCTGCTGGTACATGAGATGGTATAAAATCTTGGTGCAAAACATTAGAACCGGGAAACTTAGCTTATTTGAATTATTAACTGAGATATCTAAGATCTTGCATAGAAGACGGATCTGTCTGAAAACATTTTACAATTTGTTGTACTTTCTCAAGCTAAATGAATCAAGGAAAGGATGAAGGGATGTGTCACTTTAAGCCACGACAGAGTATTTTATTGTTAAAATACATTTTCTGGTGACATTTTATTCTAGAGATAATCTGGATGACTTTCCTTCTTGTAACTGTGAAACCAGGAACCATCCCTATGTCCTGGGAGATTCCTAGAATTATTACTGAGAGCTTCCACCTGGTTTTGAACATGAACAGTCAAGAGAGAGAGTCAGAGAGATTGGAAATTGGTCCCAAATTCAGGGAAAAGTGATTACATGAAGAACAGGTCCCCTGGTTCTTTAATAGACATCAAAGAGAAGGCCAAATAAGGGTTCTAAGTGGGTTTTCAAGTGCCCAGGAGAAACTCGGATGTACCAGAAATACCATTCCCATGAACCTGATTTTGACCTTAAAAGTCCCCATCTTACCAAGCTGGTTGGAAATGCCATGTCAGTCACTATTTAGGTACCCCCCCTTCTCTCCTCACACATCCCTCCCAGCACAGTTAGGAGTTGGCAAGTGCTCAGAAACCAAAGATGGCTAGCACTGCTCCACCACTGTTGCTCAGGCCCACCGAGGACCCTTGGAACACAGCAGCCCTACTTAGAAAAATTTCTGCTAGGAAAGGGAATTTGGGGTAATTTTGGCTTCCAGGCATTCCAACAGGTATGATTCCTGGGGTCTTTCCTCCTCCTTGGGGCACAGCAAGGAGTAGAGCCTCTCCCAAAATTTTGGGCCCCCTGCATATCTTTCTGTCTCTAATCCCTTTCTAGTTTTGGGGAAAGAAGCCGCTTCCTACCTCTTTTTGAGGCCACTCTCCCTTCAATCGCATTCTTCCCCAGTAGGACTTGATGCCCACTAAACCCAGAGCCCGTAATACTCAACTCTTTCCAGGAGGTGCAGAAAAGTAATTTCATTCTATCCTTCTAGAATGGGAGAAGGGGTCAGAAAACCAGCAGAGCTCAGATATGATCCTAAAACAATGTGACCCACCTTAGATTCAAGCCAGGGTTCTCGGAAGGGTGTACGCTCCCCAGCCCTCCACACTCTCGAGGAGTAGAACCCCAGAGTCACCGAGCTCAGGTTTTGCTAAACACAGATGTGAACTCTCAGGGGAGTAGCTTCCAGGCCTGTGTCCTGGTCCTTGCAGATGTCACTCTTAGGGAAGGGGCTGGCGTTGTCAAATCCCCTCACGTATGGTGCAGAAAGCGGAGTTTCACTAGGATAGAAATAGAGAACACAAAGAAATTGAGGAATCTTTGTATGAGGCAGTGAGTCCCTCCCTCCTGCCATGATTTCCTGGGGTGCGGGGGGGTTGGTGCTCTTACCTTGCCTCACAGCTATAAGAGTGACCTATTGACACAGCAAACCTACAGAAGTCACCTGATTGTCCTGCAACAGTGAAAGGCTCTTAAACCTGCTCAGACCGGGAGCCGGATTCAACTCTTCATCAGCTCCTTCCCAGCTGGGGCCACCCCCTCATGAGGCCAGCCTAAGTCTCATTCTGCTTGCCGGTGGAGGCCAGAAAAACATCTGTAGCTGGGACCCCTCACTGTCAGGAGCACTGCTTCCTGTCCCCCAGCCTGGGGACTGGATGGACTGGCCTGATGCCAAATCACTGAGCAGCCCATAGAGGAAGGGCCGATGAAAAATCTGCTGCCATTAACTTTCATCAGGTAAATTGCCACAAGCCAAGAGTTGTTGAGGGTCAGAGTCGACAGAGTTCCTTACGAGTTTCTGAATTCACTGTTTTTAAGAAACCACACAGTGGCATCGTGAAGGGGTTTGGTGTTATAGCTGAAGCCCCCAAGTATAGCTAAGCAAGCCTGGGGTCATTAGAAGTTATAGATGATTTCTCTTGCATAAGTTTTGGGGGGATAATTACCTAAGAGAGAATATTTTATTGGCGTTCATTAAAAATGAAGCTTTAGGGGCGCCTGGGTGGCTCAGTCATTAAGCGTCTGCCTTCGGCTCAGGTCATGATACCGGGGTCCTGGGATCAAGTCCCATGTCGGGCTCCCTGCTCAGCGGGAAGCCTGCTTCTTCCTCTCCCTCTCCCCCTGCTTGTGTTCCCTCTCTAGCTGTGTCTTTCTGTCAAATAAATAAATAAAAATCTTTTAAAAAATTAAAAAATTAAAATGAAGCTTTAGCCTCAGTCCTCCCTCTTCCCACCTCCCATCCACTTAGAATGGAACCATTTTATGTCACTCTGGTGTGAAATGGGAAAAGATATTTGTAGCTCAAATGTCCCCATGTTGACTTCAGCCTAGGGAAGAGGACAGCAGGCCCGGCTCTGGAAGGGCTCTGTTTGCAGACCGAGCGCCTCTGTATCTGTTCCTCCATCTGAAAGGGCTAAGGCCTCTCTTGAAGAGAAGAGCTTCCCCACAGCAGAAGTCTAGTCAGCCCCTCTTCTCCCAGCAGCCCCCAGCCATCCTGAGCCTTGTGGCACACCTGCTCTGTGCCTGGCACTGTGCTAAGTGCTTTCTTGTACACTAATGATCTTGGCAGTCACCAGTTGAACGTTTGGGGGTGTGAGGGTTGGATGCGTGCTTGTGGTTGGTCAGGAGGAGCCAGAAAGGACAGTACTAGGGGGATTGGATTCAATAGAGATCTTGCTCTGGGAAATCAACCGTAGTTCTCTAGCTGTGTACAAGAATGCAGGCTCACATTTCCAGTGTGTTTTGGCTTTGCTATCTGGGAGTTGGGCTGTGGGCAGAGTTGGCAGGTGCCGGCTTGATGCCGGTTTGCCATGCAAATAATTATGCAAAAGGGCAGGAAGTGGGGGTAGCAAGGAAAGCCACCATTGGAGACCACAAGTTCCCAATCCATTGGAACCATTTCCATCTGACTAATGAGAATCATCTATTTTGCAAATGTGTCAAGTGGGTCCTCTCAGGGGAAGCACCTTCTTGACACTGATGATTCTCAATTTTCTGACAATAGATTAGCTAAGGTTTTTTTTTCTTCTTTATCCCCTAACACAATTCCAGTAATTTTCTTTCATCACTTTGTCATTGAGGACCCAAACTAAGGGTAGTATTATCTTGGGCAAACCATGACTAAGGTATCACAATTAAGAGTGGGGGAAGCATATTTGAAAATTGTGTAATTAATTTGATAGCAGAATAAGTGACTTTGAGCATCCATCCTGTTGGATGATCCAAGTAGCTAATTGGCCCTTGCTCTGTCCACATGCCCCCATTTGTAGCCCAGCCCTAAACAGCTCATTCATGACCGTCTTTCTGCTGTGTGTGCAGGAAAGCCCTGTGCGCTCTCACGCTGTATCAGTCTGCTTGGTCGCATATTCACACACTCAGTTGGATATCCTGAGGTGTAGTGTCCATGCTGCAGTTGAGGGGCATACTTAAAAGATGGGCTCTTAAGTGAGATTGGTTTGAATCTTGCCTCTATCCCCTGCCAACTATGTAATTTTAGGCAGGATGCCAGATTCTACTGTACCTGAGTTCCTTCATGTAAAAATGGGGGTAATGATAGCTCCTAACTTTGTAGGCTTGTTACAAGCATTAAATAAGATGATTCATGGGGCGCCTGGGTGGCTCAGTTGGTTAAGCGACTGCCTTCGGCTCAGGTCATGATCCTGGAGTCCCGGGATCGAGTCCCGCATCGGGCTCCCTGCTCGGCAGGGAGTCTGCTTCTCCCTCTGACCCTCCCCCTCTCATGTGCTCTCTCTCTCTCTCATTCTCTCTGTCTCAAATAAATAAATAAAATCTTAAAAAATAAATAAATAAATAAATAAGATGATTCATGCAAAGTAGAAAGCCTAAGGTATGGTGGATCTTTATAGCCCTAAATATTATTATTCTGTGCATCTCCATTTTGACCAGGGGATGGAAGGGCTGTTAATCTGGAAGGAGAGGTGGGATTTATGTGGGCATATAGATAAATAATTTGGTTGGGCATGGAAGGACACCCAGAGGGATGGATAACTGAATCCTGGGATGTGCCTGTCACAATTCTTGGATTATAAGCAAGTCCCAGGTGAGAAAGTATGGAAAATAAAAGTCGAGGACCATGTAAAAGTTAGGGCTGTTTTTCTATATGTATCCAGAAGATATCTCTTGATTGTGTGTCCCAGAAAGCCCTGAGAGAGAGTCTTCACCAGCCACAGCAGCCCAGCTTCACACCCTTTCCAGCACCAAGGGTCCCATTTCCTATCTGTTCTTCATTCCATGGAGTTCTGGAGCCTTCCAAAGATCCCACAAAGCCTTCCCACTCCACTGCCTCTGGCACAAGGGTGTCTTCAGACAGCCTGGTAAAGTCATTTTCTTCTCTTTCATCTCTTCTCAAAGCTACACAGCTAGCCTGTTGGTGCAAAGTCAGAACAAGAACCCCAGCCTCTGATTTCTCATCGACATCCCCAGATGCCCTATAATCCCAGCTGATTCTAGAAGCCCTCAGTCAGCAGCCGCTAGAAGCCTACATTTTGTAAATGTTATATTTTACTTCTGTTTTATTTGTATTGTCATAGAACATCAAGAGGAATCCAAGGGCTTTGCTAGAACGGGGAAAAGGCAGGATACAGCAGAGAGGGTGGAGCAAGGTGGTGGCTTCCCATGCCAGTCACCATTTCTTCTTGTTTTTATTTTCTGCCTTTCATCATGTAGTCAGGATTTTTTTTTTTTCCTCATTGCTGAAAAAGTATATGAGAAAATAAAAACCCTTTCTATGAATCTTGGTGAGATGAGAGAAAGCATGTTGTCACTTAAAACAGAAAACACTTGCCAGACTAAAGCACCTTCAGAGCAGAGCCTGAGGGTGTGTTGAGCTAATGGAGAGAGCACCCACCTGGGGGATTCTTTGACCTTCACGTGACACTGCCTCACTCTCCATATCTGTACAATGGGCTACTGTCTGTCCTGCCTGCTTCAGACAGCGTACAGGAGGGGTCTCTGAGAAAGCAAGGGCAGGATCTTGCAGGTGGGACACAGGGCTTGTGTAAGTGAAGACTAACATATCAGAGCTCTTTCCCCAACCCCAGGAGCCAGGACCAGAGCACAGAGCCCTGAGTCCTCCATCAGAACAACTTATCAGTGGCTTTCCGAGGACCCAGCCATTCTGCACTTGGCTGACATCTTGGGTTTCCTTAGTCCCTTCGGAGATGGAGAGGAAATGTGTATTTTTCAGTTTGAGAAGGAAGATAAATCTTTAAATGTCAGACCCGAGGCTTAGAGCGAGTACATAAGGGCCGTTTTCATTTGGGGCCTGACAGAGCTGCGTGGGTTTCCCGGCCTCCAAACACCCACCTACTGAAGTCCCAGAGGCTGACCCTCCTTGAGAGGATCGAGGGTAAATCCTGTACCCCTGTCACCCTTTCCAACAAAGAGAACTCTTTGAAGCTCACGCCGAGCTCTGGTGGTCATTATTCTGCATGTAAAGAGCCTTTACTAATACCCACTGGCACTTTCCAGTACAAGGAGGGCACTGTATCAACCCTCACGAAACAGAAATGCTGCTGACACTGGCATATGAGACTGCAATTCCCATCTATGTTCAGTAATCCTGGGAGGCCACAACTAGAAAAGATGTTCTAAGGAGTAGTCAGCCATAGGGAGCCTTGTTTCTCAAACGGCATCCTTTGGAACCCTGAGGTTCCATGACATCTGTCTCAGAGTGAGGCAGAGGTCAGGGCTCAGGAGGAAAGGGGAGGGAACTGGGAAGCCCAGTGGGCAAGGCTTCAGGCCTTCCTCCTCCAGAACTTCTGCTTTCATCTGTCCTTTGTGTCATGGTTCTGGGGACTGCTCCACAGACAGAAGGTTCCTCTGCTTTTAAAAAGAGTTTGAAGACCACTGGCTGATTTAGAGGTTCTGTTCACAGGATTCAAGCTATAATTATATCCATAGGAAAAAGATAAATAAAAACCATTGACAAACCCAACTTAATTAGCCCTTGCATAAAGTGAAAGTAAACTTCAGCAGAGTTCTACAGGATTCGGAGCCGACATAATCTTCTGGATGTAGCTGAGGGTCCTCGCATGTGTCATCAAGCCCCCCTGCTCCTCACTCATGAGGTTGCCTTGCACTGTCTGTGTGCAACTTCCATGGACTCTAGCCGGAGAGTGAGCAAACTGGAAAAATCTTCGCCAGCCCCCATAAGGCGTCTGACGAAAACTCAGGGGGTCACGCTCTTTTCTGCAAGGGGCAACTTTTCAACCACTGAATGGTGGCCCCGAGAGGGGGGTGGGGGAGGGACGAGTCCAGAGGCAAATGCAATGGCTTTGGGCCAAAAAGTAAAACGCACGTTTTCAGGAAAATTAGAAAAATTTGCCTGAGGCAAGTCCTCCTTGCACACTGAGTTCTTATATGGGCCCTTTTATATTGCTGTTTGCTTTGCTTTTAAATAAAAAATGAGTGCCTGCCAGCCAGGGGGCCCCTCAGGCCCTGAAAGGGTCTGCACAGCCTTGCCCCCACCCCCACCCCCAGGCTCCTGGGTCAGAGGCAGATGGGAATTGCAAACCAGCATGAGGGAGATGTGGGGGAAGAGGCAGGCTGGGGAGTCTGGGATGGCTTTGTACATACTGTAAAGGAAAATCAGTGGTGGCCACTCTGAGAAAGGGGCTTTCTCCTCTCAGGTTTCAGGGGCCGGCCCTTGAAAACAATTTGCCTGCTAGAAAGACTAAAAGGGATCTTCACAAGGCAAAGAAGGGAGAGAAGGCTCTCCTGACAGACCACGGTAGCACTCTGTTTTCCCAGGCCAGCATTCCCGCAGGCCTGGCTACAGGGTTGCTGCTGGAGAAAAAAAGCCAGGGTGGACAGTGAGGTTTGGATGCCTGTAATCCACCTCTGAACCTGGGGCAGCAGTGTCCTTCCTGAGACGGGGGCTTCGGGCCCCCTGCTCTCTTCACTGCCAGGCAGGTGGCAGGGCAAGGCCGTGCACTTGCTGGTGGGAGCAGGAACCACGGAGTAATTCACATCCCAGCTGGCCCCTTCCTCCCTGTGAGCCCTCTGAGCCTCAGTTTCTTCATCTCTAATATGGGCACAAGAATAGACCTGCTTTGTAAGGCTTGTGGAAGGAGGAGAGAAGACAGTCTTTATGGAACCCCCAGCTCAGTCCTTGGCACATAGAAACCACTCACGTGTTAGCTGTTATTAATTTAGTTCTGTCTTGTTGGGAAGCAAGCACTCTAATATAGTATCTAATAAGTGTATGTTTTACAATAAAAAAAGATCTCAATGCCAGTCTCAGCTGTGTCAGTTGCTTCCTGCGTGATTTTGGGTAAATTCCTTGACCTCTCTGAGCTTCGCCTTCCCCTTTTGCAAGATGAAGATGATAATGCCCATCTCACAAGGCAGCAGGGACAATAAAAGGTGATGCAAATAAGTGCTCAGCACGGGGCCTGGCGCTTACCAAACAGTGAATAATGATAGACTTCAAATATTACTGCCAGTTTTCACATATGGTATTCTCTCCAAGGAGAACTTAAGTGTTTGCTTTTTTTTTTCCCCTAAAACCTCCTTAGAGTGTGTACCCCAAGCTGAACCAGCCATCAGGTGAGGGACATAAGTACTGATCCACCCAAGAGAGTCAGCCTCCCTATGGGCCCTGCATCGTGGTCCCCTTGAGTCTCTTCTGGGAGCCAGGCTGTTCCTGGCTCTTGGCTGGCACAGGGACATAATTGTTTCCAATGCTTTGATTCTTATCAAATTTAATAAAGATAATGGTCTTTAAGACGGTGAGGGGATGGTGAAAGATAGAAGTCCTAGCTATGAAAGTGAAGTAGAATTAACAGGACTTTACAGGATCTGAATCACTTAAAAAAAAAAAAAAAAGAAAACTAAAAACATGTGGCATGAAAGCAAAGGTTTCCCCTGAGCGTTTGGAAGCTGGGGTAGGACTTTCTCTGCCTGTCCCACCCCCCACCCTCCACCCCTCTGAGGGGTGCAGTTACCAAGGGCAGAAGATGGGCATCCCACTGAAATCCCGAAGGCCCCACATGGAAGAGATCTTGTCTTAGTCAGGCTGTCCTCACAGCTCATCCCCTTCACATCTTTTGGGGAAAGTTGCTTAGGATCTGCCAGCTTGGTCTGAGAACAGGAGCTCAAAACCCTGTTCTGAACTCAAATAAAGAGCAAGAGAGGCTGCTGTGAAATTTTTATGGAGTGAGTCTGCACTTTCTTGTCTCCTCAGCTTAACCTCTTCACTGTTACGTGCCAGCTACATATCTATCCACAGAACTGTTAGAAATAAAGGCACCTCAGAGGACATTCGACCTGACCCCATCGCTTTACAGGAGAAGGAAATTGAACCTCGGACAGGTGAATAACTTGTTCTGGGCCCCACCACTGGGTTCTGGCTGCCCTGGGAGTAAACCCCAGATCTCTCAGATGATGGTCTGTTTCTCAGCTCACTCTCTCCTGTGCTCCCATTTCAGCAGAGCTGTGGGGGCAGCGACTACGGCTTCCTTTTCCAGGGCTTTTGCCCACATTGTTCCGCATTAGTGTGTGTCTGCCTTTCCCATTCTTGTGGGTGTCAGTTACACTCTGATTTGCTTAGCTTTTATGATTCAGCTTACTCAGAGAATTTTTGGAATTACATTAGGTGCAGAGTAGTTAGCTGTGACCTGTCCCCCAGCCTCCCCCTAGTTGGACTTTCCTTCTTGCAAACCCTGAGGAGGAGACAAATGTGGTAAATCCCACAGGAGATTTATCAGCAGCGTCTACTGTGTTCTTAGCAGATTCCTTTCAAGTAGCCAAACCCGAGTTTGAGTCCTCTTTTGTGGGAGAATCACTTGGGTGTGTTCCTTCTGCATGTAGATACTTCCATTCCCAGCGAAGTTTGTTTTGGAAAACCAATTTCTGAAAGTTTTCATTACTAATAAGAATTCTGTGTTGTGAGAATTTTTTTTATTATGTTATGTTAATCACCAACAACAAAAAAGTCCCTTCTTAAAGAGGTATACTTACCATAGTCAATCATTAATGGGCTTGCTTGGTTTGCATGGCTTTGAAAAAGAAGGATTCTTTCTATCCTGTTTTTGCAAAGCTTCCCTGTATTCGGTTCAGCTTTCTAATAAAACTCTTGAATTCAGTGGTGTGTCTCTGAGCAAATCAATTTAGTGCCAGGGCTGAGACTGTGGAGATGTAAATGTCTGATAACACTGAGGGCAGGAGTTTGCTTCAGCAGGATTTGTTAATGAAAATAAATCCAGAAAATGTTGCTTTTTGAAGTGAACAAGGAGGGCAGGTGGCTGGCACCGCTGAGATGGGGAGTGCCAAAGAGATTCCAGGAGAATGCTGGTGCATTCTTTTCTCTGGAGGCGAAATCCAGGCAGGCTACTCCGGCTCAGTTCATGCCCTACCAGTCCCTGGGGGAATCTCCTAGTTAATGCTCCTCCAACCTACCCCACCATACCAAAATGAGGTCTAGGAAGCCATGCCGTCCAGATTAAATTTAAATCCCAGCCCTTACCCTTGGAGAGTGTGTGCCAGTTGAAGAGCACATGAATTACATCCCTAAGCATCTGGTATGAAGTTTGCTTTAAGTTAGATCTTGTAGTCTCCCTGGGTGCATCCTGCCCTGGGTTGCTATTTTCCAGAAGCTATTCTGAGAGAGTGGCCAGGAAGCCAGACACCCCTCCTTCTGTTCCTGTGGCTCCAAGTAGACAGAAGCCCACGGAAAGAGCTGTGATTCCCATCCTGGGGAAACTGGATGTTGTCTGTGATCTCTTCCAAATATGCAATTATAGAATTCTAGGGTTTTGGCAAATTGTGTGCCCATGTCATTGAGAAAGGAAGGAAAACCACGTAGTTGAGTAAGAGGAGCAATGTGGCAGAGAGTTGCCCTAGAGTGGCCAACCATCCCAGTTTTCCTGGAACCAAGGGACTTCCCAGGATACAGGACTTTCAGCTTTAAAACCAGGGAAGTTCTGGACAAAATGGTCACCCCGGGTGCACTTAGGTGCCCCACATCAGCCTCCCTGACACCTTAAGGTAAATACGGGTTGGGGAAGCCCAGCCTAGAGGGGATTTCTAAACCCAAAGGGCTTTCTGATGGAGCCTGGCTGATGGAATGAGGGGGATGGGTGCTAATCCAAAAGGATGCCAAAAGAGAGACACCTTCAAGTACCGGCAGCTTGTTTCATCTGCTTCAGCTGTGCCACTTTGGGCTGCTGTGTACCAAAACAAACTCACAGACAGTGGAAGCAGGAGCTTATGAGGATTCTCAGGTCACCCCTGCCCCCCCTCCACCACCAAAAAGGAAAAAGAAAAGTCATCTCTATATTCCAAAGAAATCATTTCACCTTCTCCCTGTTCTGGGAATGGAAGCTTCCTCTGCAATGGATAGGCTGCCACCTTGTGGCCATAGGAGAATGTGGGCGAGTGCAGGGAACCACAGAGCAAGAAATGCCCCTGGGTCAAAACCAATTCAGCTCCCACCTGCTATGGGGCAGCAAGCTAAGTGCTGTGCAGCTAAGGCTGTAATGAGATGAACAAGGGTAGAGCTTGCTGTACCTATGATAAACAAACACGCTTAGCGAGCTCCCAACAACCCGAGAGGTCGGTGTTACTATAACCATTTCCCAGGTGAGGGACCTGAGCCTAGGAGGTTGTCACTTTCTTAAGGTGACAAAACAAAGAGCTAGAGTTTGAAAGCAAGAGAGTTTGGCCCTAAAGCTCATGGCCTCGACCACTTGGCTGGACTGGAGGTGAGACTAGCTTGAACAGAAACAGGACAGTGCAGAGTCTGGATGGGAGAGATGGGCCATCCTGAATATACAGACACTCGCCTGGTGGATGTGAAGGATGGATGCAAGGCAGGGGGTGGCTCTGCTGTCAAATGCCGTGGAATCCAGAGTAGAGGGAGAGAACTAGAGCTGTGGGCATTACGGGTTAGACAGAAGGCAGGATGGAGCAGCCATGGAAAGACAGATGGGAATCAGATAAACACAGCGAGCCTCCACTTAGCGACCATTAAATGATGTGCTGACAGAGTCTGGGCACAATGAATGTTAGTGTCTATGACCAATATTTACTAGCATGAGTTAACCCCATGCTAACGGTTTCAAACATATTTCGTTAATTTGCAACAACTCTGTGAGATCTGTAGCATTAGGACCCCCATCTCCTAGGTGAGAAAATTGAGCCTCAGAGAGGTTGTCACTTGCCCATAGTCATATGGATGGTGTGTGAGTCACAGTTTGAACCCAGGTCCTCTGACTCGAAGCCTGTGCTAAAACCTCCCCATGTTACTGGTGGAGGAAACCAAAACTGGTGCAGACGTGGAGGGCAACACTCCCAGCATGCGTGGGAGAGTCGGAGTCAGGCAGCATAAAGAAGGGTTTGCCCACGGCAGACGGGCGAGGGTCTAGGAACTGGAGCAGGGGCCTGGCCGGCAATGTTCTGGCTGATGAATGTATTGAGAGCCCTCTCCCTCCAGCTGCCCATGCGGGCGGAGAGCTGCCTCTGCACAGCCTAGGGGAGAGGAGGACCCCATAGTCCCAGGTTGACTTTGCCTTATTCACACCACCGGGAAGTGCGCGGCGGGTGGGGGGGATGACCCCCACATGTCGACCTCGAGCAAGTGAATTCACCCCTCTGAGCCTCAGTCTTCTCACCCATGATATGGGGATCACTGTTTTTGCCCTCCAACATGGTATTTACCTAGCTAGCATCTAGCACCACGGGAGGGGAAACTGTGAGAATTAACTGTAAGAAGGGATACGAAAGGACCTTGGGGAAGTATGAGCCCCAGGATGTATTCTGATTTCTGAGACTGAATGTATGTGCCTATGGAAGACTCAGTGTCAGCACGCTGTACGAAGAATGTGAAAGTAGGATTTTCTTTGTGAGTCTGGACAGTTCATTTAAAAAGCCTTACTACATTGGTTAGGTGTCTTTCAGTTACAAAGTTTTAGGAAAAGCCAACCCAAGTTTACCTTAAAAAAAAAGAAAGGTGATTGCTGCATGGGTCTGAAAATCACCCCTAGGATGATTTAATCAGGGGTCTGAATACAACCACCACACCCAATTCCTCTCTCTCTCTTTCTCTCTGGGCTAGTTTTCTCTACATTGCCTTCATTTGCAGACAGGTGCCCCCCTCACTGTGGCAAGGGGGCCACCACAGCTCCAGACCTCACATCTTCCAGGCTCAAGTTGAGTGGAGAATAATACCTGCCTTTGTCTCTGTTCCAGCATTTCTGCAAACACTCCCCCTCCCATTGGTTTCAGCTGGGGACAGAGGAATGAGATGCTCTGGCTCAGCCCAGGGCCACATGCTCTGTCCACCCAAGCACAGGAACTGAAATGGGGCAGGGGGGTGTGCTGGCTCTGCAAACAAAGATGGGGGCTGTTGCAATAACAAGCAGGGAGAGAAATGCTGGGGAGATACGGCATCAATCAACACATGTCCCCCATCATTGCCTTGCCCTTCAGTTTGGGATACAGACTCCCTCTGCAGCACAAAAGCTGCTACTTTGTTCTGATGACTTGCTGATGAACAGCAAAGCAGAGATTGCTGAAGCTTAATCTCTACTTCCTAAGACTTTGCAAAATCCAGAAAAATGGGCAGAGTGACCTTGGAGCCAGAATGGCATATTCCTGGCTCAGCTCCTATAGCAGCCATAGAGGGAATTAGGTCCCGACCTCTATTGAAAGAACTCGGGTGTACTTAGGCTGCAGTTTGGTTCCACATCCAGGAATTGAAGTCCTGCAGGGTGCAGAGCCCAGGTGGCTGCAGGTCCAGCACTGAAACTCCCTAGCCGTAAGAAGAAATCTCATCTGGTAGGGAAGGCACTTGAGGGTCAAGTCACCGTAATTCTATGAAATGACCTGAAAATTTTAGCTGACTCCTTTACAGCTTCCTGTAGCATTCCTCCTATCGTTTCTCCCCTGTGTGATGTTTCTAGATCATTTCTTAAAATTTATCATTAGAATCATCTGGGTGCTTGAAAGTACAGAACTGGTCCTGTTAGAGACCTCATGATTCAGAATGGGGGGGTCGGTCAGGTGGGGAGAACAGGAATCTGCCTGTTTAATAAGCACCCTCGGTTGCTAAGTCCACTGAGGTTTGAGATGTTCTTCTATCCTGTGTAAATTTCACCTGTAACTCACATTTTATCTGCTCTTCACTGAAAACAGCCTCATATTCCAGGTATTTTCTTCTGAATTCCAGAAGGAGTCCATTAAGGAGTAGAAAACTTTGTAAATGGGGCCCCTCCTCTTGGAAAAAGTAGGGCATGCAAGAGATTTTGAGTTACCCTGACATTTTCTCAAGAGGTCAGTGGGCCCCATGTAGTCTCACCTTGGTATTCCACGGGGACCGGACAGAGCGTTCTTCTGCTGGTGGCCTTATATAGACAGTGTGTCTGCCCTAGCTTCATGATGATCAGAAGCCAGAACAGTTACCGGCGAAGCCAGCTGAGAGACAGAGAGTATTGACAGGAAGCATGCCAGGTGACTTAATTGAATTTGGGCAATTCAGATGGGGTAGCTGGTTCTCATTTAGGAAATTCAGATTGAATAACCAGTTCTCTTGTTAAAGGGGGAGACGCAATTTGAGGAGTTCTGCATCAGGCACAGACAACCCAGCCGCCCAGTCCCAACGCTGAGTCCTTGCTCCTGCTCATGTTCACTGGCATTTTAAATTCACTTGGTATTTGTCTGTTTTCCTCTTCCCCAGGGAATTTTCCAAGTTCTATCGTTAGGCTTTTTAATTTTATGGTAGTGAGTTTCAAAGTCGAATGATGCTCTGGTTTGTCACCAGCGTATTTGACAATGCTTGCCCTCCTTTTATCCATTTTTTTCATATCAGACTCTCCATGTCTCTTTCCTTATTTTCCTTTTCCTTTCTTCCTTGGCCTCTTTTTAATATGGTAATGATATCCTAACATAGCTTCCATCCAAGACAAATTTGAGTGGTCTCGTTCTTTTGGGAAAGGAAAAATGTTCTGTGATTTCTCTGTCTATATCATATACCTCAAAAAATCTTTTGGAAATAGCTTACACCCTCTTAAAAAGTAAATAATGATACCAGCTAATATTTACTATGTGCCAAGCACTGTTCTAAGTACTTTATAACTTAATTTTCGTAATAAGTCTAGGACTCAGGTCCCCCCATTTTGTAGATGAAGAAACTGAGGCACAGAGAATTCCCCTCAAGGGAAATGATGTAATTTCCCTCAAGGCCCACAGCTGAAAGGTGGTAGAGCAGGGAACAGACCTCAGGTCTTGGCCCTTCTCCACCACCCTGTGCCGCCTTCCAAAAAGAATTCTGGCCTCAGAGAAATGAGGCAACATCAAAACCCCACTTGAGATTTAAAATATTTCTGATGAAGAAGATATTTGCTCCTATCCTGGGAAAGGGATTGCAGGGCTTAGGTGGAGAAAATCTTAGCACTAACCTACTACTGATTTATGTGAAAAGATAAATTGGCACCAGACAGGGAAATCCCTGGCTTTAGGTAATCTTGGGGAGTTTACCTGGGGGATGAGGCTGGAGAGATCTCTACAAAGAGAGGAGCATTTTATTGTACAGAGAGTGATGTTTTGATCGTGGAGTTTTTTGGAGCCAGTAGCTATCAGGAAGTCTGACTAAGCCTTTTGACGTTCAAATCCATCTCAAGGGGCACCTGGGTGGCTCAGTCGTTAAGCGTCTGCCTTCGGCTCAGGTCATGATCCCAGGATCCTGGGATCAAGCCCCGCATCAGGCTCCCTGCTCTGCAGGAAGCCTGCTTCTCCCTCTCCCACTCCCCCTGCTTGTGTTCCTGCTCTCGCTATGTCTCTCTCTGTCAAATAAATAAATAAAATCTTAAAAAAAAAAAAATCCATCTCGAGTGAGAATGGAAATGTCACTTGAGACTGAGGCATCGGTTGACTCAGACCTTCAGGACAGCAGTATGATCACTTCTCACCTTCCAGTTTGGATTGTTCGATGGCTTACCCAGCATGGTTTAAAATGCATGATTATTCTTCCTCAAAGGAAACCAAGCAAGCAAGTTAAAGCTGAGGGCAGTATCTTATCCTCCACGAGGTTTTTATATACATTTTCTTGTAGCCAAGGCTATTTTAAATAAAAATTTAATGTTGTTGGGCACAGCTATACAGACCAAAAAGTTTGAGTGAAATTTCAAGAAAGCAGGGTGTAGTGGGGATAATGACTATATATGAAATAAGGAGATTAACCATGGGAGTCCCTCAGAACAAAATAAGGATATTAGGCTCCAGAATTTTCTCATCCCGTTGACCTGCTCATCAGCTTAGACCAAAAAGAGTCTTAGAAGGCCCTGATGATCCTTCCAAGTGCCACCCAGCTGGGGTTCTAATCAAAGACAAAGTTATACCCCAAATGCCAACTCTATTCAATTCTTTATTTATTTGACGGGGTGGGGGGGGAGAGAGAGCACACAAGCAGGGGGAGAAGGAGAAGCAGGCTCCCCTCTGAGCAGGGAGCCCAATGTGGGGTTCAATCCCATGAGATCATGACCTGAGCCGAAAGCAGACACTTAACTGACTGAGCCACCTAGGTGCCTCTCTATTCAATTCTTGATTATCTCCATTAATTTAAAAATAAAAACAAAAACAAAACCTGAGAAGACTGAGCTCAAACCTACTTAGTTACTTCTGAAATTATTTGTGAGGTGGATTTTTTCCCCTTTAGAAAAAAAAAATCTCCAAGGTATATATGAATATATTTGTAAAACATAATAAAAATTACCTATTAGAAAAATGACATGAAAAGATGTAGAAAATAGAGGTCCAAATATTTAATTTTTAGATGAAACAGGCACAGAATGACACTTCAAAAAATATAATCAGAAAACTGGGAAATAATTACAACACTGCACAGTGGTCATGGAAAAGGTGAATATAGGTGATGATACCACATACTAGGGTATGGCGATGTCAAATTGTTATAGAAGTTTCTAGATTACTTTCAACTTCTGTATTTATGTCTTCAGGGCCCAGTCGTCAACAGTTCATAGCCTAGCAGTGATCATTTGAGAGTTAAAGACACTCCAGTCTCAGCTCCAGCCTTCCATGGCCCTGAGTATCCAGGGTCCTAGAAGCTTCTTGGGAAACCCGATGCCTTTGATACGATAATCCAGGGCTCTAGGAATAATGCTTCTGATACTAATTCAAAACGTTTATCAGAGGACTATGGGAGCAGCTGATGTATCTTTCGAATTCAGGCATAGAGTTATTGATCAGGGAAGAAATGAAGACGTATGGTTATTACAGCAATGGCTGGGTGGAGCAGGGGCAGCAGTGCCCTGGGGCAATAGGTAACCTTTCAACTCCATCTGCGATAATTAAAATCAGGCAGTGTAGGCTGGCCACAGTGCCGGCTGATTCGGTCTGCTCTTGGCTCTGCGGGCCCAGTCACCTGAGGCTTTATTTTATTTGGATGGGCATGGGGGAGGGGCTATGTCTGGAACACCCACCATAGGCATTGGCACAGTTGTTTATGAGAAGGGAATAATCCTCCCACCTCTTTCCTCAATGCTTCCAAGCCTCATCCGTTTTTTGTCTTCTCCCCTGTCTCTATTCAGATCTGACTCCAACCTCCCTCGGATCTCCCCATTACCAAAATCTGGCCTGTCATACAGTCAAATCCCTGTTAGCCTGCCCCCCCACAGCTTGCCAAGCACACACTGATGAATAAACCAATGTGTGATTCAAACTGCGTATACGTTGATAAACAAAAGCAACTTGTTCATGCAGAGTATCATCATCAGACATATAATGACAAAACCATATTATTGAGACAGTTTCTAAAACCAATGCCTATACGTGAGTGTTGAAAATTGTTTTTAATACTTTTTTCCTTATTTAAAAAAATAATATGTTTTGAGGGAAAAATACGAATTAGAGCAAAAAGAAGAAACCCTTCTCAGTCAGTACTTGTACAGAACTCATTCTTTTCCATAGAATGACAGTATCCCATTGCAAGTCTATACCAGAATGGATGTATCCATTCGTTTATCCATGGACATTTGGTTACACATTCTTTTTTTTCACTTAACATTACATTGTAAACATTCCCATGTCACTAGAAGACTATCCTATCCCTGTCATTTAATGACTACATAGTATTCTCTTATATGGATATGGTATTTTATTTAGCCAATGCCATATTTTTTCTCCCAAATTTCTGCTATCAATAGTGTCACTGAACCTATATCTTTGTCTGCCTTCACCATTATTTCCGTAGATGAAATCCATAGCCTCAGAAGCACTGGATCAAAGGGCATGGGACCTTCCTGAAGCCTTGCCATATTACGCAAGTCAATATGGAAAGACAGGATCTTCAACTGTGGGGAAAGGCTTTGGTCCTAATTCTCACTCTGCCACTTAACAAGCTGGGTGACCTTTGTTAGGGACTGACATTCTCCGAGCTTCAGTTGCCTTAGTATGACACAGGGATGGAAGTAAAAGCATTGACTTCACATGACTGTTTTGAAGCTTAGACAAACTCATGCATTTCAAGCCCTGAGCACAGTTCCCGGCCTAGGAAGTGGCCTTTCCCCTTGGACAGATGATGTTCAAGGGAGGACACATTTTTATCTCTGTCTGCCATCTCCATCAGTTTTTACACAAGGCGCAAACTTGGGCATGGCTCCATAGTACATTTTAGGCAGAGATAAGGGGTGTGCGGGCTGGAATTTGACAGGCATGCAGAACTGGTCTACCTCTTCTAGAATGTGAATCAAACCTCCGGTGAACAAATGGTTACTAGATAAAAAGAGTTTTGGGTTTGCATCTTCCGAGGGTTGTGTCCCATTCTCTAGAAGCGGGGGGCCTCAGAGTTGTGTGGTTTTGCTCACTTGATGAGCAACAGTGATGTCAGGTTCTGAAATCCCAGGGGCTGAGAACAGGCCGTTTTTGCCCAGGTCCTACTCACCCAGAGTTCTTTGTGAAGCTTGCTAAGGACTAAGGAGAGAGAGAGAAAGAGAGAGAAATGACACCCACTGATCCCCAGCAGAAATGCATGCACTTCCCTTTGATGTGTTTTGGTTGAAACCTACAAAGGTTAAAACTGAGAAAGCCCCCAGGGAAGGTGAGTGGTATGCAGTTCGCTTTGTTTGGGACTTGAGTCCCATGTCTGCCCTTGCTTTTACAGCAGGCACATTTGTATGTTTGGATTTTCGAGAAGGGATAAATCACACAAACAGAGCACCTTGAGAATCCTTCAGGGAGTCCAGCTCTGCTCCAGCCCCCTCCTGCTAAACACATGCCCCATTCTCCAGGCTGTGCAGAGTGCTGCACACACCACCCTTGTCTGAAAAGCTTTTTTCTGGAAAACTCATTCTTGGAGAGAACTTTCTTTGTGCAGCCATTCAGCCTTTTAGACTAAACAGATGATGAGAAAATAGTGAAGCATAGAAAAAGAGAGAGAAAGAGAGAGAGTTCCTTTTGGTAAATAGAAAAAGGAAGGAGTTGCTTTTGGTTTAATGTTCTCTACCTCTCTGATTCATATGCTCCACGTTGACAGTGGCCCCCAAGCCAGGAAAGATATTGAGAAACAGTCCCTCTCTTTCACTGTGTCCTGTTTTCTCTTTGTTTTCTCATTGCTTGGATGGTGCTGTGAGCCTGTCTGGCCTCCAAGTGCACATCTTGTCCTCTCCGGGCCCCAAAACAGGCCTGTGGTATTTGGCCTGCAATGCAGCATTCATTTAAAACCAAAGCTTTGAAGGTTGGTCTGGTTTGAGAACAATCTGGGAGCATGGGATTCCTTGGCATGTGGGCCTCTTGGGGCTAAGTGGAAAAAGCAAAGTCTAGTTTCCCCGGGATGAGCCCAAAGTGATGTTCAAGAACAGCCTCCAGAATGATGAGTCTGGCTCTGAAACTAAAGCCGGAACAATTTCCCCTGCCCGACATCCCTGTCCTTCCTCCATTTGGGCTGGTCTGTGGTGCTCTCATCCTGTTTTTATTATGAGGTGCATTTTGCTTCCAGCCCCCTCCACTTCCGCCATGTCCCCCCCCACACACCCCCACACCCCCCCTAGATGAGTCCCAGTTCCATTAGCATGCTGATGGAGTCCGAGCAGATGACAGCGCTGCCCAAGGTTGAGCTTCCAACTGAGGAGGGAGGGAACTTTGGACGGGCAATTTCGGGAGACAGTTAAAAGATTAGATAGTAAATTTACTTAACAGAGACTAATCGCCTGGGACTGGGTTTCATATCCTGTTTTGAAATAATGTATTTTCTTTTGTGCTCTGGTCTGAATCTGTCATCCCTCCTCTAATAATGAGAGGCAGTGGATTTTTAATCTTTGACCCTCTTCCATATAATCTAATCACAGTGGTTTTCGGCTCCTCTTCGCCTTATTTGGTCAAGTACGGGAAAGAGAAAGAACTCGCTTCTCTGGTATCAGTGGCCATTCTCTACTTCTTGTCGGGGGCTGGGCTGACTGGTAGAATCAGACTCTACCTGTGAGATACTTGGCTCCGTGCTCTTCAAATGGGGGCAGGTGGGGAGAAGGGAAGAAGAAAAGAAGGCCAAGGCTCGTGTCTGAGTCAGATGAGTGACGGTGGCAGGTAGAACCTGCAGTACAACAGTCCTGACATCTCCTTCAGACCAAGACTGCCTCTCATGCTGTGAGTCACAAACCAGGAGCGGCCTTAGGTGAGGCAGGTGTCCTCCCACAAAGCCTTTGGGTTGACTAGAATTACAAATGAGACCCAGGTAATCCTCCAATTGTCTACACATGGAAGCTTTTACACATTTAGCATGCTCCTCTTCCCTTTCAAGTTGGGAGGTCTGTGTGTGCCTCTCCTTTCTCTCTGGGTTTGGCTCATAGGTGGGGGCTTGACCCCAGGCACCCCATGCTGAGGTCTTCCCTTCGGGTGGGGTAGCCAGATGGGGTGTCTCTTCAGGCTCTCTGACGTTGGGAGTCCCTCCAACAGGAATCCTGGAGGCTGGGAGGTTGGGTTCAGTTGGAACAAGAAATGGGAGAAAGTGAACAGAGGAATGCTTTCACTTTCCCTGCTGCTCTGCTCTCCCCATTTGTGTGACTGCTGCTTGGTTGGGGCTAGAGATGTGGACAAGATATCTGTTACTTCCCTCTACACCTTTCCCATCGCTCAGGGCTCAGTGACATTCCAGATGCAGCCAAGTCCCTGGACAGCTCAGCCCAAGTTCTCTGGTTGAAAGTAACAAAACACAACTAAATCCAAATAAAAAGGGATTTCTGAAACCATACGGGGTGGGGCATCTCAAATCAAAGAAAAGTTGAAAAACAGAGCTTGCAAAGACAGGCACTGATCATCTTCAGAGGGTCATGAGAGCAGTGATTGCCTGATAGTCATACCCAGGCATCAGTGCGGATGAACACATGCCAATTACATTCAGGTTTTTTTGGTTCCTTTGCCTGTAATTCAAATACCATTTGATGGGGAGAGAATCTCATTGGCCCCACGTGGGTCATGCATTTGGCCCGGGAAAGGTAGGGCATCTTGATTAACAGCCCTACCAGATTGTATGCAGGGAAAGGCAATGCCTCAACAGGTAATTATGAGACAGTGTGTCTCTTCTTTATCCAAAGAAGATGAAGGTGATGATGGCAGCCAAAACTAACCAATTTCAGCCATACATCTGCAATTCCATGTCTCACTAGGATATGACCTCGCTCGGTAGGTCTTGCCATGGAAGTACACAGAGCAGAGCAGTATGAAAGGCCTCATAAGAAACCTTGGTGATGCTCTCGTCTCTTGCCCCTTTCCCTTGCCCCCTTCCCATCACTGGACCACCATCACACACCCACATCCACACCCACCCTCATGCCAGCATCACAAAGGGTAGAAAGACTCCTAGAACTTGACCTTTTGAGTCGAGGTTATTTTATTTCGTTTGCATCTCCAGGATTCCAGTCTTCACTTGTCTTCATTAACTTTCCTCCTGGGCCCCTTTGTTCCCCATTCAGATCCCTGCCACTACTCAAGATCCCCGTCCCACCCCCCTTCCCCAAATTCACAGCTGAGATAAATAATTCGTAGGCAAAATAAATATCCAGCCCCTATCCCCAGCTCTGTGTAATTACCTCCCTGGTGTGCCTTGGCTTTGCCTTATGGGAAATGTGAGAAGGGAAATAGGTCCTTTTAGCCCGTGAATGGTGCTTTATTATTTTGATGCATGAATGCAGAAGGAATAAGAGACAAAATAAAGTTAATAATACATTGCAGTGTAGATAATTCATCACTTAAATCAATAGGAACTGCAGGTCACTGAACTGGAACTGGTGTTACTGTGATCCAAACATGGAATTAATAATTGAAACTATACTGATCTGTCTTCCTGCAATGGGAAGACAGACAACCCTAGGGATAGATACATACAGCACAGGAGGAACAAGGCGATAGAGATAGACAGATGATTCATTTAATTCCTATAGCTGTCACATACAGTAAATATGAAAATCTGCTTTCTATCTGGAATCAGCCTCATTTGGGAGCGAGGTTAGCTGAATTATATCCTCAGCTGTGTGTTTATTTTTTCATTTATTGCAGGAATTTAAAATGATTGGTTAGCATGGAATGCCACATTCTCTGAGGTTGAAAAAGCTCTCTAGCAATAACTAGGCAGTGGTGTGCATAACATATGTGGCCCCATTACCTCCTCTTCACTTACCTGGAAATTCTGGGTCCTCAATGTCCCAGGAAGTTTGGTTCTGCAGCCATGTTGAGGACAATGGAATCCGTTAGCAAAAAGAGCATAACAGAAGAGTCAGGAAGACAAGCTCTGAGAGAAAGCCTCAGGCCTATAATCTTGGGCAAGTTACATAATCTCTCTGAGCCTCAGTTTCCCTCCCTGTTAAGGCAGCTAGCACCTACCTCATAAGGCACATGAGGAGTGAATGAGTTTGACTGAAAAGTACTTAGAATTATGGCTGGCACCTGATATCCACAATGTTTGACATCGCTCTTGGTGGTTGGTCATGGGGTCACTAGGCCAGGGTAAGGTGAAGTTTGTGGTTTATGGAGAGAGATTCATTGTTGCTTGAAATAAAAATCAACCCTAGCCACTTTGGCACTTAAAGAAGTAGCACCATTGTAGAAGTTTATCTGTGCCCTGTTGCCTTCTGCTTCTGAGAGTGAAGATGAGTGAGAGCCCAAGTAGGGGCCCGCTGATTGGTCTGGATGCATTGCAAAAGTAGGACTTCTACCTGAAGTGGGGGACTTGGCAGAGTTAAATTTGTCCTGCCTGATAAAATGGGAGGATGTGGGGTGAAGATCAGGTTTCCAGAGGACTCTTTCAAGAGAGGGAAGCAAAGGAGAGAATCCAGGGAAGAATGCAGGAGGTGGAGCTTTGCAGAGAAAGGTGGCTAAAATTTTTAAGAACAGAGATGCTTCAAATTCAATTTTAAACCTCCCTCCATCCCCGCAACCTTCATATTAGTGTGCATACTATACCAATGCTGTGTGTGTCTTTGTATTTGCGGGTCTGGCTGGACGTTACCTGCCAGGTGATGCCGAAGTCCTTTTTCCAAAAAGTCCCTTCCTGTGTTTACCTGCATTTCTGCTGAAAGTAGGGTCTGCTTGTCCCTTGTGGTGACTTTTCTACCTAACTGGAACACAGGTCTGAAAAGGCCATGGGGATGTGTGGCCAACGCTGAGAAAGAGAATGGTGGAAGGCCAGCCTCCTGAGGCCAAGGAGGAAGACTCAGTAAATGAGCAGTGTTTCTAGAAGGGATACTCTCAGTCCTTTCCCCATCCTCAGAGGAGAGGCCAGAGTTGTGTTTGCAGGGAGAAGACAGGGCCCAGGGTAGAGAGTAGGTAGGTGAGAGCCCCTGCCTAAAGACAGAGGCAAGTGCATTCTGAACTGGTTGTTGTTTTTTGGGGTTTTTTTTTTTTAAACAGACACCTCCCCTCTTCTCTCAAGATGATTTCAGAGCCTATCGTCACTTCTAAGTGGAACTATTTTTAGAGGGAAGTGCAATATAGTACAATTAATGTAAGCATTTGGTTCTAAAGTAAGCGGTGATATAAAAATCTATACAATCAAAGGTACCCTTGAAAATCCCTTAAATTACCCTTCAGTCTCCAGAAGCTGGTCCCTTCAAAACTCAAAGGCCAAAAAGGAACTTCATTTTTAAATTCTGTTTTCTTTTGGGATCTGACCTCCCACCGAGTAGTAGAGGCCGAGATCTAGTTCAAACTGGAAAGAGAATGGGGTCAACAAAGGATTTTTCTTTTTGCTGAGCAATGCAGCTCTGTTTCATGAGTCAGAAGTCAGGTGCCCTTCCCCGTATGACTTAAGCAAATAGTGTTAAAAGTGGAGAAGGCAATGAACCAACAGACAAAAGACTTCAGTTTGAGGTCTAGCTCCACTGCAAACTAGTTGTGGGACTTTGAACAAGACACTTGACCTCTCTGGATATTGATTTTCCAAATTTTAAAACAAACTCAGTGAAAAAAATTAGATAGGTTGGTAGGTAGGTAGATAGATCCCAGCTTTAAAAATACGTATATAATTTAAAGTGTTCTAAACAAGAGGAGCAGGGGATGTTTTTATAATCATGGTTTTATGGTTATCTGTATTTTTCATAAAGCCCTATGAGTTCTAAATCCAAACTTCCCCCTTGATATTGTCTAATTGGATTACAAGTAGCCAGAATCTGTATAGTTATTGAATATATCCCATTTTAGAATTGAAATCAGCTAATATTTGTGATGTCCTCCTTGTTAATTAAGAAAATCCTTCCTCACTGTGTTCTAGATACCATGTATGTTGGGGATAAAGAAGATAAATTAGAGGAAAGTCTTGGTTGACTGTTCAGTATCTCAGGTAGACAACTTTGAAGGAATTATAATATTTTACAGAATTTGGAGGGCCTTCCTATTTAGGACTTTGTTGATCTGCACTGTTGGGAAATTTACATCTCAGAGTCTGAATTTACTCACACAAACTGTAGAGATGTTGGGCAAAATCAATGGCCTTCACATTCCTTGATTCTCTAGATATGCCTTTAACGGCCCTTTTAGGAGTAAGGTAGAGAGAAAGGACACGAGGAACATTCTCGCTGTCAAGACACCAGGTTTCCTTGGGCCCCTTCTTTCAAGGATATGGCTTTACTTTGATCTGATTTATATATTACAGTTTCCACGTCAGATTTCATTCAAAGAAAGGGTTCATCATGGCGAGGGGGAGGAGAAAAGAGGTAGATGATCTGAAGTCTTAGGTCTCTTGTGTCTACGTTTTTGTGAGGTTTTGATAAACAGACAAAAATCTGAGTTGATGAGTCCTGGGGAGAGGAGTCCTGAGCAGAATACCCAGCCCTCTTCTAGTTTCCAAGAATGGGTGTCGATTCCTTCCCATCATCCCAGTCACCCAACGGCCATGAAAACCAATATGCAGTGGATTCTCATTATTCATAGTAGTTATAGTCTATAAAGTCACCTCGAACACTGAATTAGTGAATACTGAATCATTGCTCCTAGGAGAAATATGTACACACACACACACCTCACATGATTATCATTTTAAATCATAAAAACAACTCATTCTGATAGATTCTATTTTCTCCATTTTATGAAATAAAAAACAAGGTTCAGAATTGTTAAAAGCTTGCCTGAGGCCACCCCACTAACTTGTGGCAGAGTTGGAATTAAACCCCATCCAACTGGCCTGAGAGCTGCATCTTCTTGCACCACACTGCCTAGCTCCCAGGCAGTGTCCACCCCGGGCCATCTCTGTGTGACACCTGACACAAGAAGGCAGAGCATCACCTTGTCTGACCTCAGCTGGGAACCTGTTTACCAGGCAACTCAAATTTTTAACTCTCTGCGCATGTCCACAAATGACTGCAAAAGCACTGTAAGTATTGATTTGGGGGTTATAAATAAATTTTAGCAAGTAAGCTAATTTGCAAAGATGGAATCTGCAAATAATGAGGATCTGCTATTTATGTAATGCCGGCCGTTTGCATTTCTAGTCAAAGCTAGAGAAGTTATTCATTCTACTATTCTGCTGTTCATATGCCCAGTACATTTTATGTATCTGTTTACTTTGGTAAACTGTTCGTCAAATGATCGAAGTGGGACTCCTTGAACAAGTCAAAATCTTCTCCTACTGATGAAAAAACAAAGTGAAAAACTGCATGCATTATAAAAAGAAGATGTAATTATATGTAACAATTCCCTCCTTCTCATTCTCACCCCTATTTTTCTCTGCCCCACCCTTCCCTGCTGCCTCCCCTGACTCCCACCCCTCCAAAAGAGAGTCTTGTCTTTACCAGTCTAGTTCCTGGCTATTTTGTGATGTAAAATCTGGAAAACAGAAAAAGAGACAAGACCTGAGAGGTGGTAAAATGGCAGGATTGATTGAGGGCTGGGGCCATGTTAGCAAGGAGTTTACAGAGCATCCATGAGGTATGCACATGACACATGGAGATCAGGAAGAAGGGGTGTCTGAAAAGTCTGCCTCCAGATGAGTGTCATTTAAGAGATTCAAAGAAATACTGAAATTCCTTTTTAACCATCTGTGGTGGCCTAACTGCTTCTTTACATATAACTCTATGTAGAAATTGGACCACAGGGACCTTCATTTTATCAGGATTATGGGACAAGCCTAAAACCCGTGTCTCTTAATGGGTATGTTTATGTAATCTTTGCAGCATTATTTTTTTTTTACTTTTTTATTGTTATGTTAATCACCATACATTACATCATTAGTTTTTGATGTAGTGTTCCATGATTCATTGTTTGTGCATAACACCCAGTGCTCCATGCAGAACGTGCCCTCTTTAATACCCATC
>NC_138375.1:53377986-53445321 GCF_054177405.1 Leptonychotes weddellii | reverse complement strand
TGACTTATTTCGCTCAGCATAATACCCACCAGTTCCATCCACGTCGTTGCAAATGGCAACATCTCATTCCCTTTGATGGCTGCATAATATTCCATTTATATATATACCACATCTTCTTTATCCATTCATCTGTCAATAGACATCTTGGCTCTTTCCACAGTTTGGCTATTGTGGACATTGCAGCATTATTTTTCTATATTGAAGTCATTAGAGGACAGGGAGGTGGTTTGGGGTACAAAACTATGAAGGTGAATTTCACTTCTTTCTGTAAGAATGAATATAAAATTGGAGGGGGGTGCCTAGTGTCACCAGAAATACGACCCTTTGGAAGAAAAAATTTTCAGGCTCAGTCTAATAGTATCTTTCATGTTCTCCCTTCTTACTCCTTCTAGGAGTTTCTCTTTCCTTTTATGTTATTCAGATTCTGTAAGCCTCCGATTCCTCATCTGTAAACTAGGGGTAATAATAGTACCTATCTCGGGCCAGTTGTGTGAGGAGTCAATGAGATAAACTCAGCATAGTTCCTGATACTGACTAACAACACACTATATGTTATTTGCTATAATCATGGTTATTACCATACTATTCGAGGGAAAATTTATTCAAAGAAAAGTTTTAAAAAGTTATTTCTAAAGAGAAATGAAGACAGGTCCACACTTGTTATACACAAATGTTCATAGGAGCATTCATAATAGCCAAAAAGTGGAAACAATCCAAGTGTCCATCATAGACAAATGGATAAACAAAATAGGGTATATCCATGCAACCGACTACTAGTCAGCCATAAAATGTGATGAAGTACGAGTGTATGCTCCCGCTGACGCATCTTCAAACATGCGGAAAATACCACATATTATATGATCCAATTCGTATGGAAACCCAGAATGGGGATCTCTATAGAGACAAAAAGTAGATTAGTGGGTGCCTAGGGCTGGGGGTAGGGCAGAGATGGGGGATGAGGGATGGGGTGATAGCTAAAGGATATGGAATTTTGTTTTGAGCTGATGAAAACTGTATACATTGACTACGGTGACAGTTGAGCATATCTGTGAAAATATTAAAAACCATAAAGTGTTTGCTTTAAATGGATAAATTACAAAGCATCTGAATTATGTCTCACTAAAGCTGTTTAGACATTTTTAATGAACAACAGGAAGAAAAAAAGTTACTTCCAGATGATTTCTCTTCTGACCATGAGTCAGAAGCCAACAGTGAGAACTCTGTCATTATATTCACGACAGACATGGAAACACGACAGAAGGAACCTGTCTGTGTCCCCTTATTCCTTTGGGATCTGCAAAGGCAATACCCGGAGTCCGTGTTAAGCTGAAGCTTAGCATCCTTCAGTTGGAAAGAATTTCAAAGGTCATCTGAGAAAACCTGCCCCAGTCACTGCCAGCATTTTGGCTCAGCCAAACACTTCTTATCTCTGCTTGTACCAGGAAATTACACCTAGAGAGGAGAAGGGAACCTAAAAATCCATGTGTGGGTATTTGTGGCACAGCTTGCCCCCGGGGGCGGGGGAAGGACTTGGGAAAGAATGCATTTGATCCCGTGGATGGAAGGAGAGAGCGGAGTGACAACGGCTGTCCCGAAGTGTGGGTGACATGTTGCATGCTGCTCACACCCAATGAGAGGCAGAAGCAAACGCTGAGTTAAAACAGGCAGAGACAGGTAGGAGCACATAGAAGGCAGCAAAGGCAAGAGAAGGGAGGCAACAGTCGTGGAACCCTCATGACGAGTGGCCACACCACGTCCTCTCACTTACCCCCCACAACATCGCTAAAAGTAGGTGTCAGTACACCACTTCTACAGCTAAGGAGAGGCTCAGAGAGGGGCTCAGAGACGACCTTGTCAGAAGGTACTCAATGAACAAGTAGGGAAACTGAGATTCAAGCATCAGATTGGGCGTCTTTACCAATATTGCCCCAAAGCAGGCCTGGGAAATGGGTCCGCCATAATCCACACCGTTACTTCAGCCAGAAACCTAGGAGTCATTCTTTACTCTCCGATTTCTTCTCCCACTTTGGTTCCCAGCCAGTCCATCAGCAAGCCAGGTTGGATCACACTCCTCCCCTGGTCCCTCCAGGTGATGCCCAGCCTGGCTCCGCCTTCCCTGTCCAACCTCATCCTGCACCATTCTCTGCCTCTCGCTCACTCTTCCCCCAATCCACTGCAAGGCAGCCGTGCCTCCCTCTACCTGGAATGCCCATCCAGGTCTTCTTCACTGCTGGCTCCTTCTCATTCTCCAGATCTCAGCTCAGAACTTGCCACCTCTTCCAAGAGAACTGCTGGTGACCCATCTAATGTGGCCTCTTCTAAATACTTTCTGTCCCGTCCCTATGATTATTTCCCATGTAACCCTTACCTAAATCTGCAGTTGTTTTTGCAGCTTGATTTACAAGTGGTCTTATTTTTTTCCTATGTCCCTAGCTACAATGTAAGTCCAGGAGAGGGGGGATGCAACTCTCTCATTCCCCAACATAGTCCTGGCACCTAGAACAGTGCCTTGTGCTTGGAAGGTGCTCCAGAGATACAGAGTGTGAATGGGAAATGAAAGGGTGCCCTCTGGAGGTACCCCACAGAGAAAAGAGCCCCAGAGTGGACTTTTCTATGCAGCAGAGGGCCTGGGATACTCTGGTTTACTGCTTAATTGCCATGAACATCTGCACACCTTTCCCGTGCATTTGTTTCTACAGATACTTATTGAATACTTGTAATAAAAAATAAAATCTGCTTCTCAGTGATTGAAAGCAGATACCCCAGAAGGCAGGAAATATGGTTGCTAAAGTTTGAATTTAACCATGAGGTGCAGTTATGAAGTCTGTGTTCCCGGGTTAGGTGTGGGAAAGGGCAGGACTGGCAAGGAAAAGAAAAGCTCCAATCTGTTTTAGCACACAGGAGGTACAACCGCATTGAGAAAACGAGGACAGAGGAAATGACTCTGTGGTCTCTGCAACACCGCAGCAGAACCTCCACCGGCCGGCCTGGCCAGCTCGGACTCCTCCCACACGAGACTCACCCTGCCGCACGGGAGGCTAATGCAGGCTCGGAGCAGGAGAGCCCTGTGTCTAGACCACACTTGGGACAACTGAGCTGTTGCCTCGGGTGATTCACACGTGATAATAATGAAGATGATGATGATGATAGCAGAGGCCACCATATAGAGCACACCTCCCTTGCTTTATCTCCTGTAGTCCCCACGCGATTTCGATACAAACTTAAGTTCCATCAGGCCAGGAACATTGCCTTTTTATCCATTGATCACCAGCCTCTAGAGTAGTGTCTGGCCTGTAGAAAATGTTGAGTAATTATTTGTTGGGTGAACGAATAAAGCATGTGGGTCCTATAATTATCCACCAGCAGGCAAAGGGCTTGTTTGGCTATGGTTCTCCTCCACAGATGTGATGCCTGGAAAATGCCTGGCACACAATAAACACTTAATAAATAGTTGCTAAATAAGCAACTCCCCATTTCACAGATAAGGAGACTGAGGCCTAGAAATCTGGTGGGCACCTGGCAAGGAAGTGGTGAAGTGGTGAGAATCCATGTTCTTAAGTATTAGGGGAAAAAAGGGGGGGTATTTCTGACTTAGGGATGGGAGTAGGCAACTGCATAGAGAAAAGAACAGGTGAGGGTATGAGAGTGAGTTGAGACAGCCCCCCCCACACACACACACACAAATGCTATAACTTGCCACGACAGCTTCACGTGATGTAATCTGTGGGCAGACAGCAGCTCAAGTGCTGAGCTCCCGCAGAGATTCTGGTTCTGGGTCTTCTTACACCGTTCATTTTAGAAGAGTGTGTTTTTTTGTTTTTGTTTGGTCTTGGTTCTAAAGGAAAGGATGGCGAGGAGGAATTAAGATGTTAACTAATGTCACATCACTATGAGAAATGTTGTTTCAAGGACCCCAAGGAGAACCTGAGACGAGCATCCCTTGCCCGTCCCCGGGAGCCAGGGCAGCTGCAGGGAAGGGAAGCAAGTGCACGAAACTACACCTGTCACAGACAAATTTAGGGCGTCTCGTTCCCATTTATCAAGCTGTCAACCCCTCACCTGTCAGCAAACAATCTAGATGTGCTCGAGTTTATCAGCCAGATTGAGCAGAGCAGTCCCATCCAGCTGCTTTTCTTGCTGATAGCTTGACGGCTGTGTTCAGAACGACCTGAGAGAGGGAGGGAGCCTCTTTCCTGCTGCCGTTTCCCTGAACAGGAGAAAATCAAAAACAAACAATGGGAGCCCCACAATTTGGGGTAATAGAGACACCAGCTGCAGAAGGGCCCGTGGCTGGAGCCCGCACAGGCCGGCCGGGTCTGTTTGTCCAGTTGCACGCCGGTGCTGGGGCCGGGGCACTCGGCAGCTCCAGGTACATGCCAACTGAGGAGAAAAATCAAAGCCAAAACCCTCTGTGTCATTTATTCTTCACAACCTCAAATTGACTCCCTGCCTGTCTGCATTCAGGTTGAGCCCATTTAACTGCTTCCACTGTGTCTGTTTAAAGAGAAAACAGAAGAATCAGCTCAGGGGGTAAGATAAACCAAAACACAAAACAGCAACAACAGTTCTTTTATTTTACTTCTCAAATGGCTTTGTTCCTCTCTGCTGATTAAGACGAAAATGACCCTGCCTCGAAATGATGAATTATTATGATTATTATAAGTTTGGTGTCTCATAAAAAAAAATGCACTGGGCATAGAAATCTTGAGCAAAAGTTTCTGTAGACCAAGAATGCAATGCTTCAATCCGACTCCGACTGGGTTTTCTCCTGCCGATCTCGTCTCTTGCTTCTTTTTTTTTTTTTTTAAGATTTTTTTTTAATTTATTTATTTGAGAGAGAGCACATGAGAAGGGGGAGGGTCAGAGGGAGAAGCAGACTCCCTGCCGAGCAGGGAGCCCGATGCGGGACTCGATCCAGGGACTCCAGGATCATGACCTGAGCCGAAGGCAGTCGCTTAACCAACTGAGCCACCCAGGCGCCCCTCGTCTCTTGCTTCTGAAAACATCAGTGCACAGTAGACATTGTTGCCATCATTTTATAGATGAAGATCAGAGATGTAAAGTGCCTTGCCTGAGGTCACAGAGCTAGAAAGAGAGCTATGACAGACTCTAAGTCAGAGTCTTGAAATTTCCCTGAGCTTCATGTAGGGGATTACAATCAGTAGGGCAAAGACCTAAAGAGGTAGGTAGCCAAGACATTATGAAGTAGGAGATAGATTTGGTAAAGAAGAGAACTGACTCTAACTTTAGAAGAGTACTTTTGGTTGACAGGTGAGGTAGGAACCAGATTTCTGTGGATGAGCAAGTTAAGGTTTATGTCATATCTCCCCAATGAGAGTTTTTGCTCCTTGAAGACAAACACTTTCAAAAGGGCATACAATTAGGTCTGCAGAAGGATTCCTTTCGTAATGCCCCCAACACAGCCAACTACAGAGACGAGGTTACAGTGATGCCATTGATAATGATGGCAGTGGAGGATGGCATCTGCCAGGGTGACAATAGGGGTGGGGTTCTGCCATGGAGACATGTGGAGACCGGAGCTCCCATCCCAGCCATATTTGGGAAGAGAAGAATTTGAAGTTCCAGGAGAGCAGGGAGAGGCCAAGATTCACATGTTGTGCTTGGAGACACAGAAAGAGTAACAGTTGAGCAGGGCACGGAGGGGAGCCGAGAGTGGGTAGGCTTGCGGATAACGGTGGTGATGAGCAATATCCCCGGCTCCGCTGACCTGAGCAAGCAGAGGAGGAGATCAGCTCTGAGACAAGAATGCCGTGTTTAACAGGAGGGCAGAAATAAATAATTCTTTATCTTTATGTTCAGGGAGGAGTGTGGTGAGGAATCTTAAAAACCCACTCTCTTTTCCAAGGCCCAGGGAGTGCAGTGAGGAAGGAATTTAAGCGCCTGCCAGAGCAGGTGAGCAGGGCTTGGGAAGAGAATCCGGCGCAAGCCGGTGATGCGGGCAGGAGGGGCGAGAGTGTCTGAGAGTGCAGACCTCATCTTTTCTGCCAGCTTTGCCAAGGCAGGGAGGAAAGTGGGAAACACATGCTGTCCTTTCTGCAGAGGTAGGCTGACCACCTCCAGTATCGTGGGTGGAGAGCTGTGCGAGGGACAAGTGCAATGAAGGTAATGAAAACCCCTCAAAGACGGAGACAGGGATGCCAGAGGAATGCGCTGGTTTTAAAAAGAAATTGTCACACAAGTGTTCTATAGTCACTGTGGGAAAATTACATGATGCAGAGAAGCCAAAAAAATAAAAATTATTTACTCATAATCCCTCACCTAGAAAAAAATCACTATTCATATTTTGGTGCAATTTCTCCCCAGATCTTCTTCCCCCTTACATATGCACACACACATGTGCACACACGCACACATTTCTATTTATAGCATTGGATTACACCACACATGCTCTTTGGAAACCTCCCTTTTCACTTAAAATACATAGAGCATTTGTCTAAGTTTATCAACACCCTTCTTCCTTTTAAATGGTTATTGGTCTTCCACTGTAATGTTAGGGCCATGATATTCAGCTCCTACGGCTGGGAAGTTTAGGTGTTTTCCAGTTTTTTCCATCATCAGACGTGCTCCAGTCTTGTCCAATCATTTTCTGTGCCTTTGTCAGACTATTTCCTTGCAAGGAGAGTTGCTAAACAACAGGTTATACACACAGTAAGAGTAACCGGGATGTATTGCCAAGTTGCCCAACCGAAAGGCATTACCAGTTTACATTCCTTCCAGAAGTGAGAGCATCTGTCTCTCCCCCTCCTCATTGTCACAAGGTATCATTTAGAAAAAATTGGTTAATGCTGTTAAAGTTTGTGAGGCTGGAGGGAGCACCATGACCTAAGTCCACCCTGAACCCCCCTCAGCACTCCTCAGGCAGAAAAGGTTCAGGCAGTGTGGGTATTTAGAGCCCTCAGAGATGGAACTGGGGAAAGCAAACCACATATAGGAGAATGCACTTAACGTATGGATAATGGCAGTGACTGGGAAGTTCTCTGTCAGTTTTAATATGTAGACTCAAGAGACAGCTTCTGCCATCCAAACTGACACTTTAAAGAGGAGTTGACGCTGGTAGCAGGGAAAACATGGTCGCACCACGCTGCCTTCCCTTACTCCTCCTCCTGGTGATTCCAAGCAACGGCCCAACGTTTTGACTCTCTGTTATAAAAAAGCACTCTGGTTTTAAAATAAAGAAATCCAGTGCACTCCTCAGACTCTTCTAGGCAAAAGATTGGACTTCATCTGGGTCCCATTTGAGAAGAGTAGGCATATAAAAGTTGGACATAAACGGCACAGATAAGATCGAGAGCTCACCTGGGGAAACTTACAGGTGTTTCACATTCAAAGCACATGTCTCTAATGCTAATCAGATAACCGTAGCGTTTAGTTCTTACATCTGGCACAAAACTCTTGCTTTTATGTTTCCTATTTTTTCCCAGAAGGTAATAAAATTCACAATTGTATCTCACAATCAATATAGCATCTCTTCAGGCACTTCTGCACGTTATGAGCACCTCAGCCCTGGCCTGCCTCAGATAGGAGAACCAGATGCTATTGCTGATTTTTCTTTGTGGAGATGCTCCGTTCAAAGATGTTGTCATTGGGGGACTTTGAAGGCAGATCGTGTTTCCTCAACTAAACAGGGTACGGTGAGGGAGAGTGAGTGAGTGGACGAGTTCACAGTTGGTAAGGTAGACACATCACCACACATTTCATTTGGGGTTATTAAGTTCTTTGCCTAGAACCTGTAAGCACCACCTCAGAATCAAGTGAAAGGTTCGCCTTCAGAAAGACAGTGAACTTTTAGGTGTAATTGCTGATAAGTGATAAGAGAAGAATTCTGTCTGTACTTAGAGTAGCTGTATAATATCAGTTTGTAACACTGGTGTGTCAAAGTGCTCTTGGCATGAAGCTCATTTTGGATGACCAACAAGAGATGTGCCATAAGGGACCCACGCTTGAATAGGTAGAACTTGTCATATTTCCCTGAACTAATTTAATATGGGTCAAAATGCCCTGAAAGTCACAATTATATATTTTGGGACTGACGAGAATGGACCAAATAACCTAGTATCTTATAGCTATCTCAAAATCATATTAGAAAGTAACAAGAGAAAAGGCTCTAGTAAAGTTTGCTTCTGAGCTATGATGGTCACAAACTTCATCTTCCTGGTCCAGCTTTACTTGAAGCTTTAGTTTCTTTCCTCGTTGAAGTAAGCAAATTCTCACACCTAATTAAGGTGTTACTTATCTCCTAAATGTTTGAGAATACGCTCATGCCCTAATTTTGTTCTTCCCATTTTGGCTTCAATAGATACTTTGTCATCTTAAAATGTTTTCTCTCTGACCAAACTCCAAATGGAGGAAACCATCATTTCTCCTCTTTGAGAGTGATCCTTTCAGGCTCGATTGTTCTGAGAAGAATAAAAAGTCCTTGTTAGAGCCTACACTGGGATGAGACAAGCAGGATGCTTAGGGGGCACCATTTAAGGAGGCACTCACTCTCAGAAATGTGTATGTGCGGAGTCACCCCTTTGTCTGGACACCTCCTCAAACGGTGTCCTAGGTGCCTCCACTAACCTCACTGGGACCTGGCTCTGGGCCTGGTTATGATCTCCAGACGTTTTTTTGGACACATCAGTGGTATCTAGCTTTTAAAGCCTTCTTCACTAGAAATGTATTAAGGACTCTACTAGATGTCAGAAAATGTACTTTGTGGTGTGTGCAAATAATAAAGAGCAGACACACCTTATGATAAAGGGGTCCCTCTTTGCTGATCTGCAGGTGGCTCAGCTGCTAACACAGATTGACCGCAGTTTCTTCAGTGCCCAGCCCAGTTTGTGCTGTCTTTGCCCCAATTACCACACTTGGGCCAAAAGTTTGAAATAAATACCACTAGGTGACCAGAAGTCTCAAAGGTTGAGTGTCTTCAACTAGATTATATATTTTTCAGCTTTTGGGGCGCCTGGGTGGCTCAGTCGTTAAGCGTCTGCCTTCAGCTCAGGTCATGGTCCCAGGGTCCTGGGATCGAGCCCCGCATCGGGCTCCCTGCTCGGCGGGAAGCCTGCTTCTCCCTCTCCCACTCCCCCTGCTTGTGTTCCCTCTCTCGCTGTGTCTCTCTCTGTCAAATAAATAAAATCTTTAAAAAAATATATATATATTTTTCAGCTTTTGCTTTGTTTATAAATAGTAAAGTTCGCTCAATTCACCTGGCTTCTTACCTTTTGTTCAGCTTGAAAAATGAAATGAGGGTTTTTTGGCAGTACGTATTCTGCAGTCTCCTAATCTCCCTTCGTATGTCTTGTTGGCCAATAATATGTGAAACTGTGCCCCAGGCTTTCTGTAAATGCATGTCAATATCTGCCTCTTTCTTATCTCCCAGGGTAGTAATTTATCCAAGAAACTTTTTTATAACAGGTTAGGTACTAAAGTCTCCCTTACATAAACCCACATTGATGTCTCTGATCAAATTATAATTTTCAAAGTATTCCATGAGAGTCCAGTTAAATTGTTCCTAGTGTTTTCCCAAGACTGGGTGACTTTAAAAATCTTGATTGTGCTACAAAAGTGTTTTCCCAGATGCTTTATTAAATTAGGATTTGCACAAATGCTCACCTTTTACCAGCAGGAAGTCTTTGCCCACTTGGGGAAAAATCAAGCTAATAAATTTTTTTGTTCTTTCTTTTTTTTTTTCTTTTTTCCCAGCCTCTTGCCTTTCTCTCCATTCAGGCTGCCTTCTTTGAGCTTGCTATTGTAACTAGGGACAATCCTCTGTGGCCTCATAAATCAGAATTGTTAATATTTATAGCTTTGTTGGTCTTTTAAAATCCCGTTTGAGGATTTGGGGTTTCTTTTTCCCCTCTCTCTTAAAACTTTACCTTTTGTTCTTTTTTAAAGGTACTGTGTTGTGGAACTGAAGTATCTTCTCCTGGTTTTTAACCCCAAACTGAGTATAAGGCAAGCCTTAAACAGAGCAAACAACAACAACAAAGTCTGAGGCTTAAAAATGAAGTTTATCCTCTTGGCCATTGACTCAGCAATCCCAACCTAGCATTTCTGAGGGTCTTTTTGCAAATGCTTATCAAGTGCCTATTATGAGACTCTGGGCAAGAAACCAGTAATAACCCGATAACCAAGATGGGCCTAGTCTCGGTCAGAGGTTACTAACCTTTTCTGTAATGGGCCAGAGAGTAACGGTCTCAGGCTTAGAGGCCCATATGGTCTCTGTCACGACTCTACTCTGCTGTGTGTGGCAAAGCAGCCTCAGGCAGTCTGTGAAGAAATGAGCAGGAGGGACTGTGTCCCAACACAACTTCACTTACAAAAACAGACAGTGGATGGGGTTTGGCTCATGAACCATAGTTGGCCGACCCCTAGCCAAATGAAAGAAAGAAGTGAAAGTTAGCAAGGAACTGAATATGACTGCCATGTGCAGTGACTTCCATAAAAGATAGAAGCAGGGTGCTGAGATACGCAGTGACGGGGGGACTCGCGTCGGATGGGGTCGTCTGAGAAGGAGACGTGGCTTCGCCAAGGTGTCCTGTAAGCAGCATCCTGAAGGAGGTGAATGACCTGCATTGTGAAGTAGGGGGTTTCAGGCCGTGAGAACTGCCTGTCCAAAGGCTGCTAGGAGGGAAAGCGCATGGTGAATCTGAGGAGCTGAAGAACCTGAAGGCCACCTTTCCCCCCTCCCCACTCCCTCTGTGCTTGACATGGGGCACTCCTGTGAAACATGGGGAGTCTGTTGGCATGCCCCAGAATCTGGCCATGAAAGGGATGGCCAGTTGCCCTGGGGGACTCCCCAGCACTTTCAGTGTGGGTAATGACCGCTCCTCTAGCCACCCAGGGAAGATGGGGGTTGGGCTCACTTTTGCTTTTTCTTCTTGCCCTTCTACTTCTTAAGGGAGGACATTTCACCAGCACACAGAATACAGAAAGCTTGCTTGGAATGTGTCAGGCTAAGCAAAAACACATGGTCTGGATATATTCTCCTAAAATAGAGCAAGAGAGAGGCGGGAAATAGAGCAGCCTCACATAAATCATCATTTGTCCAGGGAGAAGGTTTCTGACAGATATGCAGGGTACGTGTGTGTGTGTGTGTGTGTGTGTGTGTGTGTGTGTAATGGGTGGGGGGCGGGAGGGAGGTTGTTTGATTTCCAAGGCAGATTTCATTGTCTGGTCCTGTCTGGAGAGCAGCATGCTTGTGCTTTCTACATCTGGAAGCTGGGTCTCAAGTGTGGCCAGCCACTAGAGAGAAGCCCTGAACCCTGAGAAATAGCGAAACTCCTTCTGGGTGCTGCAACTGGCCAGAGATCCCTGCTGGGGGCAGGGTCAAGCAGGTGGGCAGCCAGGGATTCTAGAGCATCAGAATCCATAGTTCTACCCGCAGAGGGTGTGGGAACAATACAATCCTGTGCGGTGGAGGTATCAGCAGAATCACGGGGCTCTGTGCCCTCATCACCCATCCCTGGCCTTCCCCATCCATGCTCCACACAATACCCAGAGTGATCTTTTCAAAGCACAGCACTGAACAACTATTTCTCTCCCCCCGTCTTGTCTCCCTCTATGTGCCTCTGTCTCTTTCCTTCTCTTTCTCTCTCTCACACACATATATATACATGCACATACATATAGGTATACATACCTTAGTGTCCTATTGCTCTTAAGATAAAGAAAAAAGTTTCTAACATTTAGACATAAAATATCCCAAAGTTAGGTCCTTGGGTTTTTTCTTTTCTGAACTCATCTTGTGCTATTCTCCGACCACGTTAAACTTTTTATCAATTCCACCAATCCATCCTACTTTCTCCTGCCACAGAGCCTTTGCACATGCATGGAAAGCTTTATCCCCTGTTACCTCTTCATTTGGTTCTCAACTCCAACACCTGGCCTCCTACTCAGGTCCATTTTCCCTTCTCTAAACTCCTAAAACACCTTGTATTTCTCTTTCAAAGCCCTCATTACTACTATAGATTTACATTTACTTGTATTATTTGACTAATGTTGATTAATCTTTGATTAATCTCGGTTCTTACCTCCCACCCTCACCGTCCTCGTCAATCCTGGGACAAGAAACAGGGCAGGGTCTGTATATAGGTTTTGGTTGTGTCGATTCTATTTTTTGTTTTGTTCTGTTTGTATTATCATTGCACCATGTCTGGTACATAAAACAGTGTCTGGTACATGGCTGAAACTAAAGACATTTTTTTAATGAATGAGTGAATTTCCTGGCTATTTCTTCCTACAGTGGGCACCTGAATAATCTCTAGTACTTATATCTTGGGGGTTCCCCTCTGCTGGGGCTTTTATCTAATCAAAGATGTGCTGGTCCCTGACTGGGTATTTCAGCAGTGAAAGGGGAAGGGTGGGGGGCTGGTGAATAATGACAATGCTTTCTGGAAAGAAGATTTTCTGAGCAAAAGGTGATTGTAGAGATTATCTACTGACTCTTCATTATACAGGTGAGGAGATAGTTTTTCAAGGTCAGGGCTCATTACATCACCAGCCATATTTACAGCCTAAATTGTCAGTACTTCAGACACCAATTCTTCCATAAAACCTTGCTGCCTGCCCTCAGTCATAGTGCATGATCTTTCCTGAGTTCATTGCCCTTTTTTCTTCTTAAAGCAAGATTAACCAAACTAATAAAGCTCTAGCATCTCTTCTCCTTTCCTCCTGGATTCTCTCTCTCCAATCTCAGTGTCCATCCCCAATAGGCCCAATGACCCTTTCCACTGCAAGGGTGCCTAGCATCTTCCAGAGGGTGCCTCCTAGGCCCACCTTTCCCGATCTAACATCATCCTTAAAACTTACCTGTTCTATATGCTTGATACGTTGATTTGTAACTTTGTTGACTCAACTGTCAAACAAACCACCTAGCTGTGTTCATGGGTTTATATGCAGCACAGCTCAGTTAATAACACCCACTTTCAAACCAGGACCTCCCAGAGCTGTGAAGCAGCAGGAGCTTGGGACACTGTTATAAACCAGCATGGGAGTTTATACCCCACTTGGGTTCGGTAAGCCCTGTCTCAGCAGAAAACGCAGTAGATTCTCCCAGGAATTAGCCCAGCCAAGTGTATGTTAAAGACCACCACTGCTCATCAAAACTGAATTGACTTGGTTTTTCTATCCCTTTCCATCTCTCCATGGACTGAAAGTGAAATCTTGAGTGGGATGTGTCCCATCGAAGTGGACTATAGATCATTCAGGCCCATGTAGACAGTGTAAAATACCCTGGGCTCTATCACTGGCTCAGCCATGTTAGCTGGAGCTAAGTCTCCCTGCCTGATTTGCAAGTGTGGAATATGTCATGTCCCAGGCCTTAACTTCCCCATCTGTAAAATGATTCTGACTCAACAACTGCCTCTGTATGTTTCTAGATGCATGCATGTTCTTTCACTTAATTGGGGAGAGGGAGGCATGACTTGGGTTCATTATCTCATACCTGGGAGGCATGGCTAAAATAAGCCAGGTGTCAGACAATGGGGAATGGTAGAGAGCATGGTGCACTGGGCATGTACCCATCTAGGGGGACAGGATGGCAGGATCTGGTAGATAATGAGACTGTCTCTCCAACCTCCATCCTGCCCCTCTCCCACTGGGTAGAAGCCATGTGCTTAGGCTGGGACCCACCCCAACCCACAGCATGGTACTCCTAAAGCCATAAGTATTAGTTCAAGGTGATTCTATTAGCCCAAAGCTCAGATCTTTGCTGGACATTCTGAGGCACATAAAGGCTCGTTGCCTCTCAGTGGTATAGAATGAAGTTGTAATGTCTAGGACCACAACCACCATTTTGTCCCCATGAGGGAAGCCAGCCTTATGATGAAGTCAGTCAGGGAAGAATGGAGGAAGCAGAAAGAAATTGGGTCCTCCATGACCTTATTGAGCTCTATTTCTAATCTATTTCCAGGTTTTTCAGGCATTTGGTTTGGTTTTTTTGTTTTGTTTTTTTACTTGTAAGAAGATTCTTACTCAATTTAGCACCATCCAATATTTACCATGTGAGAATACAAAAACCACAGTTTTTTCAGATCTTTTTTTTCCCCAAGAAAATGTGTAAATTTGGATTTTTAGCTTAAATGACATTATTAAAGTAGCATGTGGGCCAAATAAACATCTCTATGAACTCCCAGTCCACACTTCCTACTTCTCTAGGGGTCTAACTTTATTTTTTTTAAGATTTTATTTATTTATTGGGGTGCCTGGCTGGTTCAGTCAGTTAAGCGGCTGCCTTCGGCTCAGGTCATGATCCCGGGGTCCTGGGATCGAGCCCTGCATTGGGCTCCCTGCTCAGCGGGGAGCCTGCTTCTCCCTCTCCCTCTGCCTGCCACTCTGCCTACTTGTGCTCTCTGTGTTAAACAAATAAATAAAACTCTTTAAAAAAAAAAAAGATTTTATTTATTTATTATTAGAGAGAGAGCTCATGCACATGAGAGAGAGAGAAAGAGCAGGAGCTATGGCAGGGGCAGAGGGAGAGGGAGACTCCCCACCAAGCAGGGAGCCCCATGCGGGACTCGATCCCAACACCCTGGGATCATGACCTGAGCTGAAGGCAGATGCTTAACCAACTGAGCCACCCAGGCGCCCCTGTAGGGGCCTAACTTTAATATTCTTTGTTTCTGTGACTACAGATCCTTGCTAGACCCCCTGTATTTTCTTTCCAATAGTCGTAACCTGGCTTTGTGTTGCCAGCTCTTTGAATCTTAACATTCTCTGGAACACTGAAGAAGTAGCCTTGAGTTCCTGTCACTAAGCTAATGAATGTCTGGATGACTTAAGAGCTCTGAAGTTTCACAAGGTTCAGGTAGGATGGGAAAAATTAGAAAAAAAACATCTAAGGGTATCATATCTATCTATTCATTGCAGTCCTCTTCACCACCTCCAGCTGGCCAAGGGAGAGCACCTTCTCCCAGCTGTAGCAAGACCACCGCTATATTTCCTAGCCCCCTTCTGGGCTCTGTCTCTTCCATTGAGTCACAGACCATCAGAATTGGGAACAATCGGGGCGCCTGGGTGGCTCAGTCGTTAAGTGTCTGCCTTTGGCTCAGGTCGTGATCCCAGGGTCCTGGGATCAAGCCCCGCATTGGGCTCCCTGCTCCGCGGGAAGCCTGCTTCTCCCTCTCCCACTCTCCCTGCTTGTGCTCCTTCTCTCGCTGTCTCTGTCAAATAAATAAAATCTTTAAAAAAAAAAAAAGAATTGGGAACAATCATTTGCTTGAGCCTCCTCATTTTGCAGATGGTGGAAAGAGGTCCCAGACGTGGGAGAACCTTGCCTATGACTACATAACTAAATGAATAAAGGTGCCAAATCTAAAATCCACAATTTCTGACACTCAGTTTTATCTACATTTTACCATGGTGTGTCTCTTTTTTTTTTATCCCAAACTAAACCATCCAGGCCAAGAAGCTATCTTTGACCAGGACACACTATCATGGAAAGATCATGGTACTTTGGGGCCAGTTGGCCCTGAGCTTAAATCCCAGCTCTGCCATTTAAATGGACAATTAACTTAAGCATCCAGAGCCTCAGTTTCCCCCATATGTAAAGAAAGTATGAAACTGTACCTCATTTGGTTTTTATGGTAATTAAACCATTCATGTAAAACGTTTAGCACAGTATCTGCCATATAGTGGGAATTTAACAAATATGTTTAATTTATTTTCAGAAAGCATATAATTCTAGGGAAGAGGCATTGCTGCTTAACTCCTCTCTGCTGGATTGTACTCATTTATGCAAGCACTGATCAGAGATCAACGAGCACCTACAATGTGCACGGATTTGCTAGACACCATAGGTACAATAATGAATAAATAAGGCAAGGCTCCTGACCTCCTAGCATTTGTTATCCAGCAAGGAAGATAGTCACTTAAACAAGCGTGTAGAAAATATGCAACAGAGTCCCTGATACTCTCTAGAGCCAGAAGCCATGTTAGGGAATTGATACAATATGTGGCTAAAATGAAGGGCTCTGGGTCCCATCGCTCAGAATTGAGTCCCGGGTTGGCCTCCTACTAGTGTGTCACCGCGGGCAAGTCGCTGAACCTCCCCAGGCCTTCGTTCCCTATCTCTAACATGAGGATGATAGTAGTTACTGCCTCATAAGACTGGTGCGAGGGTGCAAGCGTATATAACAGTGCCTGGCGCAGAGAGGACACTCAGTAACATCCCTTGTTATTAGCTGGGGTGGCATGGTTCTCGCTAATGCTGCAAAGGTTGATTTTCACTGGAAAGCCACAACCGTGGTCCTGCATGTCTGAGCTGAACAGAGAAGAAGCATCTCCAAGCTGACTCCCAGGCACAGGGAAGACAGATCTGGGGGCCTGGGGGTGCAGAACCAAGCAGCCACATCCTCAAGGCTCCAGATCCCTCTGCCCACATCACTAGGATGGATTCTTGGCCCCCATCTTGTGTTCCTTCGCAGAGAGGTCACTTGCTCCAGACAGCCTAGGAGGTGAGGCCTCTTCCAGGTTGTCACTCCTCATTTGAACAAACGATATTGTTTGCTTTTTCTTCTACTTACGGACACTTGATCCCACAAAGTCACAGACAACATGGTATAGTGGCCTCTCCAGGGTGGTTTTCACATGTGCAGAGGGGATGTTCTCGTACATGTCTGATCATGCAGTCATATTAACACAGAGGCTTTCTTTTCCCTGATGAGCTCCACCTGGCTTTCAGTACCTGTCAGAACCTAGGATGTTATTTTTGGGAGAGATTTCAGATTCTCTAGGGCATAGGCCAACTCCTTCTTTTATGGAGGGTAAACCAAGGCCTAGGGTGAAACATAACCTGCAGGAGGTCACCAGCAGGTCAGTGCAAGAGCCAGGGTTAGAACTCAGGCTTCCAAATTCCCTGACAAGGGTTATTTCTGCTTTTCGGTAGCGCCAGTAAGGCTTAATGCTGAAAGGCAACCACTTTCTTTTCAAATCTCAACCTGAATCAATTGGCTGTGCCTCCCTGGAGCCCTCTGCAAGGGAAGGTGGTAAAGCCACGTTCAGTCTCCTGAAGAAAAGAGTTGTGATCGATGAGCAATGTCTGCCATGGTCAGGCTTGTGGGGCCATGTATTGCACACATTCATTATTCTTGGCCTGGTGTAAGCCAAAACAGGCACCACTGGGTGGAACTTCAATCAGAGGCCACAGGCAGGAAGGAGAATGTGAGGGGTTAACTTGGGGTGGGCTTGGAGAATATGGAAGAGAGAATGTCAGCACACCACTGCACCTCTCCAGGCAACACACACACACACACACACACACACACACACACACAATCCAGATGCCCCTGCAGGCAACCGTTTAACCCCCCTCCACTCCAGCCCCTCCTCTCTTTCTCAAGGTAAAAATCCTCCAAGTCTATGTCCAGGAATTGTCATGGGTTAGATGAGAAAGGTGGGAGCGTACATGGTGGTTATAGTCACCAGCTGTGTGGACAGAGAATTCTGGTATTAAATCCCAGCTTTCCACTCAATCGGTGGTTTACACTGAGCACCTGGGGGCCTCAGTTTCCTTCTCCGTAACATGGGGATGATAATGCCTGCTGGTCCCACAGGGGGATTGTAAGGACTAAAAGAGAGAAAGCATGTAAAATCCTAAGGACAGTTCCTGGCATATAATAAACTCTCCTACAATAAAATGGCAGCTGAACATGAATGTATCTTGAAAATATAAAATTCCAGGGCTGTAGCAACTTCTTTCCAGATATTTCTCCCAAGACCAGGGAAACAAAAGCAAAAATACACTACTGGGACTTCATCAAAATAAAAAGCTTCTGCCCAGCAAAGGAAACAATCAACAAAACTAAAAGACAACTATGGAATGAAAGAAGGTATTTGCAAATGACAAGTCCAATAATGGGTTAATATCCAAAATATATGAGGCTCAATACCCAAAACACAAATAATCCAATTCAAAAATGGGCAGAAGATATAAACAGATATTTCTCCAAAGAAGACATACAGATGGCCAAGAGACATGTGAAAAGATGCTCATCATCAATTATCATCAGGGAAATGCAAATCAAAACTACAATGAGATATCACCTCACACCTGTCAGAATGGCTACAATCAACAACACAAGAAACAACAGATGTTAACGAGGATGCAGAGAAAGGGGAACCTTCTTGCACTGTTGGTGGGAATGCAAACTGGTACAGCAACTGTGGAAAACAGTATGGAGGGTCCTCAAAAAGCTAAAAATAGAACTACCCTATGATCCAGCAATCGCACTACTGGGTATTTACCCAAAGAATACAAGAACACTAATTCGAAGGGACACATGCACCCCAATTTTTATAGTAGCATTATTTACAGTAGCCAAGATATGGAAGCAGCCCAAGTGTCTATTGATTGATGAAAGGATAAAGAAGTGATATATATACATATACACACACATATATATCTATAATGGAATATTACTCAGCCATAAAAAAAGAATGAAATCTTGCCATTTGCAATGACATAGATGGAGCTAGAGAGTGTAATGCTAAGCAAAAAGAGTCAGAGAAAGATAGATATCATATGATTTCACTCATGTGCAATTTAAGAAACAAAACAAGCAAAGGGAAAAAATTAAGAGAGAGAGAGACAAATCAAGAAAAGACTCTCAGGGTGCCTGGGTGGCTTAGTCGGTTAAGCATCATCTGACTCTTGATTTCAGCTCAGATCATGATCATAAGATCAAGCCCTGCGTAGCACTCTGCACTCAACAGGGAGTCTGCTTGGGATTCTCTCCTCTCCCTCTGTCCCTCCCTCACTTGCACACTCTCTCTCTTTCTCAAATAAATAAATCTTAAAAACGAAAGAAAGGAAGAAAGAAAGAGGGGGAGAAGGAAAGAGATTCTTAACTCGAGAGAACAAACTGATGGTTACCAGAGGGGAGGTTGGTAGAGGGTTGGGGGAAATAGGTGATGGGGACTAAGGAGTGTACTTGTCATGATGAGCACCGGGTAATGTGTGGAAGTGTTGAATCACTATATCGTACACCTGAAACTAATATTACACTGTGTTAACTATGCTTGAATTAAGATAAAAACTTAATTTAAAAAAAAGAAAATATAAAGTGCCATGCAGAGTTCCCTTGAGCTGTGAACTACTCATTCTTCCGATTGAACAAGATACCCATGCGGGGCGCCTGGGTGGCTCAGTCGTTAAGCATCTGCCTTCAGCTCAGGTCATGATCCCAGGGTCCTGGGCTCGAGCCCCGCATCGGGCTCCCTGCTCAGTGGGATGCCTGCTTCTCCCTCTCCCACTCCCCCTGCTTGTGTTCCCTCTCTCGCTGTGTCTCTCTCTGTCAAATAAATAAATAAAATCTTTAAAAAAAAAAAAAAAAGATACCCGTGCATAGCGAGGCCTCTCAGAGCCCTATCACTACTGGGTTTTCTGAATCAACAGTGAGAGTTTTAGAAAACTCATTGTGCTCAGTAAATTATATCCTCATATCTTGAAATATGAATCAATGACTTAGAGTGATTGTATGTGGTTAATTAGGATGCTTCAATGATCAGAATACTCCATCCACACAATGTACCGGAGTTGTCTGGGTGACAGGACTGAAGGCACCAATTCTCAACAGCCCCTCAAAAGTTTTAGAAAGGCAGTTGGGAGAGCAGGGGCAGGGGGAGGGAGAGAAAAAGACGGTTTAGTATTTTTACTGAAAATAGAAAGGAATTAACAATGTTTAGGTAACCAAACTGGGCAATTTCTATCAAACCCCCACCCCAGTGTTTGCTTTGAAGAACTTGAGATTCAGAGTGGTTAAGGGACTTGTATGAGGTCACACAGTGAATAAGTAGCAGAACCAGAATCCGTGGCACCTTGGTCCCTCCCCACTTCCACGGGTACACAGTAGAGGGTGCAAGAGAATCACCTGAGAAGCTTGTTAAAAATACACACCTCAGGGGGCGCCTGGGTGGCTCAGTCGTTAAGCATCTGCCTTCGGCTCAGGTCATGATCCCGGGGTCCTGGGATCCAGTCCTGCATCAGGCTCCCTGCTCGGCGGGAGGCCTGCTTCTCCCTCTCCCGCTCCCCCTGCTTGTGCTCTCTTTCTCTCCAACAAATAAATAAAATGAAGGAAGGAAGGAAGGAAATTACCACTTATCAAATAAAAAAATACGCACCTCAGTACCAGGTCCTCAGAGCCCGTGGGGTGAGGCCCAGAAACGGGTACGACTACACCAGCTGCCCAGGGATTCTGAGACTGAGTCAGGTCGGCCAACCGCTGCTCGGCCCCGGCCGCTCAAAGTGGGACTGGACCGATAGCACTGGCATCACCTGGGAGCTGTTAAGAAGTGCAGAGGAGCCCAGCCTCCAGTGCGGACTTCCTGAATCAGAATCTGCTTGCTACCGAGTATCCCAGGTGTGTGTGCCTTGGGGCGGCTCGGAGCTGCCAGGTCAGTAAGTCGCTCAGCCGCAAGGCCGGCAGCAGTGTGCTTTAAAAGGCGGCGAAATTACCACAGATATCTGCCTTGCACTGAAGAGAATATACAGATCTGGGATGAAGTCAAAGTAAGCCTTTGACCTTGTAGGTATCAGCAATATTTTCAACACCCAGCTACCTCAAAGACGCGCCTCCTCTGTTTCTTCGTGGTTCAGCTGACCGAAACTTCTCACTCAGGTGGAAAGGTAATTCGACGTGTTTTTTAGTGAACCTTAATATTTCTTCATATGTCTTGGCATCCGTCTTACTGTTGCCTACATAAACATAGACCAGTTTCTCCAAGTTGTCCTTATCTCACAGAGAACATCTTCACTTTCTTATACTCTGATTTCTCGTAAGGCCATTAGGGTCTTTTTATGTCCTTTGGAGTATCGTGGCTTGTTTCTGAAGAAGAGTCTTGTTCAGATGTGACTTCGAATAGTGGGTATTGTGGAGTGCGTGATAACCAACCTTTACATCTGAAATGAGGTGGCGAGGAATCTCTAGGAAAGCTTACTGTTTGATTTCTAGCGTTACACCATTTGTGTGGGATCCCCCCCCCCACTTCAAATCACAAAATGAGTTTCCCTCGTGCCTGGTGTGGCTGTGTCCAGAGTTTGTGTTGAAGTAGAGCAGCAGATCATTGCCCCTGCTATTTTGCTGGCGTGGATATAAATAAACCCAAATGTTTTGTTTGCTGCTCTTCTTGTTTCTTGAGCAAGGTAAGGCCAAACTCAGTGGGGATCACGTCCCCACACCTGAAATCTTAGCCACTAATGGAGATGGTCCTGCGGAATCTGTTGGGGTGAGGTGATGGGGTAGAGGGGGTTGGACGGAAGGTTCCATCACATGTCACAAAACAAAACTTACACTCATCATTAGGGCTCTCTTCCCTACTCGTACTGGTTTGGGTCTCATCTCCCTCCCTCACCGCGCCACGCAGTCCTTAAAATCCCCGCTCTTACCCTGAACCTTTCAGCAGTGGCCCAAAGGTTTGGAAGTGGGCCCAAAGGTGACATGTCTCCCAAGCCTGCCCTTTCTTTGCACGCACCAGTTCACCTGGCCACGTGGCCGATACTGGAGCGTGTCTCCGCGGGTGTGGTCAGAACCATGGAGTTTGAGCTTCCCATCTCTTGGTCTTCAAACAGCCTGACCCAGAGCAGGAGCTTACTAAACCTGCAGCCTGAACTAGTGAACAGGCTGGAATCCGTTGGCTAGAAGGGGGAGGTGCGGGAGGGAGAGCAAGAAGGAGTTTAGTCCTGACCATCAGTATTCGAAACTCTGAGAAAGCAGCCACACAGAGTCCCTCTTGGGGGAGCCTCCAGGGAGCACTGCTGTCTAACCCGCAAAAATAGAAAAATAATTTTCTTTTCAAAACGCCACACTACCCAAGTGATTTGCTAATGGGTTCTGGCAGCCTTTGTATTAGCCTGAGAAGCCATTCAGACCACCACTGACAATGTCAAACTTAGAAATTGCTCTTGTTAAAACCTGAACATCAAAATTAAATAGGAAACACCTGGCGAGCTGCTCCCCAGCCCCCACCCCAGGGAAGGCCAGGAGTGCCACTAGGTGACCAGAGGAGCTTGGCCAAGGAACAGGCCCCCCTCTAGAACACCCAGAGATATTCTGACATCTTTGGGGGGGTGGATGGAGGCCTGGAACATGGAGGACTTTGGACTTTGAGTCAGATCTGACACAGAGGTGTGGGTGATATAGTTTTGGAATATAGATGAGGTTTGGTGGGGTGAGATCCGGAGCCCACAACCAAGAAAGAATTCTTGAGATGTCTTTGGCGCAAAATGGTGGTTTTATTAAAGCACGGGGACAGGACCCGAGGGCAGAAAGAGCTGCTGCCCCAGGGTTGTGAGGAGTGGCTGATTATATACTTGGGAGTTGGGGGAGGTAAGGAAAAAGGGAGGTGTCCAAAAGGACTTCCATATGCTAAAGAAGACTCTCAGGATACTGGAGGCCTTGCTATTGTCAAGCTGAGGTTGTTTTTCCCTCTAGCAAATCATTAACATTAAGATAGTTGGAAGTTTCCTGGAGGAATGTCACACAGATCCCACCTGGGGGCAGGGCGGGGGGGGGGCGGGGGGGGAGGGGTGTTGCTGGATGTCCGTTTGTGCTTTGTCCTCCGTGAGCCTTCTGCTCCCTCATCACAGGTGCTTTTGTCTTCTTTTTGTCACCATTAAAAATCCACAGTTTTTGTTTTGCTTGAAAATCAGAAGACCTGGCCACCCTGGGCCACATTCCTTCACCACAACGGTTTACCCTCCATCTTACCAAACAACTGCTTTCCTTCCCGCCTCTTTGCTCTTCGGCCTTACCCTCCTGGTCCTCACTGCTATGTGTTTGAACTCTTGGAGTTCCTAAGCTTTGGAGATAGAGGGCCTTGGCTTCAAATGACCTTGGAAAGGTCCCATCCTACCTGCAAACCTTGATTTCTTTTTCTCATCTGTAAAATGGAGGGAAAGAAGCCCACCTAGTAGTACTATGACAATGAACCAATAGAATAATTATCTGTGGGAACCTACTTCTTTCTCCAAGTGTCAAGCAGCTTAAAACTATAAGACCGGGATCTTTGAAGCTAATGCCTTTACTCTCACAGAGCTTCTTCTACTCTTTGGGGGCATTTTCCCTCCCCGGCCCCCAACCCAAACAGCCAGCATTTCTACTAACCAATTACAACATTTACAGAGAGCCTTGTCTGTGCGAGACACACTTCTCTCACTTTGCGTCCATTATTACCCCTGGCAAAACTGGGACAAGGCTTCCTGGCTGCTCAAGGAGCAGGTAGGGCCCGAGAGGCTGAATCACCTGCCCAAAGCTACCGCCTTCAGAGGGGCCGCCCCCAACGCCTCCTACCATCGCCACTGCCTTCTTCCTGCCCTTGATCACCTAGAATAAGACCATTTTCAGTGAATTGCTAGGCTCTGGAGTGACACCTGTTTCCCCAGAACAAAAATGACACCTTTGAAGTCAAATTTTCTCAGCTCCCAGCTCCACAAGAAAAACCTATCTGGGGGCCCATTATGGCTGCATTCTAGAAGCCGTCAACTCGGATACTTAAATATAGCAGTTCTTCAGTTCTCAGGCTCTGGTGGCAGGGAAAACATTTTGAAGGGCAAATAAATATTTATGTATGAGGGCTCTTTGTGCACAGTAAATGTTTGATTCTGTTGCCCCAGTTCCCTGGGCTGAGAGTCAATTATGGAGCCCAGAAGAGAGCGTGGAAGTAAATATGCATTCAGCACCTATATCCCTTCCACGAGGCTAGAGCGAACATCTCTGTGCAGGCACTGTGCCCTGAGTCCGTGGAAACAGGCTGTGAAGTGCTTGCATGTGCCTGGAGACTTGCCTAGTGCTTTGCACTAATTCTCTTATTTAATTGCCGCAACCTTTCATTTTATAGATGAGAACCAGCTGAGGTTGTTTCTGGCCTATTGTGTGTCAACATGGGCCCAGGAAGAAAAGATCGTCTCCTTTTTTCCTTCCCTTTCACACTAAACTGTGGACTCATTGGAGAGTAGCGGGGATGGTAACAGTTGCTCAGACACTCTTGGGCCCTTCCCATGAGCAGCCCCTCTAAGCACTTGTAATTGCTGTGAATCCTCCGAGCGGCATGCTAGATGAATCAATGAATGAAGTTCTACTGATCTGCTCACAGCCAAGGTAGTGGAAGGAGAAACCTTCATGTGGATTATTCCTAAATCTCTGTGGAGGAGCTTTCAGAGCAAAGAATCCTCCAATTGGATCAGCTTGTTATGGGAAGAACTAGCGTTCTCCGGTGGATTTGCCTCCCCATTCTTTTGACCCTCTCTCCTTTTTCCTTTCTTACTATCCTTTCCCCTGTCTTTTCTTCCTTCTTCATAATCTTTCCATTTTCCTTTTGGTCTCCTTTTTTGTTCTACTCTTCCATTCTTTCCTGTTTTTGGCATTTCCGCCCCCCCCATCTCCCCTTTCTTCTCTCCCTCTCCTTCCTCCCCTTCTTTCTCCCCTCCCTTCTTTCTCCTCTCCTTTCTCTCCCCCTTCCTCCTCCTCCCTCCTTCCCTCCCTTTGTCCTCCTCTTCCTCCTGCTCCCCACAAAGTTAGCCCTCAGACCCCGGAGACTGCAGGGGAAATGTTCGCAAGAACTTCGGGGGCTGGGGGAGCCGGGGGAGCATGCAGCCACTTGAGGGAAGTAATCCCAGATGTGCTCTTGGTGCCAACAATCAGCCTGAAATGTAAACGTGTGCCGAGCTCCAGGAAAAAAGCCCTTACAGCTGGAGGGCTGGCAATGCCAGAAGGAGGGGGAAAGGGGGCCTTGCTCCTTAACCAGACATGGATCCAAATCTGGTCTCTGCATATATTTATGCCTCCACCATCCCTTTTTGCTTTTGCAGAAAGGTGATCCATCTTCCCCCAAGTTTATTAGAGGCGGTTTTCCAACACGGCTTATAAAATATTGCGGGCAGCCCCGTGATTCATGGCCTCGTTTATAACCCATAGCACTTGGGAAATTTGGGGGAATATTTCTCATTAAATCTATTTCTCAACTCTTTGGAGCTGCCTCCACCTCCAAGAAACACCAGGAAATTCAAGACCAGTTTGAGCAGTGGGGCAAGGTGGATCTCCCCGTGTTGAAGGGGGAAGGCTGGGATGAGGGAGAGATACTGTGATCTTCCAGCTGGGTTTCTCAGAGCGCTGGGGTAGATTTCCCACATCCATAAAAGCCGTGTGCACCTCAGCGCTTCATCATAGGTCTGTTTACTCCTGCCTCTGCATCTTTCCTTAGCAGAGGTGTCTCTCCAGGAGATGGTTCTGTAGGGGTCGACAGAATGAGTGACCCATCAGGCCAGGTCAGGGGTCAGCCTGTTGGTCAGCAGGAACCCTTATTATAAAGAAGGCTTCCTTCTATAAGTAGTAAACCAGGACCGCATTTCTTGGACTTTGCTATCAAATGGTACAACTCCTTCCAATTGCCTGGAGTGATCTTTTTCTTAACAGTAAGCATTGTTTATAGCTAGTAATCCATTCCTTTGACCAGTGTGGGCATTAAGTCACTCTACCTTGGACACTAGGCCAGGTGTCTGTATACTTTTATACTTTGGCCATTGTTTTATATTTTGACCAATGTGGGCATTCAGTCACTCTACCTTGGACACTAGGCCAGGTGTTGTATACTTTTATACTTTGACCATTTAAAAAAAAAAAAAGCGGTGATGTTCTCTTGCTGAATCTTGGCTTTTGGAAAACACAGGGCTCTCCCCTTCCACACCAACAGCTGTCCCTACCTAATCCTCTATTCTAGTGCTGATTTTTTTTCTCCTGGTGATGGCCATCTCCTGAGATAAAGGGATAAAACCAAACTTTTCTAATATTTTTGCCTTCCTGCCCCACCATGGTTTAGATATGCCACAGTCTCAACCTATAGGATGCAGCATAAATCAATGAAATTAGGAAAAAGATAAACAGGCTTAGTGTTTTTTATATTTACATATTGGGCTGTAAAGGGTAATAGTCAACTTACGGAATTCAACTTTGCTGAGCAGTAAGAGGCAGATAAATCATTTAAATTTTGGGCAGTTTCACCTGCCATCCTGGTCAATGCATGCCCAGGGAGACGCCGAGATAGAAAACATGAATCTGTTACTCACTGCCCACCCCACATCCTCGTGTGGTAGTGTTTTGAGACCTAACTTTTTTTTTTTTTTGAAAGTGAAACAGAGTTTATTACTCATAGTCCTGGAGGAAGTACACAGCATGCCTTGAGTGGCCACATGGGGAGGTCAGGGCAGGGTGTGGGCAGAGAGCAAGCAGCGGGACTTGGGGCACAAGGCACATGCCTTTGTTAGGATCTGTGGGTAGAGTGCTTTTGGGGTTCCCAGGCTAAGGCTGGATTGGTCAATTCAAACCAAAAATGGGAGGTCTTGGTAAGCTCTATGGTGGTCTTATCTCAGGGGTGCACAAGGGAAGCAGTTGGGAGGCAGAGGGGTCTGTCCATTATCAGCAGCATTAGGGAAGTCCTATCAGAAACTTACATCTGTTACTATGTAGGCTGTCATAAATGGCCTGCACTTGACAAAGGGGCTAGTATCGGTTCAAGGGCCCTGCAAGCCACTTAGCTTACAAACTGGATGCTAAGGCAGCAATATAATACAATAGTTTAGTTAAACTCTCGACAGCCAGTCAGTCTTCCTTAGGTCCGACCACCCATGTAGGCCTACCCCTAATTCCAGAGGGTTATTTAAAAGGGAATTGTTGGTTGTAGAGACTACACTGTAGACTGAGCTTGGATGAACAGCCTAGAGTATATGTATGTGTGAATGGGAGGCTCTTCGTGATAACAGGAAGGAACTTTTTCAGTGTTCTTCATTCATTTGTGGAGATCTGGGTTTCCATGTGTTATTTTATTCTAAGACCTAGTTTTTGTAAAATAGGTTCTTCCCTCTATCGTTTTCTATAACTAAAGGTGACAAAGTATGGCCTGGCAAATGGGATAGAGGGCCAAGTCTGGCCCACTGCCTATTTTTGTAAATAAAGTTTTATTGGAACACAGCCATGCTCACTTATTTATGTCTTTGGCTGCTTTTTTTGCTACAACAGCAGAACTGTTGTATAGTTGTGACAGAAACTGTATGACCAACAAAGCCTAAGATACTGACCATCTGGCCCTTTAAGAAGTTTTCAACAATTACATATTACTGTGCAGAGCTGTGTACTCAAAGCTGTCCTATGTGGTATTTTATGGGTGATTTAAGGGCTTTTCAAGGACCATTTTAATTAGCTATGCCTTTGCCTTACACACTGACTTCTGGTTGTCCCTCCAGCAAAGATTCCCCTCTACTGTGGGCACTTTGTTGTTGGTTTTTGGTTTTATTTTTTAACCCAATCCAGCCAGCTATTTTTGGACTCGTGTGTGTATAGTCACGGCACTTACTTTTGGAGGGTTCTCAAAGGAAGCCTTCCCTGGAGGATGGGCTGGCTGTAACAAGAGCAAGAACATCCCTGTGATGTGTTTCAAGGACTGGGGTTTCATGGAGCCACATGTGGGGGACGTACTACAGATAGGAGCCTCCACTGATGGCCCGATGCTTTCTCATGGTGACATCTCTCTTACAATGTTTGCAGATGCTGAATGATCCCCATGACTGCCTGGATTTGCTGTGGCCTGTGCTCTGGGGACACATTATTGGGAAGGAAGCTTGGATTTTCCAAGCCCAGTCCGGTTTGTTGCGGGTTCAAAGCAAGGCTGCAGAGCCTTGGAATTCCTGCAGGTGAAAAGACTCTCACAGGTCAGCTTGCTATCCAGGGGCTTCCAGTCCCAATCATCAGACTCTCCAGAAATGCTTATGACAGATGCTCAGCTCTTGCCCCAGGAAGTGCTGATCTGAGGGATGTGGCATGAGGGGTAGGCCTCTGTGTTAGCAAACCCCACCAAGGAGTCTGAAGAACAGCCAGGTGTGGGAGCTGCTAATCTAGTCCACACGGCTCCTTTGAGAGCTCAGGAAGATGAACCCAAACATGGCCCACCAGATGCCCAGCCAGGACCAAATTCTGGGGGCCTTGATAATCTGTCCCTACCAATGGTCTCCCAACCCACTTTAGCAGAGCCCTGGGGTTTTCACAAAGATGCCTTCGAGGGTGCCCTGGGAACAGAATGACGACCAGGGGGTGGTCCAAAGAGCAGGGCTCTGGCCTTGTCCGTGTTCAACCGGACTCCCTTCACGTGCATGTTTTATATATTAGGCTCTCCTTAGATTTTGTTTCTAGAGCAAGAACAGGCAGGAAGAAAGCATCTGCTAATGGGGGCAAAAAAGGGAAGTCTCAGCTCTGCATCTTGCAGCAAATCCATCTACCTTTTCTACTAGAATCTCCTTTTCTGAAAAATCTCAAGGGAGACTTTATCACCTAAACCTGCAAAGTATCCCTAGCCCTCATGATCACTTCTCTCAGAAGCGGAGAGGAAGGTGGACCGGGTGTCCATCTGCAGTTCCCACAGATACAGATCGGAATGTGATTTGTACCTAAATCCTGCCTACTCCACTGAGCCCCTTCCCACTCTCTCCTCTAGGCCCAGAAAACAGCTCGCCCGAGCAACTGCAGTGCCTCCTGTGCTCGAGACTGCAAGTCAAATAGTGGTGGAGCAACTTGTGTGTGCCAGGCACTGTGTAAGGCTCTGGACAAGGCAGGCATGATGCTCGGGCACACCGTCTAGGGAGAAGACAAAGGCAGGAATGTGGCCCTCACCACCCTTCCATGGGCAGCAGCTCCCAGGGCACTACCTCTCCTACTTTACTTCCAAGACGATGCAAACTACCTTTCAGGCTCCTTATCTATTGCTCAGGCCTTGGGTCCTCACCATCCCTCAAGCCCTGGATATGGGGCACATGCTTCAAGAAGGATTTCACCAAACCCCACAAACTGGGCAGAGGAACTGGCCCCCCCATGGCTATGCTGGCAGCCCTGGAGTTTTGCTCAGCCTGGACAGACAGTGGTCCTTCTCCTTCCCTGGGCAGGGATGCAGGGCACGGATGATCAGGGCATCCCTATCCGGTTTTCCCTTTTTGCCATCCCTTTGGGCTTCAGTCCTGCACAGCATCTCTGCCCTGCCACCTCCTGGCCAATATAAGTGGCGAGCAGGGGCCTGTGGGAGCGAAGTCCTGCTGCCCAGGCTGCAGGCAGCAGCTCTCCCGCGGCTCCTGAGGGATCCAAGGAGCATCCCGGAGTGCAGGCTGCCGAGACAGCACCCACACAGGCCATGGACAGGTGATGGGCAGACACCAGCCCAAAGGCTTCCCCAGAAAAGGGTCCCGGCAGAGGCAAGGATCTGTTTTCTTTCTTGTTGCATTTCTTTAAGCCTTTTAGCTTCTCTTGCCCCTGGTGTCTGTTTACATGTTGAGATGCTTGCATATTTCTGTGTGTGTGTGTGTGTGTGTGTTTAGGGTCTAATTCTGTGTGCAGTATATGTTCTTTGCATCCATAGACAACCTTTCCTCCTCATAATGCAGATCAAAACAAGGGGAACAGCCCAATGAATATGAATAGGATGGTAGTGAGAGACATAATAGTAATAATATGACACCCATCACATTTTCCGTTTGCTTGTGAAACCTTTCTCTTTGAGGGAAGGACTGAGTTCATTTTTAGTTCTAGAAACAGCTGCTCTATCATCAGGTGGTGCTAACAAGACTTCATGAATGGAGATGTGTTTAGGGAGTGAGGAAAGCTGCTCTGTATTCAATTAGGTCAAGCGAGAGCCACCTTCCCTAAATGCTGGGGTAACTGAGCCAAAGGCTGGGGGAGTGTGGGGGTGAGGCAGGCTAAGGGGAGCCCATACAGTCGGTATAGGACCCCGGCAAGCTTCAGGGGGTTCACTGACTGAGGAGATGACCAGCCCCTGACGATTCAGAGTCTGTGTGCCTGGAAGTCAGCCTGAAACCTGTGGAAGATGCTGGAGCCGGGCAGTCCCTGCCATCACCCAGCCTCTCCCCTGGATGTCACTGTTGTGCTGTGTAAGCAATGCTGGGGAGCACTTCTGGGACCATGGAAAACCCTCCCTGGCAGTGGCTGCCCCTTGGGGCTGGGAAGGCCCAATCGGAAAAGGCAGGGCCAGGCCTGTTTGCAGGCTTTTGGGAGATTGGGGTTCAGTGTCCCCCATACCCCCAGCTGAATGGTGCTGCCCGTGATAGCAACGGTGGGCGACTCCAAGGCTCTCTTGCTCCACGGATCCTGGGGGGAAGGATAGATTCTTCAGTAGAGAGAGGCCCCGATGGCTGCGAGAAGTGGGGTCAGCTGCGCCCCAGCCCCACCGAGGCTCCCAGGCCCTCGGTCACCAAGTCAGAAACTGTGAGAGCGGGTTCCGGGCCAGCGTGGGTGGTTCTTGAGGGCAGGGACGTGAGTCCAGGTCCCATCCTCACTATCAACAGGCCAGTGAGTGGGGGAAAATTGTTTCCTATCTCAGAGCCTCCGTTTCATCACGGGCATTAAACGGGCCTGGACTCCATCGCAGCATCATTGTGAGAAGCAGCCGGGAATACTGCACACAGCACCTCGGCAGACAGTGTAGCTGCTCAGCAGGGGAGGGAGAAAGAGTTCACAAAGAACCTTCCAAGGCCTTAGCTGGCGTGGGAGGACAGTCTTGTGCCTGATCCCATCATGAACATTAGTGCTAGCTCAGAGAGTAGAACAAATCAAGAGATGTGGCCCAGGCCTCAGAGAGCAAGTGCCCTCTTTTTTCTTTACTTGGTTTTGAGTTGCCCTAAAACCCTGGCAGCCACTTCACAGAGCCACATATGCATGTGTTTTGATCAATGTGTTGAGAGAAAGCACCCAAGTTTACCCCTAAAGCGGTCAAAGGACTTTTTTTCTATCTCAGTGTTGATGTATTTGGAATAACTGGAAACAGACTTAGGACATATTAACAATAAAGGCTGTACAGAAAGCTCCGGGCAGGGTCTCCCGTATTGATGACAAGAAGAGGCATTGACCCTCTGAGGTGAGGCCAGGCCAGAATGTGTCTGCCTCTCCCCAGTCCTAATAATGCAATCCAATCGAGAAACCGAGCCCCTTCCCACTCTCTCCTTTAGGCCCAGAAATGCTGATTTTCTTCCCAGGAATGAGTTTTCACACTGTAAAGTACTGAAACAATGCCCTAACACGAATCAGCGTGGTGTGGCTTTGGGCGGCATGGGCTAGTTTTACTGCTGTGGGATCCATTTATGTAAGTTGCCAGTTTCACCAGGGTCCCATTCCCTTTGCACAAGTTAAGCTTCAGTGTTGACCTGAGCTGGAGAGGGCCATTTCTTTCCCCCTTCCCCCTCCTTCCCTCTAGTACCACAGGTCTTCCCAGTTGGGGTTCTGACCCTCCTGTTCCTCAGCATCAATTCGATCATTGGAGGTACAGACCTCTCTAAGTATTGAAATGGGCTGATTAAGTGAGACCACCACTCGAAACTCCAAGTAAATTAGGGATACAAGTGAGAGACCCATTTGATATGAAAGGACCATCATTTGCACATACAAAAGCTCTCGGAGAATGGCGAGTCCAGACTTGCTAACGACTTCTATCCATAGACGAAGAACAAACTGGGAAATAGAGGGCACCCTTTTGTGCGTTTGAATTTTCTGTTTTTAGGGAACACTTTCAACATCCTCATTTCACAATCACTGACTCAACCCGTACTTCCTCTTTCAGAGCATTTTGGGCCTCATGTCCCAAAAGGAGATTTGTGTCTTTGTGTCTGAAGGGTAATGGGGAGAACAGAGACAAGTATGGCATGCTTCAGTGGGGGGAAGGTAAATTGGAAAATGAGGAGGGAAGCCATGCCCGAGCAGCTGCAAAATTGTTCAAAACCATTTTCTCAACTGGGTTAATTGTTCTTCCCCATGGTGCAGAGACACCTAGGCCTTGCAAGGTCTGCGTTTCTTTACTGCAAGGAGCAGCCTATTAAAGAGAGACAGTCTACCACCCGAAGCCGACTCTGCCCTCTTGGCTTTCCCTCTCTCTCCCACTTCTCTCCTGCTAACACCATTGCCCCCCAAGTCAGAGCTCAGACAACTCTTTTCCCCTTGGCATCCACTTTATCACTGGGAAGAGTTGTCGGTGATAGGAGGGGTGGGCAGACTCAAACCAGCTCTGCTTGCAGTGTAGGAATAATTATAAAATCTCAGGCCCTTATCCAATTACTTTGACATGTGGCCATTCTAGGGAGTTCTAACTGGATTAAGTTCATTATAGAAAGATTAGTCCTGGGATGGGGACTGTGCATAACAAAGTGAACCTTCAGAATGCATGCTGCTGGGCCACCAAGGACTTTGGGGGTAAAACTGAGTGAATGGCTTTGTTTATTGAATTACTGTTTAGGGATTTGCCAAGGAGTTTTGTTCAGATAGAGTTTGTGGCTTAAAGCGAAGACGGTCAGCAGTTTCCTGTTTGTTTTCCTTTTTTCAACACTGTTCTTCAATGCCATTATAGTTATTGTCAAAGCGCTAACCCAAGATGTTTGTCCCTAATGTTCTATGTGCACATGGAGGTGAGATGATTGATCAAAATGGGTCTGAGCCCCACGGAGCTTATATATTATTCATAAGCTATGTGTATATATGCACATGGAGAGTGCATGCACGGATAATACCTTGCATTTGCATAATGCTTCAGAGTGGTACAGAGCACTTGCACATTTCTCATTTGACCCACACAGCAATGCTTTGGGATAAATAGGCATTATTATAATTATTTTACAGATAATGAAACTGAGGCTCTGAGAGGTTAACCTGTGGCCACCCAGCAAGATAGTCCAGAACTGAGGTTACTACTCCAATCTGCTGTTGCTAACTTAGCATTCTACAAACACATGTGAACTCGGTTTATATATGTATTTTAAACACGAAGTATGTGTTCAGCTCATGGCAGTTGAATATTTGGATTAGCCAAGTTGGTTGAGATCAGCGTGGCACTGTTTTTTGGGGGTCACCCCAAACGCTTCTTCTGGTATATTCCCTAGAGTCTGTCCTCCTTTAGGGAAATTGGTCATCACTTCATCTTCCTAGAATAAATGCCCAAGCCTGAAGACCCTGAGATTTGACACATGAATATTAGGGTTAGTGGAAAGATGTAAATTACCAGCCAATCTCTTATAATTCACTCAGTTTTTGAGAGCCCCAAAGCCCTCTGGGTGAACTGCTGAGATTTAAAACTCTAATTAGGTAAATAGGAGACCTCAGCCTTTGTTCAGAATTAGCAGTTGCTGCCCGTCCTCCTCCTGAGCCCACTGTGGACACCGCCAGTGGATTATCACACACTTTACTTAGCTGGGGCTTGTGCTTCCAACACATCTCCAAAGTCAGGAGCTGGCTAGCGGGGTGGTATCTATTTAACATCCCAATCCAGGACTTTAATGACCCCACAAAACTCCAGAGGCCTTGAGAGACACCAGCCGACTGGCCAGTCAGTCCCTTTATGTCTGATACAATCTTTAGGGCCTCATTTCATGATCAGCAATTGGAGACACCCAGGGAAGGTCAAGGAGAATGTGAAAGGATCAAAAGCCTTTACATTTAGGTAGTAAATATATTCAGAATACAATTATAGTAAAAATTAGGGCAGAAGTTAGTGTGCCAGAAAAGAAAGTTTGTGCATAAGCAGAAATCTAGACTGCTCCAGACCAATAGTTCTATATACTCCCTCCTCCCCAAAAGGAAATACACATAGATATGGTATGTTGTATAAATGTTTACTCTTAAGCACATCTAGCCTAGAGACCAAGGTTAAAAAACAAGCAAATAAGCAAAACCAATATAGACTGCTGTATGGCCAGGATTCTCATTTGCAAATAATAGAACCCAAATTAAAAATGACTCTTAAAAAAAAAAGAAACTTATTGGCTCATAAAACTCAAGATTTAAGGGCTTTAGACAAGGCTGGACCTAGTAGTTCCCTAATGTCATTGGGACTTTTTTCCATGTGATGGCTCCCAGCATTTCCACACTTATCTCTTTGGCGTGGAGTTTGGCAGAAAAAGAAGCATTTTTGTTTTGTTTTCTTCCCCCAATAGTTCCTGTAAAAGTTCTGGAACTTGTTCTGATTGGGTCTGGCTTGGTTATGGTTGCATCACTGAGCCAATCACCGCTGCCAGGGCACATACTATTCGCATTGGGCCAAGCCTGAGTCATGTGGAGCCTCTGGAGACTAGCCCTGCTCCCTTCTCCACCCCTAAAACACACACACACACACACACACACACCAACTACTTACACTGAAAATGATAGAGATATGGTGACTGGAGGAAAAACTCCGTTGACTGCTTGCTGTGTACCAGGCTCAGTGCTAGATGCTAAAAGAAGCCTTGACCAATAGGTCCAAAGCTTAGCCGTTTGTAGGCTCTTTTCATATAAATAATCTTATTTGACCCTGACAAACACAAGGTAGATATTTTTATTATTACCTTTGTACAGATGAAGAAAGTTATGTTCAGAAGGGTTCTGTAACCCACTCTAGTAGACCTGGCACTTTAATTTTGATTTATCCGATGCCAAATTCTATTGCATTTCTATAATCCCTGTTTCTGGACAGGTGAGAAGGTTAAAATTTGAAAATCCTCACTCCTTTACCCTCCTTTACCTGAAAGAGGCAAATCGGAGACTGGATTTCAATTTCTCCACTTGGGAACAAGCCTCAAACCCCAAATTTACACTAAGGAGAACTGCATCCTCCACTGTTCATCAGCACTTAGGTACATTGTAGAAATAATATCGGCTATGGTTTATTGAGCACTTATTATGTGCCAGACACCATGTAAGTGCTTTGTAAAGATTATTCAGTGTAGTGGTAAGAGCAACCCAGTGGACTAGCACTTCTTATTCCTATTAGACAGCTAAGAAAAGCAAGTCTGGGAAGGCTGAAATGACCTAACCTGGGTAGTGTGTGGAGCCACATTTTGAACTCTGCTCTGACTCTGTTCTCCTATCAAGAAATGAATGCGCCCAATGTCTTTGATTTCAGTCACTGACTGATTAGAATTCATTAGAAAACTGGGTAGAGATGGGAGATGAGAAAGGCATCAATCCTAAACGGGGGGGTGGTGGACAGGAAAAAATGGAAGAAATTAGATTGTAGATGAATTCCTGGTGATTCAAAAGGCCTGAAACCAAAATAATGAGAAATAAGCAGGCCAGCTACAGGCTAAAACAAGATTATCATCTTTCAAAGATTTCCAAAAGTTAAAATTGACTAGGTTTTAATTGTCCAAGCCCTATGGGCTTGTTTGCCTTCTAGAGGAGAGTCTTGTGTTTGCCTTGCTCCTATAACTCACTCAGGAATGACAACAGTCCCTGGGGGATCCTGAGTGGTTCCATCTGGAGATAAGGAAGGGACAGCCGGAGCTCCACCGAAACAGCATATATTCTCCTCTTCACAACCCCATCCTTTGCCTTGTCTGTTTGCTGCGAAACCTGCATTTTCACATCATTTATACTTTTCAAGGTACATGTCTCATGACAACGCTGGCAGCTTTCAATTTATTAGGCTTATTAGCAAATAAAACTGTCCTAAAAAGCCCAGATTTGATACCTGGAAGATTCATTTCAGGACTGATTTAATGCAACCTGCCTCCTAGTTTATTTCACATCTCCAGGTTGGAACTAAATCACCCTCATCTTGTTGATACCCTTAATATGATGGTTGGTGTTTGCAAAATAGGCCAGGCTGTAAAAATCTGAAGACTCCAGTTGCTTCCTTTTTTCTTTAAACAGAGATGATAAAAATACTTTATAACTTTATGTGTCTGGGAGATTCTGGGTTTTTTTTTTTTTCCTTCTTTGCTATCAGTGATGTTGTTTGAATGTAAAGAGTGGTAAATATATTCAAGGATGTGGTCCTTCTTAACTGTTGATTTATAGCAGTGGGAAATCACTTACTTTCTCTGGAATCACCACTCTACATGAAGGACTGGTGACATCTGGCATTCAAGATGACAAACCTGTAGAAGCACCATCCAGAAACATTCCATCATTTAAGTCTTCTTGTTCTTAAGCCCTGGGCAACAGCATACTTTTTCAAGATGAAGACTAGAACAGAACAAACCTGTTATTACCAAACCAGCCAATGGCACTTACCAAGAGCCATTACCTTCTGTTAGCATTTATCACCCGCATCTCACTTGACACTTATCATTTATTGCCTGACAGTTTTATTTAGCTTTTATCCTCCCCCACTGTATTACCATCTGCTGTGAGAACATGGGCCCCAGAGTTAGTCCAATCCAGTGTATACCCCATCTCCGCTACTTACTCCCTGTGTAACCGTGACTGTTTAACTTAGCCCCTAATCTCAGTTTGCTCATTTGCAAAAAACAGGATAACAGGATTAAATTAAGTAATGTACAAAACCTCTCTAACGGGGTGCCAAGCAAATGGAAAGTGCTTAATAAATGGTAGCTGTTATTATGATGATTAATATAGGCGCAGTAATACTAATAGCATTAAAACATGGTCTTAAGTGTTACTTTCCGTTTTCTATACCAGAGTGCCTTACATAAAAGTAGATAATGTGCCTCCATAAAAACTCTTGATTATAGAACACTTACGAGAAGAGATCCATTTCACTAAATTTTTCAAAAATAGGTTATATATATCCTAACACGAAATAGAGTAGAGCTGCTTAAGGCAGCTTACTTTAAAAGAGAACACTTAAAACTGCCCGGTGTGCTTTGAATGTTGGGTTTTTCTGCCAACATAAGTCTTCCTCTGTCTTGTCTGCATCTGTAAATTGTTTAGCCAAGCCTTCCTCCTTGGAATATCCACCGATCATCTCAAGCCTTTTTAAATTAGCAAAAACTCCAAATTTTGGAAGTATGCAAATCCATAAGTTTTATTATATTCCTAGGATATACTGTATTCATCAGATGGCAGTTCTAGCTGGAATTCCGAGCCAGGTACACGTCCGTGCTCTTGCCTGTTACCTATTTTAACATAGTAAATCAGGGGCCAGGCGACACTGGGCTCCCATGGCAAAATGTGCCCACACACAGCGGTAGCACCTGAAGGCCCCCACTCATCAGCCCCAGCCTTCACCTGCCGCCGCTCGGGACTCTTTTACGCCCAGGTGCCTTAATCTGGCTTGCTGCTGCTTTGTCTGTCTTGGCTTCTCCTTTATTCTGTATTTCTGGTTCTTTGCATGCCTCCCCCTGGCTATTTGTCCCTGTGTTGTCTGCAGGGTTTCCTATACCCAGCAAGGACCTTTTTTCATGTCATTGGCCTGCAAGAGATCTGAAGGTGTATCATGTTCCATTTTGAACAAGTATTCTGTCTTCCCAATGGGGGCAGCTTGGTCTCTGCCACAATTATTATATAAAAAAGAGGATAAACCAGGATAGAGGGGACTAAAAGTTAAATTTATTAAGTCTTCAGATTTAAAGCCCTGGCATTTAAGATACTTAATGAGTGACCTAAAAGGGTTCTTATAAAGTTTAATGTTCCGATGTTGAGGTTTGTTCTAGAATGGCATATCTTTAGCAGCAGCGGCACAATCATGCCACCATGTATTTGTCACTAGGTACTAGGCAATATGCTAAGCACTTATATGCATCTCTCACCTATTTGCTGTTTAAATGTCTCTTTCTCCCACACGCTAATGTCTTGGATTAGAACTAATCATTCTCTATAAAAGTCAGGTGCTAAAATCCATCCATACTAATAGTTAAATGCCAACAGGATTTTTTGGATGCTTTTCTGTCTAGTGTTTAGCCACAATATACTTCATGTTCTCTAACATGGACTGGATTGCAGCAAACTGTAAGAATTAGAAGAGGTTCACCCTTCCTCCAAGTAGTTTACTCCTATGTGTCAGAAAATTGTTATGATGTATTGGTTTGTTAGAACAGGATTTTACAGCAATATCCTGGGGAGGAAAATGTACTAACTATACAGATGTACAGTGTCTACCATGTGGATGGACCCCCTAGGATGATGACCATATTATGTTCTTGCCTTCTGGAAGTCAGAAGTTCCAGCTAAGGTGTTCCAGGAGCTTTAGTGTGGATCTGATGGCTTGCACTGGGAAAAAATACTAATGATGATTATAACTACTATCATTTATTAGTCTTTTATATACTGGGCACTGTGTTAGACACCACACTTTATTCAACTTCTTGAAAAAAAGACAAGGTTGCTGTTGACCTCTATTCATCAGAAAAGAGAACTAAGGTGCATGGAGGCCACATGACTCACCTAGGGGTCCTACAGCTAGGGAGTGGCCAGTCCAGGGTCCTCACCCATGTCGTGATCTTCTTCCCCAGCTCCAGTGGCTTCCAGTGTCCCAGGCTCAGAGAACACCAGAACCTCCCATCCAGCTATCCAGGCTCCACCTCATCAGTTTAGTTGATTTTACCTCTGAAACACGTAATAGATCCACTTCACCTTTTCCCACTGCTACCACCCAAGGCCAGACAGCCACTGTGGTGACTCCTGTCTCCTAAGTGGTCTCTCCTTATGCACGTTTCTCCCCATCCAACTCATTCTCCATGAAATGGATGTCCCTTCCAAAATGCACATCAGATCCCCTCACTGACCTGCTTACAACACTTTAATGGTTTTTCCCATTCTCTTAGGGTAGAAATGAAAAATCCTCCCACATGACCTATAGGGACCCTGCAGGATTTCACCCAGTGTCATCACCACACTCATTCCCTCGGCCCCTGTGTTCCAGACACACCGGCCTTCTCCCTGTCCCTCCAGTGTGTTGGACTCCTTCCTACCCCAAGGCCTCATCCAACTCCACCTGGTTTAGTCCACTCCTTCTTCAAACCACAGCTCAGGTTACCCTTCCTCCAGGAAGACTTCTCTGACTGCATCCTTGCCCATATATATATATATGTGTGTGTGTGTGTGTGTATGTATATATATATATACATACACACACACACATACATTATATCTACGTTACATATATACATTCATTATATATATATACATACACACACATACATTATATCTACGTTACATATATACATACATTATATATATATACACCCTCTCTCTATATATACACCCTATACAACTTCTCTGACTGCATCCTTGCCCATATATATATATGTGTGTGTGTATATATATATACACACACATACACATTATATCTATGTTACATATATACATACATTTTGTGTATATATATATATATGTATATATATACACACACACCCATACCTCTGTGTATGATAAACTCGCTTCCACAGCACTAAGCCCAGTTATAATTAAAGAGTAACTTCTTAGTTAATTGTTTAATCTCTAGGTACCACCTCCAAATGGGATGCTCCAGGAGAATAGGGATTATATTTAAATCTTCACCACTTGTAGCCCCAGTTCCTAGCACAGAACAAGCACCTAGTACGTGCTCAATAAATATATGTTGACTGACTATATGACCTAATGATTCCAAAGCCCCCTCCTTTTGCTGACCACCACCTTGCATCCAATGAGGATCAGTGTCCACATATCACCCAGCCTGGGAACAGGGCATTAAAGGAAGTCAAGTGATATGGAAAGCTGTATGCTTGTTATTCTAGCATGATCTGAGCTGCTCATTGAGTTAATTTCCTCCCTTATGGGGACATTTATTCTTTCAGAGTGGAGACTATGGCTTGGGAGTCTCTGACCACTTGCTTTGAGTGGAAAAGCTGTGGTCCAGGAGGGGCATATGAATGAGCTGGTCCCCTCTTTGGTTTTGGCCTAATGATTGTTGATTTCCCATCCACAAGTAATAGGATCCAAATACCTTAGTGCCAAGGGGCAGCTTTCGTTAGAATCTCTTTGTTCTGTTTCACTAACTTCACATCCATGTGGTCCTCCCTAGGCTAAGCATCCCTAATTGTGTAGGGAAAACTAATTATAACTAGGGGATTCCAGAGCCTTTATTTGCTAGGCCAGGTTCATTTCATTGTTTGAAATTTGTGTTCAGTCTGATACGTTTTTTTAGTTGCCAAATATAAACAGACTTGCTTCCTTAATGTTTGCCATCTTGGAAATAATATTCTTTAAACAAAAATCAGACACAAATACAAAGGCTGCTTCTCAAAGAAACCACACCACAGGGTCTGTGAGTGCTGTGACAGGATTTCTCGGACTTTCTGGAGGGCCCTGGGAGCTCAGAACAGAACACTGTGATTTGTGCTGAAGCTCTTTCCTTGGTATTCATCGTAACCCTATACATCTGTATTTATGAAAACACCATGAAAGCTGAAATGCACTCAGACTTCCCTTCTGGCCAGAAGTTAGAGACATATGTAGACCTAACAGGCTTTTCCATTTAAGAAGATCATTTTATCAGTATGGCACAGGGGCAAAAGAATGGCCAATCATCCAAATACTTCTGAAGGTGCTGTGGGAGAATTAGAACAAAGGAATAAACAAACACAGCAAACAACAGAGTGGAGGCTGCACCGCCCCCCTCCGCCTTGGGGAAGGTACTCTCTGGTTGTGGAGATGAGGGGATCCAGTGATAACCGGAGAAGGAACAATTGTCTTTGTAGACTGACGAAGTCAGGAAAGGCTTCCTGGAGGAGGTGTGGCCAGAGAGGCCCTGGATGCACAGCAAGGTGGCTCTGATTTCAGGACGAAGATGACCTGCAACTGAATTCTGACTTTATTATATTTTAACAGGTGATGTTGGACAAATTACCTACCCTAAGTTAACTTTTCATCTGCAAAATGAGGGCAAGGCCTACTTTATAGGGTTATTCTTGTTGTTTTGTATTTAAAGATCTATGAGAGAATGTACATAAAGCATTTAGCATAGTGTCTGGCCCACAATAAGTGCTCAAGAATAGTCATTTATTATTATGGTTGTTTTAGTTCCCAAAACAGGCTTTCTTGCCTCTACCTTCACACTGGCTCTCTGCCCATTCCCCCCAAACCACTCTTGCCCTGTCTCAAAGGCTGCCCTCTTTCAGGACTGAACTTGAATGTCAGTTCCAGCAGGAAGCCTCCCCCTCATCCTGTGTGGCTTCCAGAGCCTTATGCCTTCCTTGTTATTACAACGTAGTATCAGCCTGACTCCTCCCATCAGCCTGACCTCTGCCAAAGGCAGACATTGTCACACTGACCTCTGTTTCTTCCCATGATATGTTCAATAATTACTAGTTGAATGAATTAATGAGCAAATGAGCTCCTTCTCTCCTGTGATTTTGCTCTGTTCAAAGAAAATGTGAATCTGGAAGTGGATCATCTAGAGACTGGCTATTTAAGTTGAATCCCAACAAGCAGGAAGGGAGAGCAGGCTTGGGTGGCTTGAAATCAATAGTCTGTCAGCTCTCGAGGCTCTTTCCTTAAGCAGGAGCTTCCGATAGGTTAATTACTCCCTTGGGAGCTCCTGGTGAGTGATGATCACTGTGTCATCTGCCGGGGGGGCTTGCCCACCTTGGCAAATGGATCTCTTTAGAGGATAACTGAGCTGAAGTCCTGGTGGGCTTCTGGGAGGCAAATCGAGCCCATGGTGCTCTCAGGGTACTTGGAGGTCTCATGTTTGTCAGATCCAGAGCCCCTGCTGCCTGGTAGAGTAGAATGCAAGCTCCCGGTTAGAAAGAGAGAAGATGGAGTGGGCGGCACCTTCTCAGCACCACGCTCAGTAAATACGGGTTGAATAGATGATGACTTCCTCCTTGTCTTTCAGTATTTCATGTGCCACTTAGCTCATCCCAGCCAGGTTCATCTTCTTAAAACATTTCTGTTCTCATGTCCCTCTTCTGCTGAAAGACCTTCCTTCCCTCTCCATTGCTTACTCCATAAAATCCAAACTCTCCTGTTGGGCCTTTGTTGGCCTGGGTCTGGCCCCAGATGATCCTCATCCTTTTTCTCTCTGAGCCTTTACCCACATCTGAGCCTTACCCACATCCACCATATTTGAAATCCCCACCGTCCCACTGGGAACACTGTGATGGCCACAGGCCAGCCAACAGGCAGGTTCCCTAAAAAGGTCAGATTCTGCCCACCCACCCACCTCCCCCCCGCAGGTCTGTGACTCAGAGTAGAAGTGTCAAGGACCGTTTTCAAGTCTGGCTCCAGGGCCTGGGTACGTGGTAAAAACGTCCCCAGGAAGCTGTTAACGCAGGCTTTGAGAGGGGAACCTCCAGCAGTCCTCTCAAGCCAGCACGTCCTGGCTATTCTCCCTGTGCAGAAGCGTGTGCGGACAGACACCCATGCCACGGAACCTTCTGGCCACAAATCACTGCTTTGTTCACTGACACTCAGTGCAATGTAGAGGCAGAGCCGCTGAAGCCCTGGCCACCCAGTGCCACCCCGTCCCACCCAGCCCAGCTCCCGTCCCTCATAACATGTGCTCAGACACACGACGCCTTTCCTTCCCAGGGAACTGCTACCAAAACTCTCAGCATAGGACTTGGGTTCTTGTGGAGGGACAGATGGGGTCAAGGTTTCTCTCTCACTTCAGCCTTAGGCTCAGTGATGCCAGGGACCATGTCTTTATTTTGCTCATCCCTGTATCCTCAGCTCCTAACACAATGTTCGGCACATAACAGATGTACAGTAATATCTGTGGGGTGGTTGAATGAGTCTGTCCATCAGTCAGTCGTTTGCTATTTCGATGCCATCCGATTTTCTTTTTTCTCCTGAACGGCAATTGCCAGGTAACGGGCAGTCTAAACTCTATACATGTAACCTATGAGGTGAAATGAAATGTGGTCTTTCTCTTTCGGGGGTGCCTTTTTGGGGACTGCTGCTCTGACTTGCCTGGGGAGTTTGTTCTGGGCCCAGGTTTCCTTCCTGCCAAATCGTGGACGATACTAGGAAGACTATCTGCGAGGGACTCCCGGGCTTTCTGGGACAGGGGCATGGAGGGCCATGGGCCTGGGCTGGCTGTCAGCGGTCGGGGCAGGACACCGTATTTGCAGAGGGAGGCAGCAGCTCTGCGGCACTTATCCTCAGAAATAGGCCGTTAGGTTTTCCATGGGCCCAAAAGCACACAAGTTACTGACCATGGCCCCTGGCAGCGTGAAACAGGACAAGAAGCTCTGTGCTGGGTAGATCAGGCCTCCGGGGGAAACTCCTGGTGTGAGAATTTCCAGAACCGTTGCTCTGCTATTTATACGACCTAAGCTGCAGGTGTTGCCTGCGGATCCCTCCCCAGGGTTCTGTTTCTAGACATGAGCTGAGCCGGGGAGGAGCCTGGAAGCCGAGGCTGTGGGAGGTCCAAAAGTCACCTGGCGGAAGAGTGGCAGGACGCATATTGGAGACCACACTGCCCCGCCTCAGAGCTCCAAAGGATAAACCCTGTGGCCTCCAGGCGTGCCTGCCTGTTTTATTGTTTGCTTAAATATAGGCCTCTCTCCCCAGCAGGCCTGTGTGGGGAAGACTGAAGGGGTGTCATCTCCTCCACACTGGTGGCCCTGCATACAATGGCTGGTCCTCCCCACTTGGGAGCCATCTTTAGGGTTCTTGAAGCTGAGAGTGGACACTGAAATCCCCAGGCCTCACCCCCGCAGGTTCTGTTTCATCCGGGGGTGTGCCCAGGAATCCGTGCTTTCACTTCTGCCTAGAGATGGGGCTGGGCGGCTTCCCCCTGCCTCACACTGACTGGGACCTCATTTCTGTCTCCTGAGGGTGACTCGTGCTGCAGGTGCCTGGACTCACCGTGTCTCCTCCTAGCCTGCCTGCCTTATGTGTAGGCTCCAGGCCCAAAGGTGGCGAGAGTCCTCATTCAGGGAACCCTATGGAATAAAGCAGGCCAGAGCCTGACTGTGAGGAGGCCTCCACCTCCCCCACCCCCTTCAGCCACTTCCCAGTGGTCGCTATTCTCCCGCCCAAGCGCCCCTGTGAGCCACCAGACCGGCTCTCCGGGCGTTTCCCTTCCCCATGGAGTCAGGCTTTATTTGTCCGCCCACGCACAAAACTCCTCAGGTAGGCTTCAGATAAATAATCTGCCAGTCAGGAGAGACTGCTATCCCTCCAGATAGCTGAGGGAGCTGGAACCCCAGGAAGTCTTACTTCCCGTCGGTCAGACCCCTCTCTCAGCTCCTCTCAGCCACACCCACCCTGGCTTCAGAGCAGGCCTGCCTTTGGTCCTGCCTCTGCCACTCTCTGCTTGCCCACACAGCTTTGGGTAGGTGGGTTAACCGCTCCGTGCCTCAGTTTCCCCATTTCTAAAGTGAAGGCCCTGATAGCACCTACTCCTAGGATTGCTGTGATGATTAAATGACTTAAATCTCATCAAATGTTTAACACAGTGTTGGGCACATAGTAAGCCCTCCATGAATGTTACTATGGCCATTATAACAGCAACAGTAACAAAGCTTACTATGATTGTGGGACATTGGGTGGGGTTGGGAATCACTTGCTGGTGTAATCTTGAGCAGATAACCTCACCTCTGTTAGCTTTGGTTTCCATAACTACAAAATGGACACAATAAGAGTCCCGAACTCACTGGGTTGTTGTGAAGATTGAATAAGTTCTTAGAACAATGCCTGGCAATAATAAGCACTCACCAAATAGTAGCTATTGTATTATCGTTATTATTACTCAGTATTTTTAATGAAAAATTTATTATTTATTATTGGGTCCAGGTCAACAACCTATAACCTGATGGAAAGAGTCATGCTAAGAGTCGAAGGCATGCGTCACCAGCCCAGGGACTTTGGGCAGAGGTATTTTGATGACCTTAGCCAGGTTTACTCTCTCTGTGTATAAAATATTGCCCATTTCCCTTCCAAAGATAGTATGACGAGAAAGTGGGGAAACAAGTATGAAAGTGTTTTGGCTCTAAAAGTTCTATTTTAAGTAAAGTAGTACCTAAAATATTAATTAGATTCACTCCTGGCTGATTAAATGTTAAAAATAAATAAATAAATAAATCCTCTAAAGGAGAATGTAGTGTCACACGCTAGAGATTTTAAAATTCTGTTTGGCATTTCCTCCTTGTAAAAGACTCGAGCAGCCACAGAGGGGCAAGAAGCGGCCCCCGAGCCAGGTTTCCAAACAGAGGGAGGATCAGTGGGCGGCAGATGTGACATACACAGCGGCCTCTTGCCCCGTCTTTCCTGGGCGTGGCCCAAAATCCAGAGATCTGGAGGGACACCAGAGTGGCAGGGAAGCAAGGGGCCCAGTCTTTACACCCGTGTTTCTCAAAGAATGATAGTCAACACAATTTAGGGGTACGTGGGAAAGCTTTTAAAAATGTATTGTTAATGTGTAATAGAGAAAACTACAACTCACCCATTAAATTCTTGATTTTACCGATATTACAGTTTTTCCTCTTTAAATAATTTTTTAAATGTGAGCCAATTTAAAAGGAAGTGTAAGTAAACCTGACAAAAATCTTGAAGGTGGAAAAAAAAAAATGACACAAGTTTGGGAAATGCTACATTAAACACATCTTTCTTGAGTACCTGTTACTTGCCAAGTACTCTACAGGCTGCTGGTAATGTCGCAGTTAATAACGTATCATCCCTGGCTTGAAGCTCGCCATCTAGTATGAGAAATAGCCGCATCCACGCTAACTAGAACACGATGTGATAGGTGCTGTGCTAGCAGTGGAAGAAAGTGCAAAGCAAAGCAAACCAGATAAAGGAGGGATCCATTCCACTCCGCAATTGAGAAGGGCTTTCAGACAAGACTGACATCTCACTGCGTGCCGAACATGCTCAGTCCTCCAGTTAATGGTGCGCTGAACAGTGTCCCCATGGCCACAGAGCTTACACACTTGCAGACAAGATAGACTCAATCCTAACAGTCAAGGAAATACGCGAGGCAAATGCAAGTTTTGATAAGTGCCAGAAAGGAGCTACAGAATAAGGATGGGGCCCTTCTATGCGGGAGCAGTCAGGGAAGTCCTCTCTCAAAGGTAAAGCTGAAACACAAATGATGAGAAGCCACTAGCCATTGGAAGGGTGGCACGAGAGTGTTCCTAGCAGAGAAGATGCAAACTCCGGCTTTGAGGCCAGAAAGAACTTTAGGGTGTTCTAGGAACAGAAAGAAGGCCAGTGTGACTGCAGATCAGGGAACAAGAGGGCAAGTGGTCCACTGGCAGAGTCTCAAAGGGCCTCGTGGGCCAGAGTAGAGTTTGGATTTGATTCTAAACTCAGTGAGAAGTCAAGAATGAGTGGGGATAGGGGAGCTACCATGCACACATTTGGGGAAATGGACACCGGGCCCAGGGGACAGTTGGAGCAAAGGCCAGAGGTGTGAAAGGGCGGACGAGCTTTAGGAATGGCCGGTACAGTTACCTGTAGGAAGAAGCAAGGGCGTAAAGCTAGAAGAGATTGTGGTCTAAGGCATGGAATGCCACAACGGGCACCTTGGACTTTATATCTCTCTTTAAGGGCTTTAAATTGTGGCATAATGCACATAACAAAATTGCCATCTTAGCCATTTTTAAATATGTAGTTCAGTAGTGTTGAGGACATTTACACTGCTGTGCAAGCCATCTCCGAACTCTTTTCATCTTGCAAAACTGAAACTCTATACCCATTAGGTAACATGCCGCCGCCACCCTTAGACCCCGGCGACCACCACTCTGATTTCTGCCTCTGTGAATTCCACTACTCTGGGTACTTCACGTAAGTGGAATTATACGGTATTGGGGAGGTTTTGTGTGTGACTGGCTTATTTCACTTAGCATAATATCCTCAAGGTTCATTGATGTTGTAGCATGTGTCAGAAGTTCGTTCCTTTTTAGGGCCAAATAACAGTCCATTTTATGTATGTACCGCATTTTGTTTATCCATTCATCAGTCAGTGGACACTCAGGTTCCTTTCACCCATTGCCTATTGCGAATAACGGTGCTGTGCCCTTGGGTGTACAAACATGTCATCATGACCCTGATGTCAGTTCTTTCAGGTATATACCCAGAAGTACAATTGCTAGATCATATGGTAATTCCATTTTTAACTTTTTGAGGAACTGTCATACCATTTCCCACAGCAGCTACATCATTTTACATTCCCACCAACAGTGCACAAGTGTTCCAGTTTCTCTACATCCTCTCTAAAATGTATTATTAGGACTTAATCCTTTTTAAAAACAGTAGTCATCCTAAAGCCTGTAAGTGTGGTATCTCATTGTGGTTTTGCTTTTCATTTCCCTAATGATTGGTGATGCTGAGCATCTTTTCATGTGCCTGTCAGCCATTAGTATGTCTTTTTTTGGACAAAAGTCTATTCAAGTCCTTTGGTTTTTAATTGGGCATTTTTTGTTGTTAAGTGGACTTTATCTATGACATAGCAATGACAGGCTAAAGGGTTCTTGAGCAGGGCATTAACATAGATCGGATTGTAAATACACGTCTGGCAGTAGGAAAGATGAATTGGAGGATAGAAGCACAATGCAGGGCTCCCAGGGTTGGGCGCTGTGATGACCCCGTGTTGAAATGATGAGGTGGTAACGACCAACTGAATAACGACTCATGTCTACTCCTGAAAACTGCATCCCCAAATCGGAGATCTATGTTCTCTCCTAGAGAGATGAGCTTCTGCTCAGGACCTCATATGCTGAGTTGGGAGGGTGGATAGACTTAGCCTTCCCATGTTTGGGGAGCCACAGGTTGTCATTTTATGATGCTCCTGATTTCTGAGTTACTGCCCCCGGAGAAAAGCACTATTGTCATTGAGTGACCTGGTGGATGGAACACAGCCTGTGCAAATCATTTTCTGAATGTTGAGTTGCTGGAGAAGCTGATAGAGATCCCAGATTCTACCCATCTGGGTTCACAGCTGACCCTTGTCAACTGACTTCTAATCGGTTTTCCAGCAGCTAGCTGAGCTCTGAAATGTGTCATTTAGGACAGTAAGAAGACCAAGACTCACTTGGTTGCTGCCTTTAAATATAACAAATAACATTCTCTTTCTTTGTATTAGAACAAGCAATGAGGCTTAGAGTTGACAAACCTGGACTTGGCTTTGAAACTGAGCACATCATCCTCAGAAACTTGGTTTCTGCTTCTATAAAATCAGGGTAACGGCACCCCCCCTTTTATTTTTACAAGATACAGACTATATATTGCCTCATTCCATGTTCACGCCAACATCCTCCTTGTGTACTTGCCTATAATGCGGAGATGGGAAAGCTAAACATGGCAGTCCCCAGACTCCCCTGCAGCTCTGGTGGTGATTGAATATCTGCCATCTGATACACTTCTACACGACTGGAATCCAGAACTGAGTTCGTTGGGAAGGGAGAAGGCTTGCCAGAGATCCCTCTTGCTGGTGCGACTCTTGCAGACTTGGTGTGTCTATGGAACCAACTGCTCTAGATATAGCTTTTAAAATCCCCACGTGGCAGTTAGCTGGTCTGACTCTGGAACCAGCAGTTGGGGCAATTGCTTCCTTCTTCCCCAGCTCGTGCATTGTAGCAGCTCCCTTGGCTGGCCAGTTCTGCGGTACTGTTCCTGGGAGCTACTCCCAGAGGCATACCCTGGAGCATATCCAACAAGTTGGTAAGCATTTCATCACATTTGCTACAAAATTGATAGATGCTTACAAAATTGTTGGTATTTTTGCTTAAATTCTCTGGAGGAGCTCCTGTTAACCTGTAATGGATCTCAGGCTCATTTACATGATGTAGGAGGACAGCACAAAATATAAACATTCCTAGCACTCTGACTCCTGGAAGATGTTCAGTCAATACCAGTTGGCTCTGACTAAAATTGGGACTGTTCTCCTTGGTGGAAGAGACCACTGCTTTCCTCTGTGATGGAATCTCAGGGATATGAAGAAGGGATTTCTCTACCTTTTCCCTCCTGCTCTTTCAAGTCCTCCCACCTGCTTACAGATATCTGGAATTTTTTTTTTTTTTTTAAAGGGAAAAGACTTTCATTTAGCAGAAAGACTCAAAACTCAAATGTTCCTATATTCATTGCACTGGCTTGAGTTGAAATGAGGTACAGTGGTTGATTTGGGCTCCTGTACTAAAAGGGGGACTTAAGGAGGAAGGAGAGAGAGATATGAAGGATACTAGACCCCTGTCTACAAGAAAGAAAGAAGCAGAACCCAGGAAGGGAAGCCAGACAAAAACTGGAGGTAAGAGTGTCCTCCATCCAAAAGGTCTGTCTCCCAGAAACATGTGGAGTTAGGATGCTCTACAGACCATGCCAATCCATGGCCACTGAATCCCATTTCTGTGGCCCCTGTGAGCAGCGGGAAGTTGGCCAGAATGACTGAAGTGCCAAGAGCATGGGGATCAGAGGCATGAAGAGAGACTGGAGGAGGTGGGGGTCCAATCAGGTGGGGTCTTGTGAGCTATTTTAAGGACTCCTTGTCCAGCAGTTGCCCAACATTTTCTGCAAAGGGCCCGGCAGTCTCTGTCATGATATTCAGCTCTGCTATTGTGGCATGGAAGCAGCCCCAGACCATAAATACATCAATGAACAAGAGGCTGAGCTCCAGTAAACTTTACTTCAGGCAGCAGGCTGTATTTGGCCCATAGGCCATAGTTTGCTGATGCCTGGCCTAGTCTAAGGACACTGAGAAGCCTTTAAAAGATATAAGGAAGTTACCCAGTCATGTTTATATTTGTAAAAGAGCCCTCTGATTCCAGGGTGGAGAGTTGATTACGGGGAGTGGAGGGTTTGGAACAGCCCAGGAAGAGGTGGTGGTAGCTCAGGGAGAACGTTGCCAGTGGACATAGAAGAGTGGATTGCACACATACTTGGAAATGTAAATGTTAGAACCTGGTGATGGGATGGGTACAAGAATTAGGGAGAGGGAAACATCAAGACCCATACCCAGGCCTCTGGCCTGTAGAATGTTCTGCACATCAGCTTGTTTACCCTTCCTTTTTTCTTCCATCTAATGATTTGTTCAAGTAAACCCTTTCCCCAAAACGTTTTCAATCCAGGCCTTTCTTTTCTGTTCATGGGCCCTCTATCGGTGTCCCAATCATCAAGACTCCAGGCTGGAATCATCCTTGACTCCTTTTTTTCCTACGAGTCCTGCTTTTTCCTAATTAAGTACGTGATCTGTCCACTCAGCTCCACCACCTGCAGTTACAGCCACCCCTTGTCTATGACCTTGATCTCTCTCTCCCCTTTCGGAACCTCTTGGTCTTGGTCAATCCCTTCTCAAATGCACCATGCACATTCCCACCTCTGCAGGTTTTTCTTCATATTGGTTCCCACTCTCTACTTACTATGTCTTTAGGATTGATCTTGTTTGCAAAGACAAAAACGCCCTTTGAAACTTGCTCCTTGACAGGATGGGGCCAATTACTTCTCAAAACCTCAGTTTGCTCATCTGTAAAATGGGGTTCATTTTATTAATAGGAGTAGTAACATAGTTGTATGAGTATTAACTCACAGAATGCATTTAGAATGTTGCAGGTGTTCAGTTAATATTGCTTTCCTTCTCCCACATTCCCTAAGAGTGGTTTATTTTTTTGTTTTTATTTATTTATTTTTTTTTACTTTTAACTTTTATTAGAGAGGGAGAGAGTACGGGGAAAGGGAGGAGAGGGAGGGAGAGAATCTTAAGCAGGCTCTTAATGCCCAGCACGGGGTCCGACACAGGGCTTGATCTCACAACCCTGAGATCATGACCTGAGCCAAAACCGAGTCAGACACTCAACCAACTGAGCCACCCAGGCACCCCCTCCCAAGAGTGGTTTAAATAATTAAGCATTTATGGGTAAAGTACTCAGAATAGTGTCTGGCACATAGTATGTGCTCAGTAAAGGTTGACCTTTTTTTTTCCTTAGTGTAAATATCAAGCAGAGTGTATAAACTCTTGTCCCTCTGCTTGTCATTCCATCATTATGATAATCAGTTTGGGGAACTTGCAGATCAAGAACGCAGGATGGGGCAGCAGCTTGGAGCTGGAATGGGGGAAGATGCAGCCAGAGGCGGGAGGAGGGCACTAATGGTGTGCATTTCCCAAAATCAACTTCACCTAATTTTTAATTTTGCTAATGGCTAGTCTTTATTTGAGATGTCATGCTGAAATAATTCTTTTAATAAAGGAAAACGAATGCACTCATTTTCCCCCCTCCCTTCCTCTACATCAGCAAGGACTTGGTGCAATGATGTATATCACCCTTTTATTTTAATTAAGCATATAGCTGTGAGAGGCTTGTAAAAATGTTGCCAACAGAGAAATGCTTTAATGGATGTGAACTTGAGGTTGGCTTGTCCCATATATCTTTACTACATAAAATTGCCCTCTTCATCTTGCACGTGAGGTGAATAGATGAGTCCCAGTATGCACCTCTGGGTGGGGGCAGTGGAGGAAATAGGGTGTTTGGGAACCTGAGGAGTGTGAAATTGCAAGCGCTTTCAAGAAGACTGAGAAGAAAAAGGAAAGCTGTTTTCTGTGCATGATCATGTGCAGGGAAATAGCCCCTTTGAGGTTCTCCATCATTTTCCCTTCTACATGTCTTGTGACAGATGATGTCTAAATACACAGATTTGGAGGGAAAAGATGAGGATTTTAAATCCAAGACCTGGGATTAAACTCCAGCCATCCAGCTCCAGAGCCTCTGCCTTCAGTCATCATGCTAAGCTACTCCCCCACTGGCGGAGCATCACAAGGGGTCATGTGAGGAGATTGCAGTGATTCCATAAACTATAATGAATGAGTGAGCAATTCATCGTGCGATGCCATGTGCCTAGTTTATCAGTGAGTGCAGCATGGAAGACTGAGTGGATGGGGTCTATGATTCCAATTAAAAAAAAAAAAATTGGGAGAGAAACTCAGTTTAAATAAGCCGGGAAGAAAGAGACTGAGAAACTGACTTAAAATAAAAGGTTTTAAGAGAAGAGACTTCCCCCCACACTCAGAGAAGTAAGCTTGCCCTGGAAGATAGAAAAAGGCGGCGGCGGTTTGGGAAGCAACGTGGAAAGCCGCTGACTGCCCGCACACTCCATTCACCAGGACTGGAAATTGCACTAAACCTGAATAAGGAAGTGGGTGAGATGTAGCCCCACGGGGAGCATCTGTATTCCCGCCTGCAGCTGCAATTGTCTCACTGGTGAATAATTCATTCTGAGATGATCGTCCTAGCCTCTAGTTAAGTTGTGCTTGCTCTCCACAGAATTGGCTGAGTGTATGAGCTGTCGTGCTGGCTCAGGATGCAGAGCGTCCTGGACAGGGGAGGTTCGGAGATGCAGGATCTCCATACGTGGGGGCTGTGTGAAGGGCCAGAGGCTCCAGCTTGCTGAAATCTTCAGTCCACATGAATCCAATCAGCATGCTGATCTTCCCTGAAGGCTGGGCTGACTTCCTTCCTCTGTAGCCTTTCATTGTCTTCTAGAATTCTGTCCAAATGGAACCAGACATCCCAAAGTCATTTATCTTCCAGAATCAAGGCCATTGTTACAGAGAGTTTGCTGTTCCAGAAACTGGGTTCCATAGATTCCTGCTAGAAAGAAATGACTGTCATTTCCTTGTAGAAAAAGCCAAAGCCCCTGTTTGATTTTATCCGTTCTAAATCGCTGAGTGTGTACTACTGACTATGGACATTGACTTCTCAAAGTGAAGTCCTTGAATAGAAGAAAGCATATTAAGTAATACCAGATTGAGGGTAGATCCCCAAAACAGGGCATGGAAAAAAGTTCTTGGCTTTTATGTTCCCACTTTTTATCAATGAGGAAGTGACTTTAAACAATAATATATATCTGAAATATAATGTATTGTTGAAAAATTAAAGCACTCAGTGGTATTTAATCTGTAAAAGAAAAGTCTAGTGTGTGATTCAATTTATCTATATTAAATAAGGGACTTTTAAAGTGTTTAAAAAACAAAGAACATTATTATTTTATAAAAATCAAGTACTACATATTACTATCTAAAAGTCCCTCTCTACAGACATAGCCATTATTAAAAGCTTGGGTATCTTTCCAGAAAGTTTCTATGCCTAATCAAATGGAATCAGACAACATATTGGTTTGAAGTTTACTATTTCACTTAACAACATATCGTGGCAATGTTTCCATGTCTGAACATAATTCTCTTTGAATAAACTTCTTGGTATTCTCTTGTCTAGATGCACTAGAATGTAGTTTAACATTAACCGGGCAACCATCGATAGAGATTTAAGTTGTTTCTAGCATCGCTAAGACCATGTGGAGGTAAACATCCTTCTGTGTCTATCTCTGTACGTGACTCTGAGGATATTTATAGGATAAATCTCTAGAAGTGGAATGGCTGGGGCGGAACATTTTTAAGAAGAAATGGGCACAAATTAAAGCCAGGGTTCTTTGAGCTAGACAAAAAGTAGAGCTTTGCCATCCCTGTATCACCTTGAATGCAATGAGGCTGTGACGTCATCTTTTCTAAAGCGCTTTAGGAAGAACAACCCCCCATCCAGGCCTCGATGCTGCACGGCTGCATCGCATCGATGCTTGGGCTGGCCGTAACCGAGCCACACACGTCTGTCCGTGGATCCAAACCGCTGAGAGCTGGATTCTTCCACCTGACTATAATTAATGGCAAGTGCAAGGAAGTTGTTGGAAACACAAATCGGGTTCACAAACCTCTTATAAAATATCTTCTAAAAACCCTCACCTTAGTGCAGCTGTTGACAACGTGGCTGGGGCCTCAATGACAACTGATATACGAACTTCCTTTACCCAAGTATTGCTAGCCCCAGGGATCCTCTAAATCTCATTTTCTTTTTCTTTTACCCAAGTCAGAACACCAGGCAGAAATGCATATATATGTAAGATGAATGCAGTGCACAGTTGAGATTTCTCCTGCTATGAGTCTCTCCACACCTTGAATTTTGGACTCTCAAGCCGTTTTTAAATGCGGCTTCATTTTTCTTCCCTGTCATTACCTGATTTCATCTGAAAATCTCAGCATGTGGTTCTCTTTTCCTTTAATTCAGTAGATTTGGCATTGCTGTTTATTATATCAATGTGACATCTATCTAATATAACATCTTTGAAGGACCAGGATGTTTAAAAAAAAGGGCGGGTTAACTCTTCAGGGCTAACTGGAGACTGTTTAAATTTATAGAGGTGACTTTAGCCCTTTGTAGATCTTCCTCTAGATAGAAATATATTTGTAATCAAAATGATAATCCATATTCCCTCATTCCTCAGCTGAGATGAATGGAAAGAGACTTGGGGGAAGGCTGAGCTATTTATTCACAGATTGTTTAAAGTCAGAGTTAGTATGTCTTGGGAGAGAAGATTGCATTAGCTTGATAAAACTAACCCTTTCAGCCTGGGGAGAAAAGAATTACACAATAACACCACACAGGTTTTCTTGGCTTCTCTAAAGAGGAATTAGATTTTCACACACCAAAACCTTCCATATTGGAGGGTATGTATGCTTCTAGAGATAATACAGACATAAAAGCAGTACCGGATTTTTCTTTTTTTGATGGGAAGCAGGAGACATTACAACAGACCCTGGGATTTAGTGAGAAGGCTGGTGAGGAGCCACAGGGGCACGGTGGAAGGGCTAGGTCCATCTTTCTTCAATACAGACAGAATTTTGTTAAAAAAAAACAAACACCTGTCGTTAGTGTCTGCAGCAAGAGGTGCCTTGTTTGGCGTTCTGGTTGGAATTCTTCAGCATGGAGTATCAATAAAAAACAAATGGGGGGCGCCTGTGTGGCTCAGTCGTTAAGCGTCTGCCTTCGGCTCAGGTCATCATCCCAGGGTCCTGGGATCGAGCCCTGCATCGGGCTCCCTGCTCCGTGGGAAGCCTGCTTCTCCCTCTCCCACTCCCCCTGCTTGTGCCTCTCTCGCTGTGTCTCTCTCTGTCAAATAAATAAATAAAATCTTAAAAAAAAAAATAGGGAGCTTGACTGTGATTTTTGTCAGGGGACCAGTTCTTTCCCTTCCTGCAGTGCCACACACAGATTTGGAAGTAGGGGAGGAAGCGAGCTGATGTGGAGAGCCAAGGCACAATGCCCCAGACAGAGCTAAGCAGGAGGGGGTTTGGAGCTGCTAAAATCTGGCTTGTAAATCTCAAGGTGTGATAACACTAAGACTTAGTTAGAAGTTGCTGTTGACTCTGGCCCTGGAACCTAAGCTCACTATCCACTTGACCTTAGATAGGTGTTGATTCCAGATTGTTTTTAGAGTCTTTCAGGCCCTCAACCTGATGATGATTATGCAATGATGCTTGGGGCCGTCTGTTCCTAGTTACTCACATCCCACTGGAGGGATAGAAGAACTCCTATTTAGCGATCCCTTCATTTATTTCGGTCTTCTTTGGACCTCTGAAGCTGAACATATTAGTCATGTTGTATGACAAGGATCGCAGGGCTATTCCCAGCTGTTTGGAAGGAGAGGGGGAGAAATGACAGGCAGAGAAGACACTATCAATAATACAAAACACCACAGGCGAGGTGTACAGCATTTTGGTGTTGTCAGCAATCTAGCCAGACCCCAGTCAATCTCCTGTATGAGGTGTCCCCGGGGGACTTGAGAGAAACGTTGCCTGGAGAAGGAGATGGGGGAGGAGGATGGGGAGGTAAGAAAAAACTCCCTAAGACTGAGAAATACATTATTTCTAAAATTGGCAATCCTTTTGATGAGTTAAGTGGAAGCGAGTTATGATCTAAATCAATAGAATTGATAATGTTTTCATCTTGAAAGGTTAACTGTATTTTTGACACTCCCCTATCTCCCAAGCAACTTGGCTTTTAAGAAAAAAAAAAAATCCTCTGGGCAAGGAGCCTCAGATACACTTAATTTAGGGCTGATGTTTATGACTGGTCATTGACCTTGAAATTCCATTAGCGCTAATGAAGGACAGTGCTGGACGCGTCCTGCCCGGAGTCCGGTAAGTGACGGGCTTGGTGCCTGGAGGGGCCCCCCTCCTCTGGCTCTGCATTCAGCTGGGATCTGACTTCACTGGGTCCTGCGGCCTTGGCCAGGCTCTGCACTGCCTCAGCCAGGCTCTGCTCTGCCGTGCAGGGCTCTCGGGGGACAGCCTCCCCTGGCTGCAGGTTCTCTTGGGCCTGCCTTCCAGGGGAGAGGAGATAAGTCCTGTTAGAGTGCGTTTATTGTTTGCTGTACATGCTTCTCCTTTCCCAGAGCAGTGGAATTCAAATGCAGATATGCAGCTGGCCAGCTGAAATTTTCCATCTGAAACAAAGATAACAGTTGTGAATATTCTGCTATTGGTGGTGTCGCTGGTGTCATCTTGCCAAAGTATTTTAAAGTAAATTATAGACATTGTGACACTTTATCCCTAAATATTTCAGTATGCCTCATTAAAAAGTAAAAATATGTTCTTCCAAAACTACACCGCTATCACAGTTTTAAAAAAATGAGTAATTCCTTAGTATCATCCAATACCCAGTCCATATGACAAGTCCCCTATTTTTCTAAAAGTATTTTTTTAACAACTCGTTTTTCACATTACAAACCAAACACCGTGTAAATGTTGCGTTTAGTTGTTACTGCTCTTTTAGCAATAGTTCTGGCCACATGTGGCTACAAGGCCTTGAAATGTGGCTAGTCGAAATTAAGATGTGTTCTAAGTGTAAAATGCACCCCAGACTTCAAGGACAGTACCAAAAACAAATGTAAAATAGCTCACTAATAATCTTATATCAATTGTATCTTCAGATTATAATATTTTGGATATCAAAATCAAAATCATGGATATAATAAAATAAATATATTTAATGTGTTTCTTTTTACTTTTTTAATGTGACTACTAGAAAATTTGAGATTCTGTAGGAGCCGGCATTTGCGACTCGAATTCTATTTCTCTTGAATAGCGCTGGTGAAAAACATTACTCTCTGCTTTTAATCTGGAAGAGTTCCTTCCTCTGTTTTTCTCTTGCCCTTATTGAAGAAACCAGGTCCTGAGGTATGCCCCACTTTCTGGATTTTTCTGATGGTTCCTCTAAGCTACAGTTTAACTTGTTCCTCTATACCTATATTTCTAACAGCTGGTTAATTAGGCTGGCTCAGATTCAGGTTTAAGTTTTTTTTCATAAGAAGCCTCCATGAGTGACACTGTATTTCAGAGTACCACATCAGGATGCACCTAACTTTTGTCTTCTTGCTCTCATGCTAAGATTAATCAATGAATTCAGGTGGTTACTATCTGATCCCTCTCTTTAAAGGTGTTTTTTGGGGCACCTGGGTGGCTCAGTTGGTTAAGAGTCTGACCCTTGATTTTGGCTCAGGTCATGATCTCAGGTTCTGGGATAAAGCCCTGCTTGGACTCTGCGTTCAGCGGGGAATCTGTTTGAGGATTCTCCCTCTGTCCCTCTTCCTCTGCCCCTCTCCCTGCTCCCTTGCTCACGCTCTCTCAAATAAATAAATCTTTTTTTAAAAGGTGTTTTTCCACCCTCATAACCAGCAATAATCTGTGACCAAGTATTTAGCACCCTGAATCAGTCTTTAACTGAATGATTTAACATTCATTGATGACTGTTGCCCAAATTATTTAACTGGAGGTTAAGTGGCAAAATGATTTTTTCTACCATTCTATTTAGATCTATTAATTACAATTTCTATGTAAAGAAAAGCTCAGAAACCTAGACCAGTTGGTTGCCCTGAAACACAGTTCCTATAGGAAAGACCAGATAAATGCTTGATTCCTTCTCTGTAACTAACCAGTTTTCAGAATAAAGAGCTGTAGAGCGGTGACAAAGGATTTTTTTTTTTTTACTTTCTCTTTGAGTATTACTGTGAACTTATGGATTTTTGTATATTAAATATCAAGTAGGATTTTGAATTTTAAGTTTCCAGCATTTAAAAATCTAGAAAAAGAAATCTAGAAATTTTGCATAAAAATCTGTATTTCTGGATTCCCATGGGAACCTGGGGGCTCGAGCAACAGTAGGCTGACATGTTCACCCCCCACCACCCCGGAGTCCTCTGGAGGAGAGTTTGGCTCGGTCCTTATACGGGATGTCTGCTCCCCTGTTGGAGGCCCTCTGCATCCAGCCAGAGTTAGGTTCTCTGCCTCCTCCCTGTATTTCAGTGCGTGACCCTGAGTCCACCTCATGTCAGGAATAAAGAAATTAAAAAACAGAGAGAAGGGCCTGGCTGAGGGTGAAACAGCCCCGTGAGGGGCAGAGTTGGGACTAGAAGCTAGGATTTCTCCCTCCCAGGAGGACCACTGTGCTCATCCTCTGAACCAGGAGGCTGTTCCCAGAAAGTCTAAGTAACAATACAGCAGGAGCCCATTCGGTGTGTGCTCTGCATTTTCTGCATGCAAATGACAGCTTAGTACTGCTGCCGCTGTGGTTCTCTCTGACTGTGATTAAATCTTTCCCAAACCCTGGGCAGATTCTGATGCTGCCTACAGCATTAGCCCTACTTCAGGGCCCTCCTTGGGGACCATGACCTACAGAGTCTATGTGAACTACTCAAAATAAATAGGATTAGTACAACCTCTTTGGAGACCCCTTGGGCAATATTTATCAAAATTTTAAGTGCATAGACCCTTTAAGACCCAGCAATTGCACTGCTAGGAATTTTTCTAACAGATACATTCACAAAATTTTCCAAGACATATGTGCCTTGAAGTTCACTGTCCTCACGAAGCTGGAAGCAGCCTTCACCAGGGGACCAGTTAATAGTTTATGGCACATCCATATATAAAGGAATAGCACGTGGTCATTTAAAAGAGTTAGCAAGAGCTGCATGTGCAGATATGGACCATGTACAGTGAGGTTTAAAAGGTACCATTAAGTTAAAAAAGAAAAATGTAGAATAGTGTGTATATTATTTTATATGTGCTTATTTTAAATAATATGTATAAATGGCAGTATATATATATATAAACATTTTCAAGAAAGATACACAAAATATTAAAATCTTTAGACGTAGAGACTAGAGGTCAGTGAGGGAAAAAATAATTGGTTTTACTTTCTATTTTAATACTCCTATGGATTTTTTTATGGACATGAATTAATTTTTTAAATATTAAATTTATAAACAAGTTTGAGCATTCAAATAAAGCAGCTGGGTTGGGGGAAAATTAATGGGTGCAGTTGCTTAAATCTGGTCTTCTGGTCAGAAGGGCAATTGTGTTTCTCAAACCAGCGGCAACCATGAATATCTATAGAGCAAGGTGCAGCAGGGAAGGTACTGGCAAGTGGTAAGGAGCTTGCTGTCAAATTAGGGAGAAAAGACCGATAGACCTAAAATGATTCAAACAAGAACAGCCAGTCTGGAATTAAATGCTCATCCTGGCTTCTGGACTATGGGTGCTTCAGGATACAGAAGAGAATCTCTTATCAGGAGACCAGCAGGCTGGGGTAAAATCCCAAAGCCAAATGCATAGTAATAGATGCATCCAGGCTGGATAGGCACAGAGAGGGGGGAGGGAAGTCTGGGGTCAGAGTAGATGTGACAAGAGCAACGGAGCTAAGGATGACTGCATGTTAGGGGAGACGTGCAGAAAGTTCAAGGGCTTTGGTTTGGTGGGAAATGGGTTTGCAGCCCAACTTGGCCACTCGTCGAGGAGCCGTCGGCAAGGTTATACATCCCAGTTCCCTCATCTGTAAAGTGTGTAAACTCTATCCTAGAGTCATGAGAGGGATAGTAGGGTCTGACGCACATTCAGTGGTCAGTCCATGTGGGACGCACACCCCAATTCCTGCCTGGGCACGCGGACATGGAGGAGAAGCGAGGGGCTCACGAGAGGGGACATAGAGCGAGCACGTGGTAAAGATGGCTCCAAGCCAGAGGGTCTGGCTCTAATTCCTCCTTTACTTCCTGGCTGTGCAGTGGGCGGCTTTCCTGACCACTCAGATCCCTGGTTTTCCTGTTGGTTAAATGGGGAGAAAGTGAAAAAACCTGGGGTATCCTAAGCGCTTGATGAAGGGGAGTGACCTACAAGTGAAGGTCAGCTCAGAAAGCTGAGGGTGATCTGGCACAGCCAGCGCTCATGTACGCGGGCTAGGTTTGCGGCGGTTTCCAAACGTTATTATAGCAACTCCTAAGACCGTCTAAGTGAGGCAAGAGAGCTAAGATGCAATGAAGAAAAGGTTTCTCCAAAAAAGCAATGGGGCCCAGACGTGAATCTGAATCTGCTAACGCTCTAAACTGCCGCTTTGCCCGCTGTAATCCTGATGACAAATGTGCCACCTAACGGAAATCTCCCTTATCCTGAAACCAGGCTGGAGTTATTTAGAAAGGTAATCAGAGGACCGTTAAATGATGGCCACTTCTTATTGCCAGGGTGCACGTACATGTTTTCATTATGCTAACAGGACTTATGTGAGGTGAGAATGCTTCAAGAATTTCCTAAGCCATGCATTTAATTTACATTTTGCAAAACCCCATTTTTAATCAGACTCTTCATTAAAAGCATACTCATTGGGAGCTAATGGTAAGTGAGAGAAAATAAGTTTAAATCCACAAGGCAGCTGTTCTCCCACGTGCACTAGTTATAACAGCATTTGGAGATTGTACAGAAAAGGGGGACCGTAACAGGACAGCTACTACAGCTCAGATACCCCATAAATTATTCAAAACGTATGTGCTGCGGTCTAATACATAGATCTGCTACATACATAATAATTATTCCCTCACAAGTGTTTTTAATCATTTGGTATTTAATTACCGTGCACTATTTGTCTTGGAAAAGCAGCCTGAGATGGGAGTTAGGGCAGAGAAAGGAGGCTGGCTTTCATCAAACCAGTGGAGAAGCTGTTTGATTTTAAAGCCAGCTTTTTTTTGCTTTTGTACCTGGTGCAAAACATTAGGCTATACTCTGTTTCCCAGAGTTTCCGATTTTCATTGGTGTTTTCTTTACAATAGAGGGATGGGGGCCGTGACTTCCCTCACAGTCTCCTAGGAAAGGCTCCAACGAAGACAAAGCATAAACTGTGTTTTTTAAGAGGTCCTATTTGCAGAGGTCTTTGTGATCAAGTGTACAGACCCACTTGTTATTACCGTCTAACTATGCAAGTGTCATGGGATGGTTTAATCCATCACTGATGCATGGCCAAATACGTATGTATGTGTGCAAACATACGGATGTGCACAGGTGATTACATAAATGTGTGTGTGTGTCTTTGTGGATAAAAAACATTTCTTGAAACAATTGGAGCAAGCTAATGTAATGAAAATTCTGCTCATTTAAATGTTTTAGTCTTGAAGTTGATTTCTCTATGACAGGAGAGAGTAAGTTACATTGAACCTTTAGTTTCATTACTATGTAAGTAAACAGACTTCATCTATGTAGCTAGACCAAATCAGTCAAAGTGCTAAATATTCTGTGATCCACCATCAAGGGGAGAAAACAATTATTTTAAGAAGCTCGTCTTCATCCCAGATGGTTTGGTTCTGCACAAAATCATTTGATTATGTGCTTCTCTCAGCTTTGAAATCATGTACCTATCTGTCCGTGTTTAACAAGAAAGGGAATGCCGCACATTTGTAACAAATTAAGTTAATGGATTTAAAGCACATAGCGCAAAGGGGGGAAGCAGGACTTCTTTTGGGAGACAACGGGAGAGTATGGCCAAGTCTAGGTAGACAGGTCCAGTGTCTTGGCTCAGTGGACCGTGAACTACAATGCCTTAGAACGTGCTCAAACCAAAAACCTGTTTTTGATGCAAGGAGGAGCTGAGTTAGCGGGACCGCCACAGTGCAGAGGAAGGCACTGTTTTGTTTTTTGTGTCTCTTTCTGTAACGCCTAAATAAATCTTCAGGCCATATTCTCAGAACTCCAGGCCAGGGATTACAACTCAAATGCCTTCAAGTAAAATAATTGAGTGAAGCGGGCGGGCATAATAAAATTATTTTTCTATGATGAGAAAAACAACAATGCAAGCCCAATGACAAATGGCAGTGGACACAGTGACCTAATGTTAGGAGGTAACAGGGACTTCTGTGGACAAAACCGACCTCAAGATAAAAATTGCCTGCATCTTCCACAGACGGCAGCTACCGCCGAGGTTTATGCCACGGAAGAGAGAGCCTAAGTCAATGGATACTTGGAGTTTTCAAGAGTAGCCACAAATTCAGATGTTTATATAAATTTCCCATTTTTAAAATGTTGGCTCAGATTTTTTTTTAAGAGTATACAAGCCAAATCAAACACCAATTTGCACCATCTGTAGACAAAGGAGGACTCCACAAGAACTAAAACTGTGCCCTAAATATTGGTCCTCTGTGGGAGAACAGCTCGGGGATTATCCCTTGCTGTTTCAGGTGCTGCTTATTCACATCTACACACGGGCAGGACGGATTGTGGCTGGAGGACAGACATCTGTGTGTCTGATACAAGTTTGCATAGAAAAGCCCTTGAGCATGTTGGGAGAAAATGCAAGCACTGGGCGGGTACCCTGATGTGATTTCCAGGGAGCTGCAAGTCAACGTCGGGGTTAGGTAGATGTTACGAGCGTCGCACAGGGTTCGTGAAGTGTGTGCCTCTGTGTAAGTAAGAAATGATTGCAGGTCCTCCATAGGTCTTACATGGGAGGCATTTTTAGTTGAAATAGAGCTTGAATACCTTTATCGTTCTTTATGAAATAAGGTAATCAGGTTTGGAAGAATTGCAGTGAACTTTATTATCCGGTCTGCTTTTTTATGTTATTTCAGGCCAAGGAAAATCTGTAATAAGCCATGTTTGCTGGTCTTCACGATTACTTTTTTTTTTAAGTGCAGATCCTTTGTTTCCTTGTGCAGTTTGTTACCCTGATTATACGTGTTCTAAAAGGAAGGATTATACTTGTCCTAAGAGGAAGAAGTCTCTGGAGCCACCTTACGAACAATCCATCCATAGCACTGTGTCCCTTCTTGGCTTAGCAGTGTGGTCCATGAAAAGTCTGGGAATTGGAGATGCTATTAATTTAGACTCTTCACAATCTCCTGCCCTCTCCACCACTCATGCTGCTTGACATCGTGCTTCATTCCCATAGAGTGACATCAGCTCTGCTGGAAACCTGCCCTTAGTCCTCTGCAGGCCAGCCGTGGGCTGCATGCTACTCGGGCAGATAAGGGGAAGAGTTTGGGCAAGGATGAGAAGGTTGGGAGGAAGAGGTGACTTGACTGTCACCGATGTGACTGATCTGGTCACCATCTATCTCTTCCAGCATGTTTGCAAGGAATATAACGCAGCCACGCAAAAAGATGAACATATAAATGCAATAGCATAGGAAATACTTACTACAATAAGAAATTATACTTTACTTCAAAATAGGCAATTCAGATGGTTTGAAATTCGAAAGATTCAAAAGGCATACAATGAAAAGTTTTCCTCTCACCCTTTTATATGGCCACCCAGATTGTGATATTAAGTGAAGAAATAAAAGCGTAAAGCCAAACCTTTCTCCCTCCTTCTGTCGCTCTAAAAATATGTATATTTGTTTATGTATTTATTTACAAGCATATGTGTACACACAAATGTATCTATAGGAGACTGAAAGAAAGAAAATGTTTGGGGCACCTGGGTGGCTCAGTCCTTAAGCGTCTGCCTTCGGCTCAGGTCTTGATCCCAGGGTCCTGGGATCGGGCCCCTCATCGGGCTCCCTGCTCAACGGGAAGCCTGCTTCTCCCTCTCCCACTCCCCCTGCTTGTGTTCCTGCTCTCGCTGTGTCTCTCTGTCAAATAAATAAACAAAATCTTCAAAAAAAAAAATGTTTTCCGTGGTTGAGTAGACGTACTATAGGTAATTGCTTCTACCCTCCTATATTTTCAAAAATGTCTTTGCGTGTTACTCTAAGGAAACAGTAAGTTTCTTTATTTTACACATAATACCATCATTGAAGGCGGTAGAGAAAAATTGGACATGACCAATCGGAAGGAAGGAAGGGAGGAAGGTCACTCATTTTGTTGCAACCCAGATCTCACAGTCGATGGTATTTAATATTTTTGCACACTGCCTTCCCAGCCTTTGCCATATACGTGATCATACTTGAACACTGCTCCATAACTGGCCTTCTGATTAACAAAATATTCAGGATATCTTTTCTGTTACCTATCCAAGAGAAGAGTAATTCAAAGGAAGAATACTGTGCATGCCGGGATACAGGTTTGTAGGAAAGAACAGGTCTTCTAACTGGGAAGCTGTAGGTAAATTTGCAGTTCGATAAACCAGCAACAGAGATGAAGAAAAGGACAGCGGGCAGTTGTGTTCCAATGATTTCCCCCTTTCAGTGTGAGATCCTAGCACCAGGCTGCGTCCTCACACGGTAGTTCTGCGAGGACACGGGGCTCGGTAGAGCAGAGGGCCTGGCTTCAGCCGCTTGGAGCACAGAGGTTTAAAATACTTGGTGAGAATCGCTTCTCGGCCTTTTGGCTAAGATCAAGTGTAAAATACTTGGTGAGAAAGCATAAAAAAAAAAATCCCTCCCTTGCTCCCAGGGACAGTAAGAAGGGGCTCTGAAAGTATAATCAGTCACTTTCCTTTTAACTTTCAAGTACACACAAATAGCCTATGAATGCTTTACTTGTAAAAATTACAATACAGAAATATCAAAAGTTATAAAGTATATGGTTTGGGTCATATATTTTTCTTTTCCTCTATTTTTTTTTTTTTATTGAAAAAGATATAGATTATTCTCCTTAACCCTTATCTCCCAATCCCACTCCTCACTGGAGAGAGCACCATTTGGGATCTAGGCAGAACTTTTCTTTTCTTTTTTTTTTTTTAAAGATTTTATTTATTTATTCATGAGAGACGGGGGAGGGGTGCAGGGGGAGAAGCAGGCTCCCAAGGAGCGGGAAGCCCGATGCGGGACTCGATCCCAGGACCCTGAGATCATGACCTGAGCCGAAGGCAGCCGCTTAACCATCTGAGCCACCCAGGCGCCCTAGGCAGAACTTTTCTAATGCACTTGCATCCAAACCCATACTCATGCACAGATACATAATGAATGCGTGCTTTTTTTTAATTAAACTTAAACTCTCCAGGGACTTTTTATCCCCATGGGCTCTAAATCTCACTTATTCTAAAGCTCTTTTCCAGAGCAATAATGTATCCCACGTATGAATCACCAAATGCTAAATGTGCTCTTCTCAGCAAATGCAATTCATTTGAGAATAACTCTCAATAAATTGCCTGTGCTGTTTATTTCCGCAGACAACGGACAACGCCAAGGCAATGAGGGGGGTCGCACCAAACCAGTCGTTAGTTTTAATGTGGTCTGGCAGTTTTAATCCTTTCTGTATTTTTAAGTGTAATAGCATGGTATAGTATGTTAAGATATTTTTTTTCATTCTTTTCTCTTTCTTGAACATTAAAATATAGAGGGAAGGTGGGGAGGGGAATTGGTATTTTCCTTATGAGAAAAGACATTGCTAACCTCGTTTCTGCAGACTCTGAGCGATATGGGGCAGAATTTAGGACTTGCTGATAAATAATTAGGGTTCCAGGCTTGCTGTTTCCAGCACGTCCACTGAGTCCTCACAGGACCTTGTATTTCTTTACCTCTCATCCCCTCTTAATGCTTTGCTGCCTAATACTCAAACCTCAACCCAGAACCCAGAACTTACTCAGAAACCAGCTTCCATGCATGAGTTTATCTACATGATGTGGACTGTCCGCTAAACTCTTCTCAAAAAAAGACTGCCTCTTCAAACTCTGTCATAGCCCCATCCCCTCATTAATGCTAAAGTTTTAGTGTGACCCCAATAAATGAAAGATGTTGAAATAAAATAGTATTTAACTCCTGAATATTTGACAATATTAAACCAGGAAAATACCATCTTCTTTCCAAGTCAAAAGTCTAGACCTCATCTCTGTGTGCATGGGTACTGAAGTCTGTCCTCCACTCTAAGTGGGTGATATCAAGGAGAAGTGGGGGTACAGGATGGATGTGATGAACTGAGCTCCTCCAAGTAACCACTGGGGTTTTGCAAAGGCAGGACACGGCTCTGGAGTAGTATTGTACTATGGTAGTATTTGTACTATGGTCTCCTTACGTGTAAAATTACAACAGTGGTAATTGCCCCAGCATTGTTTTGTTTTGTTTTTTAATAAATTCCGATCCATGTCTTTCTTTTTTTCTTTTTTTTAAATTATTATTTATTTATTTATTTGACACAGAGAGAGTGCGCACACACAAGCAGGGGGAGTGGCAGGCAGAGGGAGAGGGAGAAGCAGGCTCCCTGCAGAGCAAGGGGAGCCCGATGCGGGGCTCGATCCCGGGACCCCGGGATCATGACCTGAGCCGAAGGCAGCCGCTTAACCGACTGAGCCACCCAGGCGCCCACCTCAGCATTGTTTTTAAAGTGGAAGTGGACACACAGTAGGTCCTCATGAAGTGTTGGTCTCTCTGCATGTAAGTGCAGACTTAAGCTAGGACTCCTAGTATCTCGTGGTGCTTTATGGCCACATCCCTGTTGGAGGGCAGAATTTGGAAATCTCTCTCTTTAAAGAAGGTTGTGAGATTATAACACTGAGGAACCCCAGGATTATATAGAACTTCTGTGCCAGCCCAGGGCACCCTTGCACTGCCAACACTGTGGCACAGAGGAGCTGCCCTCCCCCGGAGACCAGGGATATGACCCGTTTCGCTATGGGCGCCTCTAATTGTGCACGCGTGTCCATCAGCTTGTGTCATCTCCATAGCAATTCACCCTCCTGCCATTATGCCTGCCCCCAAAGCTGGAATTAGCATTTTGCAGTGATGTCTGGGAGTTTTTCCTGTGTTCTCCTGATAGGAAAGAGAAATTTGAAACCTATGCCAAAATGCTTAGAAGAATACCAGGAACATGATAAGGGCTAGTTAAGCATGTGCAAGGTATTTTTATCACTGTTATTATTTCTAAAGTAAAGTTTTCTGGATTAGCCCCACAGGGGAAATAAGAGTCAGAACATTTAAAGTCTCATAGCTTCCTCTCTGAGGGGAGCTCTGATTCACTGCTGTGAATACACAGAGACTGATTAGCAGGAATGGAGAGTCGGGCTATTGGGGGTTTTTCCCCTCACCGTTCAGCTTCTCAGCTAGTCTCCTACCCCAGGCAAGCCTAGCAGGACAGGCCTGGGGGGAAGTGAAATGTGTTTTTTTCTTACCTAGAATGTGTGGTCCCCACGTCTGTTAACTATAAACAAGTTCAGATGAGGTCGAACTGTGAGTCTTCATGGAGTATGCTCTCCCTGACTCTGAACATTCGTAAGCTTCTGGAAATGGCACGAGAGGGACAGAGCGCTAGAAGCAGGTACAGCAGGCAAGAGGGTTTTAGCCGCCTCTGCTGAGCGCTCAGACAAAACATTGACCTTTGTGCCTCAGCTTCCTCGGAAGCAGTTGGTAATGCTCAAAATCTGTCAAAGCACCCCAGGTTACTGGGGGTGTGACAAAGCCTGGTTCCCCTGTCACCTCGCCACCTCGGCGAGAGAAGCTCCAATGTGATCTGTTTTGTACATCAGGATTCTACTGGAAACACCCACTGGACAAAATAATTCTGCATGTAAATAGCGGCCTAAAACCCACTGAACTGGTTTAAAACATGCTGGAAGGCACCACAGTGACTCTGATATTTACGGGGAGTAGGGAGGGATAGATAGTAGAGGTGGGGGTCAGGGGCAATGACAAGAGGTGGAAAGGGGAGGGGGTGG
>NC_138375.1:53308606-53377886 GCF_054177405.1 Leptonychotes weddellii | reverse complement strand
AGACGCCCTCCCCCGCCCCCCGCCCCAATGAAGTGCTGAGGTGAGGTAGGTTTATGACCCATCAGAAAATGCAAAAACAACTAAAGCCCTAGCAGGGTAAACCTGCTGAAGCCAGAACTCTGGGTTTCTGGGGGCACCAGGTTCACACCCCCAGGGAACCCAGCTGCTTTTGAGTTCTTTCTCCATCCATCTGCCACCGTCCGCCCCCCCCCCCCTTCAGAGGGTGCAGACTAGGGCTTGTTCCTCACTGTGGAGCTGAATGAGGAGGAAGTCTAGGGTGACACAGTGACCGTCTGTGGCTTTTTATGTGAAAATCCACATGTAAATGTGAATGCATTAAAATATCAGTTATTTTTTAATAAAAGATCATAAGGAAGACCTATTCCTGTTGGTCTGCTGGTTTTGTTTCAAGAGTCTCATCAACATTCAGTAAAGAACTTCCCTTCCCCTGCTTAGTACCTCCAGTGGCTCTTCTTGTCCTGAGATCATGTCCAGCCCTGATCCCGTCCGCCATCACCTCCTCTCGTCCCCACCATCTTCCGCTCGGCCACACTCTCCCCTCGCCCCATTCTGGCCACTCTCAACCTTGGTCTGCTCCTCAAACCACACTGCCCCCCCACCCCCCACCCTGGCACACTCTACACCAGTGGTTCTGGTGATGTCAGCATCACCCGAAGCCTTCTTTAAAACTCAGGTGGCCCACAGGCAGTGTTTAAATCTTGACTACAGACTTACTGTTCATTTTATTAGGTATAATAATGCCCAGTGGTTAAATTTAAAGTCTTTATTGATTAGAATGGCATACTGGAATATATATACACACACAAATATATATGTGTGTGTATAAAATGAGATGATGTCTGAGATTTGCTCTTAAACTACTCCAGAAAGAAAAAAAAAAGTGTGTACGTGGAAGGAAGGAGTGGGGATGGATGAAATGAAATTAGCACAATATTGATACTTGCTCAAGTTGAGGTTTATTATACTATTCTCTCTACTTTTGTGTCCGTTTTTAAATTTCTACCAAAAAATAACATTTATTTCCTCAGGGAAAGAAACACCCAAGTGGATTTTTCATACCCCCAGAGTTTTCAATTTAGACTGTCTAAGGTTGCATCTGAGAATCTGCATTTCTAATAGGTTTCCAGCTGATACTAATGCTGCTGGTCCAGAGACTGCACTTTGAGAACCGTGCACCAACCCCACCATTTCCCTTGCATGATTCCTACTCATCCATTCGAGCTTCACTCTTCCACCGGCTGCCGAGCACGGGCTGAGCTCTCCTATTATACATGTTCCTATCATGCAGGCATCTAACTGAATTATAAATGCTCATCTGTACAGTTGTTTGCTTATGTTTATCTTCCCTATAATTCTATAAACTCCATGAACAAAGATCCTGGCCATCACCTATCCCCTGTGACTAACATGTAGTAGATGCTCAATAAACGTTTGATGGGTAGATGAATCTAGAAAGACTACCCATTTTATTTTTTTTTTTAAGATTTTATTTATTTATCTGAGAGAGAGAGCACGAGAGGGGGGAGAGTCGGGAGGGTCAGAGGGAGAGGCAGACTCCCTGCCGAGCAGGGAGCCCGATGCGGGACTCGATCCCGGGACTCCAGGATCATGACCTGAGCCGAAGGCAGTCGCTTAACCAACTGAGCCACCCAGGCACCCAAGACTACCCATTTTAAATGCAGGCAGAGCATCAGGAGGGCTGTTCACATGTTGCAGAGAAATAACAGAGGAAAGAGTGTACCTGCCCAGTTAGCTGGATCAGCCAGGTGCTCCCCAGCAACCAGGGAAATGATAACTACTGCACCCAGACCTCCCTGACATCCCACCCTTTTTATATAAAACAGAAACAATACTTGTGGAGGGCAGAAGTCTTCTCCACAAAATCAGGGTCCTGCATTCTGGCCCCAGGCTGTATGATGTTGGACAGGTCCTTTCTCTCTTGGGGCTTCAGTTTGCCATCTGTAAACCCAGAAGATTCAATCTTCTAGCTCTAAAATTTGTTGCAAATCACAGATTCTGTGCCATGATGCTTCATTCTGAATAATATCCGATGATGGTTGGGGTGTTTGGTCCTTTTCCCTAATGTTGGCCAGATCATGTCAGCAAAGGAAAGCAAGCTGGGAGGACTAGCTGGCTCTTGCTTCTCTCTCGAGCCTCTGTTTGGTGCCACCCTTCCCCAGGAACTGGCAGGGGGTCAGCTGTGAATGAGGGGGGGCCACGGATAGAGGCCCCATACACCAGAGCCTCAGGGGAACCAGAGAGCACAAATATTTGAGGGACACCCACTTCCTGCTTCTTGTCATTCTGCTTTATTTAGGGCAGCGTTCAACCCAATGGCCTGGCTGAGGTTTCAGGACTTGTGTATTTCAGATCAGTGCCTCCAGAATCATTTCTATTTCTTTTCTTTTCTTTCTTGCAATCCCAGTTTCAGATAGTAACTCCAAACCTACATTGTAGTACTCCCAGCTTTGCTCATTCTGCCTGGGACGTACTGGGAGGACCCCACTACAGCATTACAGATGTTCCCTATCGCTTAACTGGCTCGCCTTCACGTTTTGTGTACGTTTGTACTTGTCTAAAAGGCCTTCTCTTTATTTTCTATCTTTGGGGACAGAGACTACAGGACTACAGTTACATACAGAAATAAATTGACTAGAAAAGCTGAGACCAAAAGAGCTTAAGAAGAGAGAAGCGAGAATCTTGGCCTCCTTTGCCACATTATTTAGTTAGAGAAAATAGGCTTTTAGCCTGGCTTTTACATAAGAGATTTAGAATAGGTTTACCCAGATATTTTGATGTTCTGGTAACAGCCTTCTCAGTCATGATGCCTTTTAACTTTTGCCCTCTTTGGGGTTCTCTTTGTCAGGGCAGAGGGCGTGTGCCCCTCTCTGTGGGTGTACTGGGGGGTTCCAGCTGCAGATGTCTGAAAAAGCAAGCTCCAAAGGACCAGAGGGCGTTCGCAGGTTCAGTGAGCTGAGGCTTAGAAAAGTTGATAAGAAGGATTAGAATTGAAAAATGAAAAAGACTCTTAAAAAAACCAATCCATTATAGCGTCCATTACTTTATACATATTGTCCAAAATCTCATGAATAAAGGGGAAAGAAAGGAAGGAAAAAGAAAACTGGCCTCAGTTCAGAACGTCAATTATGTCTTTTTTTATCCTCTTTTTACAATTTATTTGACATTTTGAACAGTGGCCAGAAAAGCTATTATAACTATAAAACATATTCATTGGTGTAAATCTCATTAGGTCGAGTGATTTAATTAAAGTATTGACATACTTAATTGATACATGTAAGCCAAGACCATTTTCATATCTCATTTCCATATGCTTTCTGCTTTAAAAGAATCGAGGAGCTGGAACTTTAAAAAAAAAAAAAAAAAAAAGTCTCCCTCCATAAAAGCTGCTATAGATTCATCAGTGCCTGACATCCCAGGGGACCACTTCCGGCCACTCTCTTGATTCTGAACCAGCTACTCCTCTAAGTGGCGCTGCTCAGAGGGACGGTGATGTATCCCCAGCCTGAGAGCCTGTCAGACCCTCTTAGGATCAATAGGAGAATATTTATATTAATAAAGCACCAAGTTAATTAAATAAAATGGTCCTCTGGGTAAACTTAAGATACTAGAGGATGGGCAGGGATCAATATATTCTGCCATTTGAACATTAAGTATGTGCCTTGAAATTTTATGGAGCTTTTAAAAACTCGCTTCATAATATACAAAGTTTGAAACCTCCACAAGTTTCCTCTGCCAAAACCTCTTGTGCCTGCCTTCTGGAGCTGAGGGAGGCAGGGACTGGAGCCATTCCTTAGAGATGGGAGCTTGGGTGAAGGCCCGAGGGTCCTTCCCCTAGGTCCTAGCACCTTCCCCTAGGTAGCTCTCCTCCTTGGGGGAGGGGGGGGTGCTGCTCTCTGTGGACAAGGCTCCGGAGGGGGCGGAGGCCTGAGTTCAGTGCAGGGTCCAGGCAGTGAGGACGAAACTTCCTTGTTTCCAGCGCAGCCTCCCACGTCCAATGTAAGAGAGACCTTGGATCCCCTCCCTTTCTTGGTCCCCTTATCCTGAGAAAGCCTAGACACTGAGGATCTGTCGAGAGGAATCTGCAGAGCGTCCACCTGATCCTTTGCCTCTTGCTATCCTCTGCCCCTCATTCTCCCAGCCTGGCTCTTTCTGTGTGTTTGCACCTGTCTCCACCCCGTGTCCTTTGTCTCACATCTGTGCTTCTCTCTCTTTCTGTGCATCTCTGCCTTTCACGATCTCTTCGGGAAAATCACTGTTTCTGTGCATGTGTGTTTCTCTCTGACTGTTTTTCCTTTTGTTTTCTCATTCTGTCTCACTGTCAGCCTCCCTTCCTCTTTGTTTTTGTGTCCCTGCCTGTTTTTCCCCTTTCTTTTTCTCTATTGTTCTCTGTCTCTCTATCTCCATCTCTATCTTTCAATCTCATCTATTTCTCTGTGTATCTCTGTCCCTCTCTGCTTGGGTTCTCCCACCCATCCACGGCTGACTTTAAAGAAGATCACAGACTCAGCCCTTCCATACTCAGAGGCCGACTTTCTGATTCCTTCCCCTCCCTCCTGGAGCAGCCTCCAGGGTGGGTTTGGGGATAGGAGAGAGGACAGAGGCCCAGTATATCTTGCCTTGAACAGCTGGGTCTGTCTGCAGAAGTGACTTTCATTTCCTGAGAGGTGATGTCATACTTGCTGTCCCCTTTTGTCCTCTCCCACAGACTCTGTCTTCTCATTTTCTTAGCTTTGACCCATAGCACCTAACTCCATGGGTGCACTATAGTCACCTTATTAATGATGACCTTGCTTTGAAATGTAAGCCACAAGACAGTTTTAACAGGGCAGGAAGGACAGCCAGGGAATTTGCTTTAGTAGCAAATTCAACTCACCTTCCCACTTTGAGTGATCTCAGCCTCTCCTCTTGTGGCTGTTTCCTGCATGGCTCTGGACCCCCAGCAAGCTCACGTTCCCCAGCTTCCTTCGGAAGGTGGAGGGCTACTTTGACTTGTCCTGAGTCTGTGCAGAGGCAGCTGGTCACCATCCTGCCCTCAGCCCAGAGCCCACATTAGGGTTGAGGCCACTCCCCTCCTCTCCCCCGTCTAAACCCTGCCCAACTGGATCCTCCAGCTCTCTCCTACCAGTGGTCCCACCAGCTGCCTCTAGCCCTCCTCCTCATCCATCCTCTTTGCAGCACCCCCTGCGGACTTCTCTGCACAGCAGTGGCTGTTGAATCCGCAGGCTCCAGCCAGCTTCCGAGGGGGTGTACAGAGAGCTGTGGGGCTTTAACTCTGTGACCATCCATCTTGACCAGCCATCCCAGGGTGAGCCTGGTAGAATCCATGAGGTCAGGTCTCCCTGCAGGACCCAGAGAAGCTTTGAGGCACAGCAAGCTGAGTAGAATCCAAGTATCGCTGTCTTTGGTATTAAATTTGACTGGGAGTTGCTGCTTTACAGTTTGAGCTCTGATGTAATATTCTCTAGGACAAGGAATGTGTGGGGATTTTCTTGTCATCTACTCATAGTGTTTGAATGCAGACTTGCTTAGATACAGCACTCATAATAACTGGTATTTATTAAGTGCTTATTATCAGCCAGGTAATCTACAGCTCTAAATTGATTAGCCATTTGATAATAATTCCCTGACATGAGTATTTTCATTGTCCCTGTTTTACAGATGAGGAAACTAAGGCTCAGACAGGGTGATCTACTCATACAAAGCCACATAGCTAGCAAGAGGCCAAATCTGAATTCACATTAAGGTTCTCTGGGCTCCTGAGCCATGCTTCCAATGGTGTGCCTCACTGTCTCCTGGAATCCTGACCATAGGCAGGACCTCTGGGGCCAGTTATGAAAGGAAGGGAGTTGAGTTACCAGGCAGAGTATGGCTCAGGCTGTAGTTAATGGACAGAGAGGCAAGGGACGCGTTTCAGAAGGAGTCGCCCCTCTATCCCTCCTCTCTGCCCCCACCTCCTGCCGTGGAGGTCCTACCCTCTTTGCCCTGGACAGGGGAGTTTGTTGTATTGGGCATCAGACCAGTTGAAGCAGCCCCACATTCATCACTGCTTACTTGCCTCTCTGCGGTTCACTGGGTTCTCCCAGCGTGCACCCCTCGTCGCCTGCCTTTCAAGCTAAATGGCCAGAAGCTGGTCTGGGATTAAACCTTAGTGTTAACTTCAAACTTAGTGCCAGCCCATTGAAGTGCATCCATTTTTACATAAATAAGCAAGAAAACAGCGTCTATTCCGCCTGAGTGGATACCAGGACATCCACAGGTGTGAGTTATTAGCAGTAGCTGTAATTGTTTTGAATGGAACAATAAATAGTACAGGGGGTCATGGGGAGAAATGTCGTACTATGGTATTAACATAGCTTAATGGCTTTAGCTGCTATATGCTTCATCCAACACTGGGCTTCGAGAAGCTGGCCTTGCAGCTCAGGGTGCTGAGCTCTTGCTGAACTGCTTTCCTGCTTGGGTAGAAGATAATTTTGAGCCCTTCTGAGGCCTCATTGATTTTATCAGCAGATGGCCCCAGGATAGCATCTCACCTTCATCCCTGAGGTTTCACTTATTTAATGGGGTCCTGAAGAGTTACAAGAAAGAACAGGCATATACAAGCCCCATTTCCTTGAGCCGCACACTGCGTTCCAGACTCCAGCCTCTGGGCAGCCGAAGCCTGAGGCGTAACCCTCCCCATGCACCACCCCCCTGCCCCTAGGTGCTCACATTTCTTCAGTGAAAATGAACAGACGGCAGAGGAGGAGGCCCAGTGGAATATCCTCCAGTGGAGGAAGGAGGAGTTGCTCAGTCCATAAAACGTTACTCTAGGGTCAGGTGCGCACAGGGTACCCAGAGAAGTATTGAAAGGATCCTTTCTTCATGACCAAGTTGAACATTGAACGTTACAGGGATAGAAATCAGGAAATGGCTTCACCTACTCCTAAATGACAGTGCCTCAGCCCATCGGCCTTCCTCTATGCTTCCCACCTTCCCCAGTTGGACTTCTTAATCCTCAGGCTCCATGCGGGTTTCCACATCTCTTAGACCCTTTGGCAGAAAGGAGAGTGATCACAGAGCAAATTATCACAAAGATAATCAAAACTTTCTCACTGCCAGTCATCCCCTTCTGACATCTCCTATATAGCTTGATGCTAAAAGTGTCTCCTTCTGCCCCCGGAGTTTGATTATCTCTATTATCCTAGTCCCAATGGGTGCCAGAATTCAGAAATGGGGAGAGGCGGGGGGGATGTTCTTGGAGATGTGTCTTTGTCAGCACACAGCCCTTTTCTGGACTGAATTCATTTTCCAAAATTTTTGTGTCCTCTCAGACCAGGTTTAAACTCTATTCCAAAAAACCAAATTATTTGCTTAGGCTCCCTTCCCAGGTACCTGCTCATTTCCACGCTTCAGTGTAGCTCATTAAACCCTTCTCAGTTAGAGACTTTATCAGTAGCTCCTTAGAACACAAGCCTGTTCTAGTGACATTAGTTCTCAGTCACCGTACTGCACCAGCAAGGCAGAGATAGAAGGGTGGGGGAACAGGGGCAGAGCTCTTTAAAGGGACAAACTGGACTTGGGGGGAAAATCTCCATAGATTGAGATTTATCCTCGATCATCCATGAACCAGGCAATGACATGAAATCATTTTCGCTTATTTTTAATCCATTCAACAAATATTTTTTAAGCAGGGTCAGGGCTTGTGCTCAGCAAAAGTTTCTAACCATGTGAAACTAATAATTTAATGAAGGAGCCTATGGAAATGACCATGTTTCCATATAAGCTTGACCTTCAGTCAGCACAAGGATTAGCAAACAAGCAATCACTCTAGATCCAAACTCACTTCTACATGTGCCTAAGTCCTTAATTTGCCTTGAGCTTTTGGGTAAGGTCAGATTTAACAGCACCCTGGGTTAAAGGACCACTTTGATGGATGATCTGGCATTCTGCTGGAGCTTTCTTTTTCAGAGGCAGTAAGAAGAGAAAAGAGATTGAGTCAGTTACAGACACTCTGTCTTTCCTGATGCCAACAGAAATGGGCCCAAGTGGTCACTGAAAATAGAAATTTGGAATCTACCAGAAAAACATGTTAGAAGGTACACTTTCCACCCCCTTAATTTTTGCTAATTGTACAAGCGGATCTTCACCTATGAGATACTCTGCCTCAGAACCTAGGCTATCAGGCCACCATCTGGGAGGCAAATGAAGGTGCCCAGGTCAGCAATTAATCATGAAGCAGCCCAAATGCACATACTTCATTTCAGAACAATCCCATAAATGCTCCCCCCAACCCCTGCTACCTCCACCCCCCTGCTCGCAAGGTTTCATCTCCTAATTGCAAAAGCTTTTTGGCATGGGAATGTCTTTGTGAAGAAGAGAGGACTCAATTTGGGCCATCTCTCTAAAGAAGACACAGGAACAAGGACGCTTCTCCAATTAATCAGCAAATGCTTGGCTCCAGCTTTCGCCAGAGGATCGATTTACATAAAGCTATTCTCAAGATGAATTTGCCTCCCCCTCTACTCCCCATGCATTCCTCTTGTCCAGCCAGCGTTAGATGTGCTACTGGATTTCGGATTGACAGTGTCAGCTACGACAATCAAATTAGGGATGAAAGCCTCAGAGGACTGCCAAGGGAGAGGGACGGAGGGAAAGGAGAGGGTAGGAACAGTATGTCAGCCTGGAAGGAGGATGGACTGCACAGAAATGGGCTCCCTTTCCCCAACTGTATTGGGCAGACACATAATCTCAAACAAGGAAAAAAAGAAAACCCTGGTCCCCATCCTTTTGAACCAGGTGGATACCCCCACACACACACACACACTCACACCAAAACATTTCATTGGGGCTAAAATTGGCAAAGGACTATCTCAGGCATGTAATTAGATCCTTAGGATCAGATGATTTTCTTTTTTTTTTTTTAAAGATTTTATTTATTTGAGAGAGAGAATGAGAGAGAGACAGCATGAGAGGGAGGAGGGTCAGAGGGAGAAGCAGACTCCCCGCTGAGCAGGGAGCCCGATGCGGGACTCGATCCCGGGACTCCAGGATCATGACCTGAGCCGAAGGCAGTTGCTTAACCAACTGAGCCACCCAGGCGCCCCAGATGATTTTCAGCATCAGATTTCTGCCCACAATGTAAGAACACCACAATCTCAGTTACACCCCCTGAAGGGTACATGACAGTGGACACACAAACTCGAGTCAGATGCTGGTAGTTAGAATCCTGGTGATGTTTCTTAGGCCACTTAGTGAAGCAGGGAAGTCTGGACCAGAACAGAAAGCACAATTGGACTGATAACAAGAGCTCCCCAATCCCGTCTAATGTAACTACCTTGTGCCTAAATTGTGATAATTCTAGGAATTAGCTGTTGAGAAGCTCAGCCTCTGTACCATTTGCTGGAGATGATCAGTCAATTATAATGCTGTTTCATGAACACAAAGAGCCTTAGTCGGCGTTGCATATGATAATTCAATGAGGAAAGCTTCTGTTTGGACTGGAAGCATTAGTTAACCCTGCCAGCCCTGGAAAGTTCGTTCAGAAAGACACAAATTAAATCCTTTGGCTGGAAGGAGGTTCTCTGTTCATAGGAGGAATGGCTGAATGACTAGGATATTTCAAGCCCTGGCTTGCTTCCTTAAATCCAAAAGTTTCTATCTTGAATGGCTCCCTTTCATATTTCCTACTGTTTACCCACCCACCCCACCCCACCCCCAGCCTCTGAGGAGTCCCATTTTGGGCTCCTTTAGATTGGTTCCAATATCTAATACTCTTTTCTCTCTCTTGACAATGAGTGGGAACAGAACTATGGCATCAAGCTCCTAGCCTTATTCTAGAAGTGCACTGTCCAATATGACAGGTGCTAGCAATGTGTGGTTACTGAGCACTTGAAATGTGGCTGATCTGACTTAAGATGTATGTAAAATACACACCAGATTCTGAAGACTTGGTATAAAAAAGAATATAAAGTATCTCATTAATATATTTTTATATTGATTACATGTTAAAATATTTTGGATATATTGGGTTAAGTAAAATACTTTATTAAGATTCATTTCAGCCATTTCTTTTTATTGTTTTTAATGCAGCTAATGGAACAAATTAAATTGCATGGGTGTCTCATGTTATATTTCTATGGGACAGTGCCGTCCTAGAATTAGCAGATCCCCTCTGGAGGGATGCTGGCCTCTGTACCCTTCAGCCCAAGGCTGAAGTGTCCTGTTGACCAGCACGGAGGTTATGTGTTTTTAATTGGGGGGAATTCATTGGGATGAGCCCTGTGTCCCCCAGCTCACCCCTCCCTACTTTTATGTCCACAGTCAGCCTGCTTTGCTCATTTTCTTTAACCTGTGTGATCCTAATGCATTTGAATTTGTGATTTCTAGAACATCTGCCCATAAGGAGACAGAAGGTGTGTATGTTAGTGACTAATCATAGAGCAAACCAATAACACTAACCTTACTTGCAGGCCTCCGTCTCTCCGTCTAAGGGATCCTTAACTCTGTGGTGCTCAGACACCAGGCCTTCACCTGCTCTTGAATGGTCACAGCTCGAGATCTGCCTCAGGGCCTGGCTCCTCCAGTGTTTTTTTCCCCTCAATGCAGTCCTCCTAGAAACCTGGGAAAACACTTGTCTGTGAGCCCCCCCGCCGGAATGTTCTAATCCCAGTCACCAGAGGCTCCCCCACAGGTTTAGGAGGGTCCAGGGGCAAAGTGCTTGGCTTCCTCCTGCTGAATGGCTGGGGTCCCAGGGAAGGGTGTAACCATCCATGGACTCTTACCCCTTCTAGGTCGGCCTCCAAACTGGGCCCCTGGGTGGCTTTGTCAGGTATGGATTAGATATTGTCGCTCTGTCCCCCTTTAGCCTTCTGTGACACTATCCCATAAGCATTTTGTCCAACACCAGCAGGCTCACACCTGAGACACGGGAGGCCTTTGCATGTTGGACCCAAAATTTTCCCTAGACACTTAAGGTAGTAGGATGCTGTATTTGTTAGCTTCATGCTAATAAAACAAAGATAGTGATTTGCATTTATATCTTGCTTTAGAGTATAGAAAGCCCTTGATTTTTCATTACTCTCGATGCTTATCCTGATTTCACAGAAGCACCAGTTGAGGCTCAGAATTGAATTGATGTTCTTACAGACACACAGCCCATTAAGTAGCACAGCTGGGGTGTGAACTCAGCACCTAATCCCATGCACAAATCATCCTCCCCATGCTTTCAGATTTGTTCAAAGTTTATACTCCAGAGCCCATCCCCAGGGTTTCTGCCTCAGGTCTGGGATGGGTCCCAGAAATCTGCATTACTTTTTTTTTTATCCTGGAAAATTTCACACATATGTAAAAGTCAAGCACAAATTATAAATGAACCTCCTTTGTACCTAGCACTCAGTTCCAATAAGTATCCATTCATGGCCAATCCTACTCCTTTTCCACTTACACCCACTCCCCTCCTCTTCTACATTATTTTGAAGCAAAACCCAGACATCATCATTTAATCCTTAATTACTTCAGTATGTATCTCTCAAAGATAAAGACCTAAATGAAGGGAAACATAGCCCACAATACCATTATCCTATCTAAATTATTTTAGAAGCCAGGAATCTGTATTTTTTTGAAGCATCATGGGTAAGTTCTGGGGAGGTAGACCATGAGCCCTGCAGCAAGAGCATTTGCCCCGCGCCACGCCAACTCTTAATAACATCTTCAAAAGGGCCTGATTTTTATCAGACTGTCCACTTTGAAAGACAAAACCAAAGTACTTGATGACACAAGACTGCAAGTCCCAATGATCCAGATCGGCATCTTTCCCTTCCCCCCGCCCCTAAAAAACGAAAAAGATACTGAGCCTCAAGTGAAACAAAGCTGTGAATTATTTTCCCTGCTGGTTGGGAACAGTCTACAATGTGACTTTAGATACAGAGTTTCTTCTTGTTGAAAAGGAAAAAAACAGTGAAACTGCAGCTCTTACTTCTGGGGACTGTAGATGTTTACTTTCCAATTGAATGTGGGAAGAGTTCTGCTTGTTTATATCGGGGGTCAAAGAGAATGCAAGCTCCAGGAGGTCAGGAACTCGGTTCTGTTCACTTCTGTGTCTCAGCATGTGACACAGAATAGCACATAGTAGGTGCTAAATTTATTTTTTGTTGCATGAAGAATCTGAGCTGATACTTAATCTGCCAATATTAAACATTTGAATGCTATGCCTAAGACTTTTCTAATGAGCTTGCCAGGGGAGGCAGAATGAAAGGAGCTTTTCCTGATCTCTTTCGTTCAGTAAATGTTTAGCATCAAGGGAGCAAGCATGTAAACTGGTGCAATGAAATATTCAGAAGCCAACGGGAGCAGTGAAAATAATTGGGTTGGTTTTGTTGTTGTTGTTGTTATGTTTTGTTTTGTTTTGTGTTTGTCCCCCATTGATACTTTGATTCTCTGGGTCTCTGACATACATGGCAGTTCTTTCAGGAAATGATTCAGTTATTCCATTATAATCTCCCTTGGACAAAGGATGCCAAAGGCACCCAGCTAGAGGTACCAGGGCTTCTTAGCTGGGACATATGCTTGGGGCTCACTTGGTTTTGACAGTGACCTAACTGCAAACATATAATCTTGCTTATTAAGGTAAATTGCCTGCAGAAGAGATTTACCTTCTCAGATAAATCCTCCCCAAAGTCCACATTGTAAAATCCCCAGGGAATAATTTTTCCTGCATGTCTGTCCCTCCCACTGTATAAAATAAGGTAAGCAAGACCATCTAAGCGGAGTGATAATGTCACAGTTACCATACATTAGGAGTTGGGGTTAAGGGGAGCAGGGTTCAGCTTTGTATAACATGGCAGCAGTGAGAGTACAAGAATTTTTAGATTCATGGATTATCCATCAGAAATTTTTTAAATCCCTAAATGAGTTTTGATTGATACCTACTGCACCAATGGGCAGGTTTCCTCCTACTAGGCAGTGACTGGAAAAGTAATTTTTTTTTAAAGATTTTATTTATTTGACAGCAAGAGAGGGAACACAAGCAGGGGGAGTGGGAGAGGGATAAGCAGGCTCCCTGAAGAACAGGGAGCCCAATGCAGGACTCGATCCCAGGACCCTGGTATCATGACCTGAGCTGAAGGCAGGCGCCCACCGACTGAGCCACTCAGGCCCCCAGAAATGCTTTTTTTTTTTTTTTAAGATTTATTTATTTGAGAGAGAGAGAGAGAGAGAAAGCACAGATGGAGAGGGAGAAGCAGATTCCCCGCTGAGCAGAGAGCCTGATGTGGGGCTTGATCCCAGGACCCTGAGATCATGACCTGAGCTGAAGGCAGATGCTTAACTGAGCCACCAGGCGCCCCTAGAAATGCTTTTAGATCATCCCTTCTTGGCTTATCAAGAGGTGATAGTTTTGTGTTGTTGTTTTTTTTTTTTTTTAAGTTACTAAAAAGGTACCTGATTGATCTCAGTGCAAGTGGTCCGGGGAGGTAGACAAAGAAGGTATCAGACTGGGTTGTTCCAATTTCCTTTGGTCACTGGATATGTCATCTTTCATGAGTAATTTTTTTTTAATCTTCTGAGAACTTCCTGAATCAGGAGAATTTTCCTTGAAGCCTTTTTATGAATGCTTTGGGTTGGCTTCCTTGGGTCTCTTTACTGACACTGGCTCCCATCTCCTGCTTCAGACTTTGAGGATAAAGATCATGACTGGGAGCCTCTTCAGCAATCTGTCCTTGAGTTGTTGGAGCACCTTGTTCAGCCTTCTGGAGAACAGGCAGAGCCGGGCAATTTGTGTTTTTCTTGGGTGGTCTCTAACCAAAGACTGTCTGATGCAGGGCTCTAGAGGCCCAGATCCCTTGGTTAGAAACAGGAGCTCCCAGGCTATGGGGCTAAGGCTAGGACTTTTCCTAACTGACCTTTATTTCTCTTCTTGATCTTGCTTCCTGCATCCCTTACTGGTCTCTCCCAGGAGCACTTTATGAATACATCACTTGGCTAAGTGTCAGCTTCTTTGAGAGCCCAATTTGAGACAGACCTTTTCTCCTGAATTCAAAAGACCCTAGAATCAAATATGGATACTCCTATCTAGATGATAGAGGGAAACGTTGACCCCTCCCTGAGATTTTACAGAAAGAATATTAGCAACGTTTATGTGTTCTATTCTTTGCACAGTTGTAGACATATGTCCTGAAGAGGGTCATAAAGGATATTTTCAGCAATGTAAAATGCAGGACTAAATGGGCAGAAAATCCAAGAAATAAATGCAGCCATGCGATGAATGCCTGGGTTCCAGGTGCTGTGCAAGGCGCTCATGTATCAGCTCCTTTCATCCCCGTGATTAACCGAGGAGGTCAGTCAAGCCCCCATTGTAAAGATGGGGAAACTGAGGCATAGAACATTTCAGTAATTTGCATGATCATACAGCTAACTGGCTCGCCCCACCTCAGAAACAAGAATATCCCAAGATTGGGGGAGCTTCCAAGCCCCATCTTGTACCTTTGGAATAGTTGAAGATTGACAACTAGGAGCAAATTCCATCCCCCACAAATTGCCACTTAACACAGGCCAGACTTCCTGGGAGCTGAATATGACCCGAGACAAGGGCATTGTCCCCACGAGAGCGAAAAGGAGACTGTTTTCCTGTTTCTTGCCTTGCCATCTTCCCTGGGAAACATGGGGTGGGCAGGGGTGGGGGTGAAGGTGGGGACTGTCATTCACTGTTGCGCTGAGAACAAAGCATGGCTGACATTGCGGGGAGAGCCCCGGGAAGCATTTCAAAGCTCCACTGGAACTAGACAACCTTTCAATCCATTTATCAAAGTGTCTGCAGTTCCCGTTTCAAGGTAGATGAAGCAATAATAAATTTGTGAAGAAAGTTAATCTGTGTCCAAAGCATTTTAGTAAATTAAAAAGGGGGGGGCTGGCTGGAAGGGGGATATATTGGTTCTTGCCAACTCCTATTTGACTTACTGTCTCCTTAATAAGTCCTCTTTGGTCTTGTGTTTTTGGATGGAATAATCCATCGGTTAATCATTTTCTGGAAGCAGGAAAATGCACTTTAGCTAATGCAGTTCTCCTTTCTTTCAGAGTCCTAATTCTTTAAAAAGGCATCCCAATCCGTAGTCCTACTTCCCAACCAAGAAAACGTTTCCCAACAGCCGTCTTCCTTTATGTCCCCCAGAAAATCTCAGCATGCCCCTTATCCTCTCACCATGCTCCAGCCTTGTCCTTTTCCCTGGTTCCTTCTGAGCATTTTCCCTCAGGAGGGGCAAGGCACTAAACCCCCAGCAAGCAATTGGCCGGAACCAGGCTCTTGGGCACTACGGATAGATTTTGTTATTTTTATTTAAATGTCAGCTGAAAATGGTGGCTCTTGTCTCTCTCAAGGGTAGTGCTTAGCACTAGCTCCATGCTCTGGCATCACACTGAGATAAACACGCTATTAGGAGCCTTCACAAAGGCCTCGAGATAATTGTGAAGGGACAGTTACCGAAAATGAAGCACCCAGCCCTGAACCCTCCTCCACGCCCCATCAGTAACACCATTAAAGCTGTCAGTTTGTCAGCCCACTGGAGGTATTTATGAAATCAATATACAATCCTGCAGATGGATGGCAGTGGTATTGTTAGCTGGAGAACAGAGGCTCAATGGAAAATAAAACTAATAAAATTTACAAGCGGATTGTCATGGGGAACAGATAAATTCCCTACAATCCACTGTTTTGCTCAGTTGCGGCAGAAGCAAAGCCATGGCAGGGAGGAGGAAAGAAAGCTGTGCTTTAAACTGGGTCCCTTCAACTAGGAGCAAAACTGGGTCTACTTCCAGCAACGAAATAGTGACAGGAAACCCAAGTGGCTGCCCGGTGCCATTGCAGGGTTTTTCCCATGTGATTGCTTCTGTGGGACGTTTCCCAGCAGCTGGGCCAGATTTTTCTGCTAAAATGCTACTCTCCTCTCATCCCACCATATCACAAGCCCGAACTGTCATGCGATGGTTATTTCTTCAGTATGTTTGGGGTACTTAAACTCCAAGGGTTAACGCACTACTAGAGGACGTGCCCCTTCTCCTGGCTCCCAGGCATGGTTATAGCTGACTCGTCCAAACCTCTCTCCTGTTTGCTCCCCTGCCCCTGATTCTGATCACCAGCCGTTGGCCAGAAGTGTGGCCTGACCCGTTTCCCAGAGTGGCCAAAGATAGCAGCCAAGCCTGGGAGGGTAGTGGGTAGGGGCTTGCTGTCCTGGAGACCAGCCTTTGCTTGGCAGAAAAGACTAGGCCCATTGTGGTGGCTGGAGCCTTGGGTACAGCCCAGATGCCTGGTGGAAATTGCATTAGTCAGATGACAGGACCTGCTCCCTCTTCTCCTGCAGTCTGATGGAGAGCAGAGGAGTGACCTTGGTGACCCTGCCTGACCTCTACTGTCACTGTGGGCTTTGTTCAGTGCCCCGACTCCAGGCTGGAGCCCTGCTCATTGAATCAGGCCCAGCCGGGGGAGCCTACTATGGGGCTCCTTGTGCATCTAAATTTATTTATACCAGTTGCAGACAGAGGAAACTGGATTTGAGATGGGGAACACCGTGTTATTGAGCCCCAGAAGCCACCGGTCGTCGTATCTACACCCGACCCCAACTCCGAGCCTTGCCTTGGGGCTTAACCATGGCCCCAGACAATCCCCAAGGGTCTAAAGTTCCGACCAGCTGCTCGGAGTGTGGCTTAACTCATCTCCGCAGGTGAGAACAGGAAAGGGACGCCTCTCTTCTGCTTTCTGTTTTTCCTCCTGCTCCTTCACACAAGGTTAACTTAGACAGCCTAAGTTTTCATGGAGGATGATTGTCTGACCTCTCTTCCCAAATATATTTGGAGTCCTCTTTAGCTTTTGATTAGGTTCCTGTGGAAAATCAGTGTGGGAGAGTATCCATTAGTACAATCTGCCTCTGGGACAACTTGGCCGTTAAGGACGTTTACCCTGTGACCCAGCATGTTCTCCTTATAGGACTTTATACCAAGGAAGTAGCTCAACAATTTAAACGCGTAGGGAGGAAACCTCATCCTAGTGTTTCCTTAAATGACAAATACCCCACAGTGCGGGATCCTATAGCCCTGTATACAATTGGATATATACAGTGATTGAAAATGTTGCCATACATGTACGTTAATGACATGAACAGATGTTCTCAATATAATAAGTGAAAAAAAGGGTTTATGACTGACTATATACTATGAGATCATGTTGGTGAAATTTATACATATTGCTCCTAATTTGTAACAGGGTTATGGTCTGGGTAGGTAATTTTTTACCTTAATATCTAATGGTTTTTGTGTTATTTTCACAATAATTGAGATCTATATCTGTATCTATAGATGTATATACATACGATTGATGTGTGTGTGTGTGTGTGTGTGTGTGTAGACACGCGCAGGTGTGATTGATTACTCACTGAGATTCCAAGCAAGCTTGAGGTATGAATGTAAACAAGTGCATGTGTTTGGTTTGAGTGGGGGGATGGGGGGAAGGAAACAGAAAAAAAAAAAAAACACATGGGTCTTAGGAAAGGAAACTGAGGCTTTGGGGATTGTTAAAGAGGACCTGGCACAAGACCTGGGTTTGAGCTGCCTTCAGCACCTGACACTTTGTCCCTTAACTTTCTTCCTCAAAACAACACGTTAGCACTGCTTAATGCTAGATGAGCTGCCAGTAGGACCCCCATTTTGGGCGGGTTTGTAGAGATGCAATTTGAAGTTATCATGCCTGTCACTAAGCTCGATCCAGGAGGCCCCCGGGGGGTGTCTGGTGCTCTGGAATAAATGGAGATGGACACCCCCCCCATCAGAAAATCAGGATGGCTAGGATCCCTTCCAATCCCAGATGACAAAGGCAGAGAATCCCTGAGAGTGGGAGACTGAGTGCTGTTGACCCTGCAGTGAGGGAGGGACGGCAAGGGGGGAGGGGGCAAGGGGTCTCTCTGGGAGATGGCAAAACAGAGAATTGGGTGCGATGTGCACAACAAATAACCCAGCGTCTTGGCTCGTGGCCTGGAGGTGCGAGACCACCCACAGAGCCCGCCCTGGAGGCGAGCTGCTCCCGCCTGGTAACCATTCCAGCAAAGGCCATCACTGGAGGAACAATGTAAAGGCTTGTAGCAGCCTGGGGCCTGAGACTGAAGAGTCCCTCCAACACTCCTGACCGCAGAGGCAGCCTGCGAGGGTTTTGTTGTCATAATGAGATGCAGATAAAGCCGGGCCTTGGTCCTTAATGCGTGTGCCTCTTCTCTTCCTGTTTAGAGATCTGAGCGAAAACCAGATCCTGGGGATCCCGAGGAAGGCGTTCCGTGGCATCGCCAACGTGAAGAACTTGTAAGTGTTGGGTTTTTTTTTTTTTTTTTTTTGGCTTCTCTGCAGATGTGGCTTTCTGGCCAGAACAGGGGTGAGAGATGGGACAGGAAGGTGGTGTCCCCATGCTGTTTGCTGCCTCGGTGCAGGCGCCTTTGAGACAGAGTGAGGGATGTGCCTGAGGGGTCTGCAGGGAACACATGTCGGAAGCCATGACAGCGCCATGGAGTCCTGTTGCTGTCTGGTGTTTCGGCCCCAAGTGTGAGCATTAGAGTCCCAGACCTGGGCCACAGCCTGGCCCCACAGTAGCTCTGTGGCCTGGGGCTTGACTCAGCTACTCCCAGGGTCGTTATTTTCTATAAAATGGGCATGATGGGCTGGTGGGGTGTTGACAGAGATGAGGACGCGTTCCTCATACGTAGTAAGTGTTCAATAAATGGGAGCCTTGATGATGGGGGTGATGATCATGATGGCGAAGGCGTCACTGTTATTAATAGGATCTTGTGAGAGGGCCTGGCCACTGGTTATTCCAGGATTGCAGGGGGACGTAGCCACATCCACCCACTGCACTAGCTGCTTGGTTTTGGAGGTATGTTTAATTTTATTTTGAAGTAATTATTCATTCACAGGAAGTTTCAAAAATAGTAGTTACGTCCATGTGCCCTTTTACCTCAGTTTCCTCCCAGTGGTAACATGTTACATAACTAGTATGGTATCAAAACTGCCATGGGTGCAATCCACGGACGTTATTCTTCAGATTTCGGATCATTACACATGCTCATTTGTGTGTGTGTGCCTGCCCGTGTGGTTCTGTGTAATTTTATCCCATGCAGATTCCTGTGCCCATTGATATGATCAATGCAGAACTAGTCCATCACTATGTTTCTTAACTTGCCAAATAATCTTTGTCGTTGTTAACCTGGCCTCCACTATTTGCTATTTAGCAGTGACTCCTGGGCCCTTACTTTCACAAGGACTGTGCCTTCTGAATTCTCTCCCCTGCCACCGTGTCCATGTGTTCAGAGCGTGTATTGGGAGAAGGGCACAGAAGAGAGTCTGGTTTGCCTGGGCAGGCGTTTCTGTCCACTGGCCTCCTCCACAGGCTCACACTCAACCTGAGAAGTCTTGAAGGAGGTTTCTTTAAAATTACTTTAGCTGTTGGTTTTCTTTATAAGGACTGTCCTGGGAAGCTGATGATGGCTTCCAGTTACAGGCTGTCTGCTTCCCCCAGTGCTGAGAACTTAGCAGGAAGCTTTTGCTGTTTAACATGCAAAGCACACAAGAGGGCAGAGGCATCTCAAGGCGAAGGAAGCCTAGGGCAGAGAGGACTTTGCAAGGGGATCCCACACAGGAAGCTGCCCACTGCTTCGTCTGGGTGTGTTTGCTCAGAAGCAGGAGAGGGCAGGCTGGAGCAGACAAAGCCATGGAGAATGTGACTCAAGATTGTGCATATAAGCCAAAACTATGAGGCTGTGTTAATTAGCATCCCAGAAAGGCAAGGCAAGAGGGGGACTTAGAGATCCTCTAAAACCCCCACCGGTCAATAGTGAGAAAATTGAGGACAGGACCAGAGAAGTGCAGTGACTAACTCAAGGTCAACCAGTTTCTTAATCCGGCTGATCCCCAGATTAACATTTTACGTATATAAAGTGGTTTATCTGTCCTATCTCATGGCTCTAATTTTAAATGGGCCAGTTAACAACAACAACAACAAAACACTTCCGTGATGTATAAGCAGGGCTGTGTAATTACCAACTGCAGTTTTGGTTCTCAAGAAAGTGATTAAATCTCACAGTGGTCCACAGTAGTTGCTGAATTGGGGGGGTGGGGGTTGTTTTCCTGTAATACCTCTAACTTCACAAAGGCCTCAGGAGCTCAGAGATTCAAGATTCTGCAAACACAGACTCCTGAGTCACTCAGGAATAACTGTCAGGCCTTCCTTCTCCAGGTCTTGCAAATAGGTGTGACTCAAAGGCCTGAACTCAGGGAGGATCTTCTCTTTTGTTTTTCATACCCAGTGTCAGCATGTGGTCCTGGGGCGAGAGGAGAGGGAAGTAAATCCTCTGCTGAAAGGACGAATTAGCCAACAGAACTTAAGGGGGGTTGATTACTTCACACTTTGAATCAGTTCTTTCAGCATGCATTTGTTGGGCAGAACCTATGAGGCCGAGGTATTATTCGCATTCTCTGCTGGCTTCCGGTAAAACTAGGGACAAGAAACACATGCGTACAGGAGAATGTTTAGTGATTTAACAATCCACATGAAGGGGCGCCTGCGTGGCTCAGTCGTTAAGCGTCTGCCTTCGGCTCAGGTCATGATCCCAGGGTCGTGGGATAGAGCCCCAAGTCGGCCTCCCTGCTCCGTGGGAAGCCTGCTTCTCCCTCTCCCACTCCCCCTGCTTGTGTTCCCTCTCTCACTGTGTCTCTCTCTGTCAAAAATATAAATAAAATCTTTAAAAACAAAAAACAATCTACATGAAAATTGGCAAATGAGTGGCCATGCTTAAAAAGGCTATCAGAGGGGCACCTGGGTGGCTCAGTCGTTAAACATCTGCCTTCGGCTCAGGTCATGATCCCAGGGTCCTGGGATCAAGCCCCGCATCGGGCTCCCTGCTCGGCGGGAAGCATGCTTCTCCCTCTCCCACTCCCCCTGCTTGTGTTCCCTCTCTCGCTGTCTCTCTCTCTGTTGAATAAATAAATAAAATCTTTAAAAAAAAAAAAAAAGGCTATCAGAGTTCAGAGAAGAAAAATGGCTTCAGGGAGCATAGCCTAAAAGTTAGAAACACAGCTTTGGCCACCTGATAGATCTAGGTCTGACTTTCAGCTATTGTGTACACGGAGTCTGTGACCTTAGGCACCTTACTGGGCACTTCTGATAGATTTCCTCCACTGTAAGATGAGGATAAGAATTGTACTTAACCTCCTAGGCTTTTTGTGAAGGTTGATAAAATAATGAGTATGGATAAGTTAGTACTATGCTTGGTACATGGAAGATATTTAGAAAGTTCTAGCTACTGTTACTGCTGTATTCCTTTGTTGTTGTTATAATTGTAAAGACTTTACCTGGGGCCTGAATGATGATTGGAATTCCCAAAGTAAATGAGGCAACTAGTGTGTGCAAATATAGATGCAAACCTGTATAAGGTGTGTTTCAGGGGACACAGGCAGAGCCTGTGGGGGTGGGGGTGGGGGATTATGAGGCAGAACAACAGGTGATAAAGTTAGGAAGAGAGGTGGAGGCCAGGTGGCGGCAAGCCTTGCCTGCAAGGTGTATAGACTTTAGAGGTAGGTACAGAGAATGTAGATGGCTTACAACATGGGAAAAATCATGATGAAATCATTTATTGTGGAAGAGGAGCCTAGGACAGGAGGAGGAGGAAAAAGGAAAGGCGGGGGACAGGAGATGAGGCTGAGTCCAGTGTAAGGGGTCAGGGCTCACACTTGGGAAAGAGAACAATCAGAAGTGAAGGAGGATCCAAAGATACCAGTAGGGGCCAAGTCAACAGAAATTGGCAATCAATGAGGTATTAGTGGCCGGAGGCGGTGTGGGGGGGGGGGTTAGAATATGATGAGTTTCCAAGCTCAGATGATACAAGGAATGATGGCAAATTTCCATAGTCTTTCATCTCTGCAGCCATCAAAATGGTTTTGAACCTACTAAATGCCAGCTCTGGGGGAAGCCATAGAAAGTAAGATCTGTAGATCTGTGAGCTTTGCCTTCTTGGAGCTTCCACTCCACAAAGACTGAAAGGTCAGGAGGAGAAGAGCCAGACTTGATGATCAAAAGTTGGGTGTGAAGTGATGTAAAGTCTTCCACAGGCATCGTGGATGGAGCATCTTCTGTGTGTTTGGAAATTGCTGAGACTGACATCCCATCCTCTTGTGCCTGCTGGGTAAATGACTTTGGTCTCTGGGCCACAGCTATGTCTATGAGCCTCAGCTTCCATGGTTTTAATAAGAAGAAGGTAGAGGAAATAATCTTACAGACTTCAGAGAAACTATCATGTGGGTAACTGGAGATATAGGAACTGACTGAGGGCAAGTTCAAGGAGGGGAAGCATCTGCGTCGAGGTGATAATTGAAGTTATACATTTAAATATGCATCAGTACATGTAAAATAGAAGATGCTTTGTAGAAATTAAGTTTGTTTAAAACCTGTTAAGGAAACACTCCTCCTACCAGACCTCAATTACCTGCGGGTAGATTGTCTCTCTTGTTACAAATTTTAAATCTCAGGAATGTACATCCCTCTCATCATTTTGTTCCAGAACCACCTCCCATTCCCCCTCACCCCAGCCTTCTCTACTGCCTTGTGTGAGTTCAGAGAATATAACACTGTTTTATTTCTTAGATAAAATAGGACTAGAAGATAAATTATTGGAGTATCAGGCTATGAAATGACAACAGTTGGGCCTCTCCACAATACCATGTATTTCATTAGGAGGAGAAGGTCAAGGATTGTCTATTTTCTTTTTTATAATTTTGTAGTTTTGACATGGATTTTTCTTTGCTTGTCCTGACATTCCCCTTCAAGAAGGAAGAGACTGTGATACACCCATTTTCCAGATGATAAAGTTAAGTTTCAATCAGTGTGTTTAATTTGGTAAAAGTCAGCAGACATAGTTGGGCCTAGGCCTCCCCACATACCTATCCTTAGTAACACACCCAACCACGTTTTAGACTCTACCTGTAGACACTTCTGTGTACCCAGATGCCTCTCCACTCAGCCATGCTAGCGACAGGAAGGAAGGAAGAAGTAACTAAGAAGGCGGTAGCAAGCGAAGGCCTGATTCACAGAGGCAAAGAGGCACGTGTGCAGCTTTTATCAAAGCCAAGGGCGGGCCACAGGTGGTGTTTAATCCAATGGAAATGGGTGCTAGAGGCCCCCACCCCAACAAGGCAATGGAAGGAAGTCCCTAATTGCTTCCTGGTTCTCAGGAGAAGAGAGAAAATGTAATTAGCTGGGGATACCACTCTATGCAATTTCAAAAAGCTGGTTTTATGGGCCGGTCCCACTCTGCTGCCTGCCTGTCTGTAAGGGGGAGAGGTGCTGTATTTAGAGAAGCAGTGAGCTGGACAAACTGATCCGGAGAAAGAACACGCGGAGAGGCTGACGGGTAGAGAAAGCAACATTCAGCACCGCAGCATCACCTGCCTCCTGAATGCAAACAGCGCAGTGGGTACCGGACCAGAGGCTCGGGAGGAGGAGAGAGGGAGGGCATCAGGAAGGCACAGAGATAGGGAAAAAGCAGTGAATTGGGAAAAAACAGAGATGACAAGCCACAATCCAACAAAGCATAAGAAGATAAAGACAAAATCCAGTATGGATTGTTTTTTTTTTTTAAAAAGTCCCCTTGCCCTATCCTTCTCAGCACTTGTGTTTTCCTCTGTTTTTCCGTTTCTATTTGCGAGGACTCTGTAGGACATGCATTCCAGAAGGGAAAATCAATAACCCCTGTCTCTGCCAGCTAGCGGAATTTGGAATTGACGGTTTCAAAACAAAGCTGGGCAGGCGGCCTTTGTGTTCTCTAGTTACTCTGTGTTGCCGCACTGCCCGAGTCTGCCCTCCCGCTTCCTGAGATTAATGAGGGCTGTCTCCACCCACTCCGTGAGCAGCCAGTAATCTTATGTGAGGGTGAGGGAGGTGTGCGGAGGGACACGAAGCACCCATTCGTTGGGAGCATCCGTGTCTGCTAATCTCGGCAGCCATTCATTCTGTCATTGTGCCTGGAACAGAGTTCACACTCCTGGTCATGCCCTGCATGACTCTATATGGCTGGGCCCTCCCTCACCCACATCGCGCTTCCCATGCTCCATCTCATCCCTTGAAACACCCCAAGCTTCTTCCTGCCTGTGGGACTTGGCACTCGCCACTCCCTTTGCATGGGATGCTAAGCCCTCGCACTCCGGTGTGGTCAACTCCTTCAGATCCGTTCTCAGCTCCAACCTCACCTCCTCAGGGTGGCCTTCCCTGACCCATCCAAAGCAACTCCCCCGGCCCCCACTGTCCCTCCTCTCTATCCCACTACCCAGTTATATCTCTTCAGAGCACTTATTGCCCTCTGAAATTATCTTGTTCATTTATTTGTCCCCCTGTCTCCGTCTGTCACACAGAATGGACATGGGTACTCAGGCCCCTGCCTGCCTCTGTCACTGTGGAGTCCCCAGTGCCCAGACGGTTTTGCGGCAGAGAGTACAGCTGACTAAAAATGCATCAAATGAATGTTTGTTCATCCATTCCTTGAGTATTTGCAGTTGACCTGTTACATATAGGAAATCATGTATGATCATTAAAATGTTGAATATGAAAAAAATATTATAGAAATAACAAGATACCATCCTTGTACTCAGAGACCTCAGTCTAATGAGGGGACAGACTAGTAAATGAGCAGGTACAGTCCGTGTACCAAGACTCGGTTGGAGGTAAGGACCAAGGGGCAGGAAAGACCCCAGACAGGCCTGATTCTGGCTTCACTCAAGAAGTGACATGAGTTGGGTCTTGAAGGATGAGTAGGAGTTCGTCTGGGGGAAGGGCTTTCCAGGCAGAAGGAATAACATGTGAAAAATCACCCACCCGTGCAAAGGCACAGAGGTATGTGAAAGAGTCGATGCTTAGAAGAGTTGATGGTTGGAACACAGCAAGCAAGAGAGGCACTGAAGACAGACGAGCTTAGTGAGGCAGGGAGTTGGGGCCGGCGGGAAGGGAGGACTTTGAATGTCGCCATGAGATCCATTGAAGGGCTTTAATAGGAGCGTGGTGTCATCAGATGTTCATTTAAGAAAGGCCGTGCCAGTGACAGTGGGGAGGACGGCTGGCCGAGGGGAGACTCAAGTCCAGGTGGCTGATGCGGGTACTTGTGCAGTTGTTGAGAGACGACAGGGCCCCAAAGGGGCAGGCTCAATGGACCTAAGGAGGCAGTGGCAAACTGCGGACACCTGTGGGGGCAGATTGGGCGGGTGAACCGAGTGCCCGTCACCAGGGCCTCGCAGGCCAGAGGCAGAGGCAGCTTTCAACACCAGGCATCTCTGCCAACTCGGACCCAAGAGTGGTGCCTGCCTTTCATGAGGAAAGCCGTGCTGCCTCTTGGAAGGGGGTTCGGGAAATCTGCTCCCAGGAGGCAAGCAGATGCTACTCGATCACCTGCCCAAGGGGCGGCAGGGTTTCCAGCCTGTTGTCCCTCTGCATTTGTGGCCCTGGCTGTGTCAGGTTCAGAAATGATGCTGCAGGAAGTCGGACTGGACCCCCGTCTGCTAAGTGCTAGCCAAGTAAGCGATCCTGAAAAAGGGATCGTGTCAACCCACCTCCCTGCCTTCCTTTCCCTCCTTTCCTCCCTTCTTTCTGCTCTCTGTCTTTCCATTCTTCCTTCCATACATCATGATTGAGCCCCTACCCTTACCAGACCCCAAGCCAGTCCTGGAAAGAGATGAGTAAGACATAGTCCCTGTTCTTGAGAAATTTCATCTGCAGAGGGAGGCAAACAGATTCACACAGAGCATATATAATATGATAAATATATCCCTAGAGCACCTTCTTTATCTGCCCCATGGCCAACAATGCAAGTGCTCAATAAACAGCAGTTGATTTATTAAAGTAAATCCACTGAAATGAGAAAAATAGTAGAAGACACCGGTGAATTGGACCCCATTAGTCTGGAAAAGACACGTTACTGTGTCATCCAAAGGCAAGGAGGTGGTGGTGGTAAGTGCCCCATCCCAGATGTTGTGCCTAGAATTGCAGCTGTATAAGTGACAAATAGAATTCCTCCCTGGCCAGATCATGGAGTTTTATAGTCTGTGTTAGGGGTCCTCTATTGGGCTTTGGATATCTCTTATGCTCACTCTAAGTTACAACCATCTGCTCAGTTGTCTTTCTCCTCCAAGGGCCTGAAGCTGTGTAGATGGAGAGGTCGAGTCTGTCTTGTTCACTCTCTGCTTGTTTGCAAGAGTCGTTCTATGCCTGGCACATATGATAGGTGTTCAAACAACGAAAATTAATAAGTGGATGACTTCCAGAACAAAAAGACTCCAGCGCTTAGAGAATCACTAAAACCCTGAATGAAAGAGCATGATTACGTCTGGGAACAAAGACAAATTAAAGGAAAGCCACAAGAACCAACCCAGAGAATCCCTCATGTTTTTTCAGGATAATGGAGACCACTATTCTGAGTCCAGCACTGAAATTTACTATTTGGGATATTTTTATTTGTGGACAAAATGCTTTTTTAACTCATCACAGATATTTGACTCCTGTGAGCATTAAATCCACAGAAAATGAGGGGTTTAAACAAGCATGTAAAATAGAATCCCATCTTTCCTGTACCCTGGCAAGAAGGCACAGTGATTCTGGGCTCCTCAGAGTTGGGCTTAGTCGTCTTGAGAAATTCACCCCTGGGCTGAACTTTTTGCCTGGAGATTTTTAGCTCTGAAAAGAAATGAGGGGCACCTGGGTGACTCAGTAGGTTAAGTGTCTGCCTTCGGCTCGGGTCATGATCCCAGGATCCTGGGATCAAGTCCCACAATGGGCTCCCTGCTCAGTGGGGAGTCTGCTTCTCCCCCTGCTTGTGCTCTCTCTCTCTTTCTCTCTCTGTCAAATAAAATCTTTAAAATTTCCTCCTCCTTCAGAGAAGGAAAGATGAGTATTACAGTGGGGATTACACTTTGAGACTCTAGTAACTATTGATGTTCTGAGTCTTTGTCTCATTGGAGACAACGTAGTATAGTTTTGAAGAGTGTAAATGTAAAGTATGAGTTTTGGAGTCAGACTTGATTTTTTTTTTTTTAATTCCAGCTTTGCGATTATGACCTGTGTGGCTTAGGGCAAGTTACTTAATCTTTCTGAGCCTCAGTCCCCTAATCTATAAAATGGGGAAAATGCTAGTGAGGAGTTAAACAGGAAAGTATGTGCCTTACATGTGTGAATAATAATGCTTTATGGTTTGCCCAAAGCCTTCATAGGTATTACCTTTTTTTTTTAAATTTTATTTATTTGAGAGAGAGAGAGCACACACGAATGGGGGGAGGGGCAGAGGGAGAAGCAGACTCCCCGCTGAGCAGGGAGCCCAATGGGGAACTCGATCCCAGGACCCTGGGACCATGACCTGAGCCGAAGGCAGATGCTTAACCAACTGAGCCACCCAGGCGCCCCATAGGTATTATCTTGTTTAATTACCACAATAGCCCTGCCCAGATCATTAGGGAAAAGTTTTTTAGCCTCTGGATATAGATGAGGAAGTTGAAGCTCAAAGAAATGCAGGAACTCTCCCAAAGCAAAAGAGCTGGTCAGTGGCAAGGCTGGGGCAGGATCCCAGGATGTGTCAGTGCTTTTCTGAGTGGCTAGCTAGGGAGAGCTCTGAGATTTGGTGAGCATGAATGATGTCTTGTAGGAAGCAGCAGGTACAGATCAGTGGGGAATGTTGGGAAAGCATTTCTGGCACCCAGCGCCAGCCAAGTCCCTAGGCAAGAATAAGCTGTGATGGTCACCATGTGGGAAAGAATTTCTGAGACCAGCAGGAGTGACTTAAAGTGTGAGTTCTTTTTTTAATTAATAGACTTCATTTTTTCAAGAGTAGTTTTAGGTTTACAGAAGAATTAAGCAGAAGGTACATAGTCCCATATACCCTCTGCCCACACACATAGTTTCTCCCATTAAATCTTGCACTACTGTGGTGCATTTGTTACAATTGCTAAGCCAATACTAACACATTTAACTAAGATCTATAGTTTATAGTAGGGTTTGCTCCTGGTGTTGTACGTTCTGTTGGTTGTAGCAAATGCATAATGACACGTATCCACCTTTGTGGTAACATGCAGAATAGTTTCACTGCCCTAAAAATTCCCCGTGCTCCCCCATTCATTCCTCCTTCCATTCTCCTAAGCCCTGGAGTGTGAGCTTTTAAATGGAGAGGGAAATCCCTTCGTGTTTCACAGCCCTTCACAATAGCTTATTTATTGTAATTAATTAATTAATAAATATTCCATTGTTCAGACTCGAACAACCCACATCATCTTTTTGCTTCTTTGAGAGAGGGCGAGTGACACCCTGCAAGTTGAAGTGCCATAGAGCACAGCAGAAAGAAAGCCAGGAGCAGTCCCGACTTTCTCAGCCGTAGCCTGAGGTGTGAGCATTAGAATTTCTTCCTGACACTGCTCCTTCAGAGAAGACTTGTAATTCAAAGCACCTGCCCAGGCCTGGTGTTGTGTACAGACTCCGCATAAACTCTGAGGGTGTTTATATAATGGTTGCAATCTCAGGTTCCCAGGTCAGCCTGCACGGAGTCACATGAACCCTGGCTCTTACCACCTATGTGATCTGCAGCAAAATAGGTCACGTTCCTGGCCTCAGTTTCCCCATATGTTAAGTGGAAATATTACCCTTGTAATGATGTTGTTATGAAGATGAATAATAATTATTGCTCCTTTATCTCATCCCTGAGAATCTATTTGAATCAGACTATCACAACTCATGGACTATCTTCCCTTCCGAGACAAAATACATGCCCAAAGAAAAAGGTTATATTTACAGTGTTCCGCTTCAGACTCTTAAAATTACTTAACTTCATCACACCTTCTCTTCTTTCTTCCAGTGGGGCTGTCATGTTCTGGCTTATGGCTTGTAATAGGCAAGGTACAAAACAGCTCAGAGAAAAAGAGGTGTACCTTCCCCACCCTGATCCGTCTTCCTGTCCCCATCAAGACACAGAAAGTACCAAAAGAGCCCAGGAGTTGTGGGCTCCGTCACAGCTCTGCTATTAACTGCTGCCGACCTGTGATGGGCTGAATAATGGCCCCCCAGGGACGGCCACAGTCTAAGCCCCGGAATATATTACTATGTACCCTACATGGATGGCAAAACGGACTTTGCAGATGCGATTAAATGAAGGATCCTGAGACGGATAGACTATCCTGAATTATTTAAGTGCACCAAATATAATCAGAAGGGTCTTTATAAGAAAGAGGACAAGGGCTGGAAGCAGAGGGAGAAAGACCATGTGATGCAGCAAATGAGGACAGAACTTACCTGGAGAAGGCGGGGAAACAAATTCTCCCCTAGAGCCTACAGAAGGAACACAGCCCTGCTTGCACTTTGATGTGAGTCCAAGTGAAACTGATCTAGAACTTCTGACCTCCGAATGCTGAGAAAATATATTCATATTTTAAGCCTCTAAGTCGATGATAATTTGTTACGGCGGCAAGAGGAAACCAATACCAATACTGCCCTCCGGCTGCCACCTAACCTCTTCATGTTGGCTTCCTCGTCTGTTCAAATAAGGAATTGACACGTTGTGATCAGTGGATTTCAGTGTGTATTCTGAGAAGCTCTAGCGCTTCAAGAGCCTACAACTAAAAAGTTACTTTTAATAATGATAAAGTTTTAAGTTCTCTCCTTTAGACATTGATGTTCAACATGAGATCTTGAATAACCTAGAGTCCTATTTTAAAAAAACTGGACTGGACAATCTTTCAGGTAGGTTCAGACTGTAAAGGGTGATGATTCTTTGAGACCATCGTCCATCAGGGAGGAGCTAGCTTGTGTCATTGAGAGAAAACTCGGCAGCAGAATCAAAGAGCCAGGATCTGGTAGGAGACCAGCAGAGAAGAAGATCAGAATAACACCTTATATATTGGTTACCCAGGTTGAGGGTCTGGGCTGGGCTTACCTTCAGAGAGAAGGAAAAAAGAAAGAGAAAGTTGGATGTTGACTGGAAGACATTTTCTGGAATGGGGCTGAAGGCATCCGAAATCTTTGGGACATCCTTGGGACTGGTTACAGATTTCTGCAGCATGTCTGAGTTCAACCAGCTTTCCTGCACAGTCTCCCTTCCTGGTGGCCTCACCAGATCGACTGGCTTGCATCTCAGGGAAATGGCTGCTTTGGGAAAGAGAGGGTTCTTTAAAGACTTCGGGGAGGGAAGACTTGGTCAGCCACGGCACTCAAGAAATATTTGCCAGATGAATAAATAAGTCCTCCATGCCGGGGCTGAGACGGTGGTTTCCAGAGCCTGAGATGTCAGCCCCAGCACTGCTCATGACGGGCACAGGTGTGTTTTTGGAGCCCGTGTTTTGGAGCGCCTTGTTGTTGAAACAACAAATCCCTATGCACTGCGGGTGGAGCACTTCTGTGCCAGCCACGTGCTCACCTCTCTAAATGGACAGTGTGTCACAATGTGTCCATTCAGAACGACAGACAGCCCTTATTTGCCATTGTTAACACTCTCCTTTAAAGTTCTCTCTGTAACCAGGCTCCAGGCACAAGTGCCCAAAGCTAAATTACTTCTAAATGCCAATGATCCGTTCTCAGGTACTGTGTCTGCCAGGAAAACTACCTAGCTGGACAAATAAGTACCCAGTAGATAAGATTGGGTTTACACAGCACATGGCCCAGCAGCAGTTCTGAGATTTTATAGCTAATTAACATTTCATTTGGGAAGTTTCACTTCTTTTTCTGCTCTTAGAAGCAACACCATTTCTTGGGCTCAAGGATGGGGTATGTGTCCCTCTAAAGCCCATAATTTAACCTGAAATGCTCCTATCTCCTCCCCCACTCCCTCACAGAATAAACAGAGGCTGCTTCAAGAAAGGAGTAGTAGCTTCAAAACAGACACTCATTCTTCTTAGTAAGTAATAAGTTCTTATAGAGCCCTTAACTAATCTTACTAATTTCTACCTATCCTCTCACTTAATCCCCATGACGACCTTATGATTGTTATTGCCAGTTTACAGATGATAAAACTGAGACACGGAGGAGTAAGTGATGAATCCCAGGGTCATATGCTAATAAGTGGCAGAGCTGGGACTTGAACCCAGAGAGTTTAAATCTAGCACCTGTAACCTCTATGCAATGCTGCCTATACTTAGAAAAGCATTTAATGAAAATCAACACCGATGGACAAAATCCCACCTCCAGACAGGTTTTATTTCTTCTTTGTTGTGGGGTTTCAAAGATCAGTAAATCTTGCTTGAGAAATCTGGATATCCAGCTTCGCTGGAAAACTCAGATGTGTTAACATTGGACGCTCAAGCCTGCATAGCAAACAGTAGCCTGAGGCTGAGTTGCAGCTTCCCTCTCAGAAACAGTATGCTCTCCTGTCCCGAGCAGGCCGGCTTCCCTGGTCCTACAGGCTTCTCAAGAACCCCATTGTTGTGGAGAGTCATCTCAAAGGAAGAGTTGCCAACGCACTTCTTCCCTAGAGCGGTCCCCAGTCTGCAATGGTCACTTTACTTAGGCACACTGCTTCTCTTCCCCAAGCCTTCATTACCTTTTCAAAAAAATTTAAGACGATTATTAGCCTTTAACCAAGCCATAAGTTTTCATGTTAAAGTTAAATGAGATGACACGTGGAAAGACCTGAAGATAGAGCTTGGCACAAAGTAGATGCTCAGTATTAATTTTCTGCACCTCATCCCCCCACATTCTTCCTCCTTCACCTTCACTGACGCAAGGAGAGAGAACCCCACAGTCGGCCTATTGGCATGAAGGGTTGGAGGAGAGGGAGGGTTTGGGGACTTGGTTTGGTTGTCTTGGGCATTCTCTCTGTTCCAGCATCTTGAAGACAAGTCCTTCAATAGGGGATTGTAAGCTCACATACCATGAGTGGACAAATGACGATTGGACGGGGCCTGATGCTATTGAGGGAGTAACAGGAAGTAGTAGACACTCTGGCTAGTGGAGTCCTGTAGTCCCCTTCCGTCCTCTCCCTGGCCCCCCCTATAATTTCTCTCCATTGGGTTTTTAAAGTAATAATTGTGGAGTAATGAGCGCATTTCTTCATTATAGCCATGTGTAATGTTTCCAAAATGTGGCTTGATGATGCCCGGCTTCCAGATCTGGACCTTAGTAAGAATGCAGATTCCTGCGCCCTGTTAATGACTAAATGAATCTTGATTTCTGGCCGGGGCCCAGAATCTGCATTTTAGCCCACTCAGGCTTGATTTTATGAAGTTTGAGAATGACTTGCCTGCTGGATAAGGACTTGGCATTGAAGTGAGAGAAATCTGGGTCCGAGTCCCAACCCTCCCCTCTGATCTTGAGCAAGTTGCTAACTTCGCTGAGCTTGTTGTTGTTGTTGTTGTTTTTTTTCATGGAGACTAAAGATAGTACCTAAATCAGAGAATATTTGTAAAGTAGTTAGAACTGATCCATAGCAAGAGCTTCAAACGTGGGTTCTCATCTCACTGAGTTGTTATAACAACGCCATGAGGTAGGTGGCATTGTCCCTCTTTTCAAGATGAAGTTTAGACTCAGTAAGGGTGGTAGTTTGCAGAGATCACACAGCAGAGCTGAAATTCGAACCTACATCAATCTGACCCAAACTGTTAACTGTTCTTAAAACAATAGTGGGAAATCAATCCAGACTTGAAATGAGAGCGAGGGGGCCTGGAGGATGAGGGGTAGGGGGACGGGGCCTTGGCTTGTGAGGCAAGAGTCCATTGTCTGTGTTGGGCTTTCCCTCTGTCTGTGCCTTTGGGGATGAGAGGCCGTGGTCGTGGCTCCCACTGACTCCTTTGTGTCTAATGCTCTGGCCTTTGTGGCTCTTGATTTGTCCAACAACCCCTTGGAATGCTGTCAGTGGAGGAGGTCCCATGTCCCGACAGTGGATGGGAGAACGTGGGAGGGCCTCATCTGGAGCAAAGCCAGAGAATAGAGCCTCCCTTTCCGTTACTTTGAGGCCTTTGTCTCCCCCAAACAGTGTAGAGGGGAGGACCTCTGGTTTTCTTTGGAGGTTTCTGGCTTCTCCCTGTGAGTGTCTTACAAGCTGGGGAATGAGCCTGGTCCCGCTTTAAGTTTATGCCAATTCTGCTACACCGGTGAACCGTGACCCTAGCTGGGCGGCGAGAGGGTTGCTTGCCATCTGCCCGAGGCCAGTGTAATCCACACATCTTATAGGGAGAAGGAAAAAGGCATCTAAAAAAAGAGATGTCAAAACTCATCATGCTTCTTCAAACTCAGTTACTCCACGAGGGTGAATTTTTTTACCTATGGTGGGGTGGGCAGGCAGGTGAAGCCCACTACTGTTTCTGTTAGGAACAAGAAAACAGTTTGAGATAAGGGATTAAGCTATTAAAGAATCTAGCCGATATGTCATTAAGATGTCTTTAAAAATCAGATTACCAAACCATATGTTCTCATTTATTTTTTAAAAATACAATGAAAGGTACATTTAAAAGTGTGAATATGGTTGTGTATGTTTGCACGGGAAATAAAGTCTGGAGGATATAAAACCCAAATCCTAACAGTGGTTAACTATAAAGGGTAGGAATTCAGGTGATTGTAATTTTTAAATCAGTTTTATTGAAGTATAATTAACCTACAATAAAATGCATCCATTTTAACTATACAGTTCCATGCATTTTGACAAGGATATTGTCCTGTAACCACCACCCAAAATGTGCTTTGTATCTGTATACAGTCAGTCCCCACTCCGCTTTACGCATGTCTTGACCCCCGGCAGCCGCCAACTGGCTTTCAGGGGCTACCATTTTGCCTGAGGAACTAGTTCATATAAACAGACTCACACAGTGTATTGTCTTGTGTAACTAGCTTCTCTCACTTAGTTTAATATTTTGAAATTCATCTTATGTTGTATCGTCAATGGTAATCTGTTCTTTTTGGTTGCTGAATAGTACTCCGTGGTGTGGATCGACTACACTATGTTTATCCACTCTCCTGTTGATGGGCATTTGGGTTGTTTCCAGATTGTGGTTATTATGAATAAAGCTGCTATGAAGTTTCACTTATGTTTTCATTTATCTTGGGTAAATACTTCAGAATGAGTTTATTTTATTTTATGTTTTATTTTGTGTCTTTCCCAATATTTCTTCAGTGAACATACATTACTTAACAGCAATCAGAACAAATACCAGAATAGGATATAGCCCATATCCCACTGTTTCAGAAAGCTGACATAAGTTGGGAAAGAAGACCTTACTATATTTTGGCTATGGCTGTCTTGATTCCAGGGTAGTGCATCCAGCTACTCCCCGTGAGATTTGGATGTGATTAGAGAGCTTCTTTTCTTGAGTGCTTGCTAAGAATCCATGGGGCACCGAACTGGCAGGGATGTGGAGGAGTATTTTACACTGACAGAGGGAACGTCACCAGTATAACCCCCTTAACAAGGAATCTGGCAACCACTATTAAACGTGAAAATACGCGTACTCCTCAATCCAGCCATTTATCTTTGATGTATCTGTTTTCTAGATAAATTTATACAAGTTCCCAAAAGGCGTGTATAGGTAAGCTCATTTGTAGCAAAGATGTCTTGGAAGCCGCCTAAAATCCCATTGGTAGGCCACTCGTTGTAGGAGTCATGGCATGTCATTCACTGGACTTCTAGAGAGTAGTTAACGAACGATGAGACTGATCATTGTCTATGATACAGAACAGCATCCAGAGCTGATGAATGAGAAAACGAGGTGCAGGAAGGTTGGTACAGTTTGGGTGGAGTTTTTTTTGTTTTTTTACCATTTGTGCCTTTAAAATAGTATGCTTGTATTTGTTCTCATATGCTTTTATATATGTGAGGTATTTGTGGACATATTTATGGGAAACTAATAGTTACTGCTGGGGAAGCTAAGTTGCAAAACTGGAGGACTAGGGCAGGAGGGGTATTGCATTTCACTCTAGACTTTTTGATGCTCCTTGAACTTTTCTTCATAATGTGCATATATTTACATATTAAAAAAATTGTGGGTTAAATCCATCTGATCTCAACCCAAAGAACGGGAGCTCTCCTGTTTCATTTGATTCCCTGGTATAACATAGATAACAGAGAGTGCTTTTCAGAGCAAGAACTCACAAGACTCTGAGCCAGCCATGCCCCATGCCCACCTGTCTCTGTCACAGTTGACCTGCCGTAACTGGAAACTATGATCATTACTATTTGCATAAGTACAACCACATTGACCCACAGTTCTGCCTGCCAGTTTTGAATGAGGGGAATTATTTGTATTCCATAGGCATCTCTGATTGTGGCCTTGACCAGCCCTGAGATATCTTTCAACAACGAATCACCAGCAGCCAACCCCATGACCTTTGGAAAATGAATTTGCCTGCCATTGGGCTGGCCCCAGTTCTCTTGCCCAAGTAAAATGTCAATTAGATCACTGGCTGAATATCGCTTTTGTCTACTTAAGCATATTCAGCTCACAAACCCGCAAATGTTTGCTTGATTCTTTCCAAAAAAAGACTCCACACCCAAGTTCAAAGTGTGCTCCTGGCTCTGTGTGGTCACAGAAAGAAACCAGTGCATCAATTCATTGGGAAGATACAAATATTGAGTCATTATTCAGCTGTCAGGCAAATCAAACTGTGTGGTGTAGTGAACAGACTGCATTTAATTTGGGTTTGTGAACACTTCTGGTCTCATGGCATGGGGGTCTCCTGCACAGCATTTTCCTCCTTCGTCCCTCCCAGCCTACGCTGTTATCTAAACCACACAATGAAAAAGATAAAACCCAACTTAGGTGATCTTTAGGAGTTATAGACGAGAGAAATGAATGGGGAAGAGGAGATGGCTGAGTGATGGAGATTCAACCCAGAACCATAGAGTAAGAGGACATCGCCAGGTAAAACCTCAATTAACTATTCACCAGTTTCCAGAGTCTTCTGCGGCTCAGACTTTAAGACATTTCACTGGGGTTGAAACATTTCCTTAAGGAGATTATCCCTGCCCCTATTCCCTTTTATCTGCCTTTTACTGCCCATGCCTTATTTTAAATAGCCCAAGGGATTCCTTTGGTCCCAAATCAGCCTTAGGTTTGTTTTCCAGCTACAGGGAAAATATATGGACCACGAAGCCAAGATTCTAAACTTGAACTCTGCCTTAGAAAGGGTCTCATTGTGTTCTCCAAAAAGAAGGCCAGCCTCTACTAGACCATTAAATGATACTCTCACTGCTAATGACCAGCTGCTAATGTTTAAAAGGGGCTCTTCTCTGCCCAAGGCACAAAAATCCCAAAGGGCCCCAAGCTAGGGATTTCTGTTTTGTATTTTGAGGGGCTTCCTTATTGCATGTCTCGGAGGTTGAGTGGCTTAGGTCAAGCCTTTCTGGGTCCTCTTCACATGTCTCAGGCAGCTTTAAAGTGAGGACTGGCACGCAACTTCCTTTTGGGTCTGTTGTGAAATTGCTTCATAGCATTTGCACCTTCCTAGCAATTAAGATGGCCCATGTGCAGTTTGGGGAACCTGCCGTCAACCAGTGTAATTGAGTTGTGAATGTGCAAATTTTCTCTGCCAGATTGTTCATCACAGAAGACGCGCCTTCTCAGGAGACTATTAATCCAAATGCCTTTTCTGGAATCAGCTCCTTAATGCAATTAGATTTCCTAAAATGAATTCCTTTCTTTGCCCATTTTACTACTGAGACAAGTATGAGCCGTGCTTTTACAATAAGTGGTTTGGCTAGCACGCGATTCCTCCCCTGCAGCCAGCCTCCGCCAGTTGACTTGAGGACCTGCAATTCAGGTTGTTCTACTTAGAGTCCTAGACTTAACCCATTCAGAAAGGACTTGGAAATACAGTGCACACCTCTCCTTTTTTAAAGAGGTGGCGATTTAACTTGTCCAGAATCATTCAGACAGTGAGCAGGAATTGTGACCAAAACCTGGGTCCCTTTGACCTGTGCCTGGGTATTGGTTTATGAAGATGACTGAGTGATTACACAGGGAGGTCCATGCCATTGGAAAAATAGTTCATTGTTACCCAGAGGCATCCTAGAAACGAGAGGCACACCATGCCATGTGGGGAGGGCCACATAAGGAAGCACCAGAGTCAGGAGGCAGAAGCAAAGGGAAAGCATAGACCATAGACGACAGACTTTATTGAGATTTACCTAGGAAAGGCAAGGCAGGGCAGGGTAAACAGCTGGGGATTGGCTAGTTTGAATCATTCCAGTGGGCCTTGGGGTATGGGGGCTGTCCCTAGTGCTCTGCTGCCTGGCCCTGGGTGATTTAGAGGGGGGGATATTGGCCTGGTTGGGTGAGAGAGAGAAAGGTGTGGTTGCAGGTATGGACATAGGATCAGGTGGTTTGGATAGGAAAGACAGGCTTCCTGACAAGTTGTTTACTATCTCCGGAAATTTACTAGCCCTGGGAGAGGCGGTCTCTCCTCAGTCAGCAAGACCCCCTCCCCCCGCCAAGATGTCAAGCAATCATAAAATACAGAAAATGAAAAATATGATGGATATACCCCTAAATGCCTGGACTCAATTCCTTTTTAGCCCCCCACCTCCTCACCACACTCCAAGCCCTGGATTGAAAGGGCCTTGGATTGAAAGGATCAAGCATCCCTGGATTCTAGCAGCATTCAGACTTGACAATACAATTTAATCATAATTCACTGTCTTATTTTTTTTTATTGATGTATCATACGTCACTCTTCCCTTCCCAAGTAGTGTGACCTAAGGAGCTTTTGATCAAGCCCAGACTGTCCTGCCAAGTGTTTTCTTAGGATTTTAAGTAATTATTCCCCTCTCTGATCCCCTCTTTCCTCTTCTGTTAAAAATGATGGACTTGGACTGGATGGTCGCTAAGATTGACTCCAACACTGAAATTCTACGACTCTACAGTTATCATCACCCAGAGGGCTGGAATCTCCTTCAACAGGGCAGAGGACCATAGTAAGTGATACTGTTAATGACCTAGAAACAAAGAGTGATGCTCTGAAGTTAGGTGAATGGAATAGTAGGCAGGTGGATATTTCCCAAGAAATCGCAGTGTTATGGTTTGCAATCAGGGCTCAGAAAATAAGTCCATGGCAGAGAGCTCGTTAGGACTGAAAGACTTGGCTATCCCACCCCCTTCCTCCCCTACGTCCTCCTGTTCCCACTCCCGAATAAAACAAAAAGGTCATCTTCTACACATACACAGATTCTTTTCTGAAATATGTGGGATGCATAAAATAGCAAATGCCGTCAGATCTCGAGTTGGGCAAATACAGAGACAGCATTTTCAGTCTCATTGAAAAGTAGTTGTCAGAAATATGCCATTCATTCAGAGTCTCTAAGTGCTCTGTCAAGCTTTAACTTGATTAAAATTGAAAACCACACTGCTTGAAAACCAAACGCAAATCGAAATCTCTTTACTCAGTGCTCTTAGATTCTGAAGCTGGGCTTATGGATTATCCTCAGTTAATTCATGCCATCTTTGTGCCATACATTAATTTTGAATATATTTGTTGAAAATTTCCTGTAGCTTGCATTTATGGTTGTCAAAGGGGCTTTTATCTTGAAAAAAATGGTGCTGGTTTTAATTACAATTCTAAATAGCTTCATAACCATCGTGAACCCTGGATTTACATCATCTTTATGACAGCCACGCGATTCCCGCTTTATTGATTTTGTCATTTGCTTCATTACAGTTAATGCAAACCTTTTGTACAGACACAATTCTGGTGCTGCGCTCTCCTTGGAGGGGTTCGTATAGAACATCGTGACCGAAACAGACCCCATCCCTCCACCCCTCGCTTCCACCGCAGTGCTGACCAAAGGAAAAGTCAGGATGGGAAATAGTTCCAAAGTGGCTATCCATCACACACAAAGGAAATGTTAGCTCTGACTATCCAACCCTTTTCTCTGATCGGATGGGTTCCAGCCTTTCCATTTTGAAGGCCTGTGAGATGGCATCGCTCGCTGGGGCAGGACTGTTCACCCCACCCTCTGTTCAGAGAAGACCTGAGGCAATGGTCACCCCCTTCCACATTTCATGTGCAAACCCCCTGCACCCAGGCTGGTCAGGGGCAAGGGGACCGGAGTGTATTGGGATGTAAATGTGTTGTAAATATAAGGTTAGTCCCAGAGTGTGAGTGCCCAAAGAGTGAGTGAGGACCCTAGGATGGAACATTAGAACCTCGGGTGGTGAATTTGAAAAGGAATTTTTTAAGGGCAAAAAACAGAATTTGAGAGCTCGAGGAAGTATATGAAGACAAAAACGTATGTATTTGACCCATCAGGTACAAGCTGCAGAAGACCAGCAATGGCTGAGGGAACCACGAAGGATGCTGGACGCCCCATAAGTAAGGGAGGCTGCTTCTGGGCATTTTGTGGACAAAAGCCAGGACCCTATCTAGGTGGAGTTGGGATGGTTGAGAAAACAGCCCTTTGACCTGGAAATGAGCGTTTTCCCTTTCAGGTCCAGCTTCAAAGGGCCTAACTTTTCCCAAACCAAGGGTTGTGAGAAAACTAGCTTTTACCTGGGATGTAAAAATAGGGTAAACTTGCCAGGAAGAGCAGTGTGAGTCCAAAGATCATTTCTGGTGGGGAGAGGGGTCCCATTTCTCATGTACTTTAGGAGCAAATTCGGCAAAGTCCTACAAGGCTTTCTCTGCCTGGCATGGTACCTCCTAGAGACTTCTTGGTGAAACACTCAACTCGAGGGTGTCACTGGGATGGCCTTCTCCTCTTCTGCCTCCAGAGCCTGTGTTCCCACATCTACACTCTCATTTTGTCTATCCCCCGCTTGATGGGGGACTCTAGCCTTAGCTTTCTGGGGTCACTGTAAAAATTATTGAATGCTTTTCAAAAGTCATCTCTGTGACTAATGGGATGGAGAAAGATGCCGTTTCTGACCAGGAAGAGGAGACATTTCAAGGAGATGGGGTGGAAGGAACCACAGCAGCCTGACTTCTTATTTCTAACCCCATAAACATCCAAAAGCTTGAGAGAGCTGGTCTTATCTTACCTAAGAAACGCTACATCAATCTCTACCCATTAGTCACTGTTGTGGGCTGCTGAGCTCAGTGAGTTTCCGTGGAGCATTTTGGCAGAAGTTAATACCACATTTCATTCATTCTTGTATTTTTTTTCCTAACCTGTTCAGACCTCCAGGGTCCCCATCCTAACCGTTCCAGGCAGGAGGAAACTCATATTTGCATTCTCAACATACTGCATTAGAAATAAAGTCTGACTCCTCCAATAGTACCTGTAACCACAAAATGAGAAAATTCCCATGTGAGGACTTCAGGGGCTGGATTAAAATTCCACAGCCCTGAATATCAGCTCTGGAGGGATGCACAGAAATCTTCTTTCTCACAGGTTTGTTTTACTGATAGAGAAATTTCAACCCAGAGAAGTTAGGCCATGACCCAGCAAGGTCAAAGAACTTTGTCATTTGATTCCCAAGCAAACTTCATTTTTTCCCACTAAACCACACCATCTTAGATGAAACTCTACTGCTGGCAAATGAGAAAAGGAAAATCATTCTTTTTCCTTTGTCCCCCAGCATGGTGCTGCTTATCCTCAGTTCGGAAGCGTAAGCCATATTCTCATTTCCCTTTCCTGGAATCGGGGGAGGAATTAGAAGCTGGTTTCAGGCTTGACATGACCGACTGAGTAGCAGTAGCCTCAGTGGAAAGCCAGAAACCTTCCCTCGGGACCTGGAAGCTCATCAGTAGAACTGGCCCTCACCTTGTACCCAGGCGGGAACTGTCTCAATGGGGCCCCTTGGCTTCCAGCACTTTCTGTCCTTTGTTTTTCTGGCCTCTTCCTCCCATTCCAACTTGTTTGGATTTGTTCAGCTCAGTGAGACCATGTGGCTGCCCCAGAATCCTGAGAATTTGAAGGGGGGAGAGTAGGGGGAAAAACTCAGCACTCGACCCAGCCTTCACCCGCATAGCTTTCCCCAGGAGCCTTGCCCAGGGGGCTCCAAGAGACCCAGGCAGGGAAGAGTTTCTGGTCAGAGACGCTTCTCTCTCGGGGTCGAGGGGAAGAGCTTGGCCTTCTTGCTGGCCTTCTCAGTGGGGGAGCCAAAGAACCCATCTGAGGAAAGGCAAGAAGGAAACTCCGTACAATCTGCTAAGTTATCTGTGCTGGCTACCGATGGGGAAGAGGGAGCAGTGGTGTGGAAATAACAATGTAGTGGCTAATCCCACAACATTGTACATTTGACTTGGGAAGCGAGCCTATGATTTACACCCCCTCCCCTGCCTCCGCTTCCGTCAAGTTTACCAGCCTCATTCTCTTTACTTAAACTGGTTTTATTTTTTGCTGAGTGCCAAGTGACTGCTAGCATCCCCAAAGCCAACTAGGAGAGTTTGTAAATTTGCTATAAATAATCCCCAAAAGTAGATGGATTAACTCCCCCCTCCCCCATGTTCCTCTCCTTCATTCTCTTTGTTCTTCAGGTGCCAGGATATTTCTTTTCACATCAGATGGAATTGGCTTTGCTGCCTGATGGTGCCTTGTATAAGATTTGGCCCTGGGCTTCCTTGCGTTTGTGATGATGACACAGGAAAATCACCCTTACGGTGTGATGTTCTCGTAAGACTCCTCCCTGCCACAGAAAGAGCAAGCCCCTCTTTTGGGGGATGGGGGAGCTGGAATTCACATAACAGAATTCATCATTTTAAAGTATACACAATTCAGTGGCATTTCGTGCATTCATAATGTTGTGCGACCATCAGTTTTATCTAAACCATTTCGTCCCCCCAAAAGGAAACCCCATATCCATTAAGGAGTTACTCCCCATACCCCCCATATCACCAGTCCCTGGCAAGTGCTAATCTGTTTTCTGTTTCTGTAGATTACCTGTTCTGAACATCTCACATAACGGAATCATATATGTCTGGCCCTTTCACTTAGTACAATGTTTTCACGGTTCGTCCATGTTGTAGCTCGTGTCAGGAGCTCATTCCTTCTTTATGACTGCATGATATTCTATTGTATGAATATATCACAGTTTGTCGACCCATTCATCTGCTGGTGAACACTTGGGCTGTTTCTACCTGTTGGTTATTGCAAAGAATACTGCTATGAACGTCTGCGTACAAGTATTTGTTTGAACACCTGTTTTCAATTCTTTGGGGTATATCCCTAGGAGTGGGATTGCTGGGCCATCAGGCAACTCTATGATTAACTTTTGAGGGACCACCGAACTCTTTTCCAGAGCAGCTGTACCATGTTACACTCCCACCAGCACTGTGGGAGGGTCCCTGTTTCTCCACATCACTTTCCATCTTTCTGGCCGTAGCCATCCTCGCAGGTATAAAGTGATAGCCTGTCGAGACCCCCCAGGGGTGTGGGCCAAGCACTTCCTGTGGGCAAGTCGCTATGGGGCAGGTGCAGTTGTGACCCAGACAGATCCTGCCCCTACTGTCCCATTGCCGATGAGTCTAGGCCTTCTTCATTCTTCATTAAGAATAATGGTAAGGAAAGAGAAGCCGGCCTTTTCCTAGAGGATTTCAGTTCTGTGCGTTAGCTGGATTGAATGTAGTTATCAGCACTGCCCATGTTGCTGAGTTTTGATGCCCGTTTTTTCAGCAGTTAATTGCAGGGACCTTGATATCCCCTGACAGTGAGCTTATGAGACATATTTTAATTGGCTTCTGCTGCCACAAATACACCTTTGAGTGACACCTCACTAATGGCCACTGCCCCTGCACATCCCAGTACATGACCTGGTTAGGACTGCCCAGTTGTTTCGGGTTGTACAACTTTAGAAGACATGCCTGTGTCACCACTCGGGGAGGCCGTGCCCAAGAAAGATTGATGGAAATCTGTGCCGTTTGCCAGTTGCCCAGAGCACAGAGAGCCATTTCCTTGAATGTGCCTCAGCCTTGCTCAAGAAAGCACTAAGCTGTCCCAGGCTGGTCAGAGGCCACCTGCCAGGTCCCAGTAGTCAGCTGGGAATTGTAGTATCTCCTTAAGGCGTAGGTGCCTGCTTCCCCCAGTCATCCTAAAAGTTAAATGGCCTGGGACTTCCAGGGAATCTCATTAAGAGACACACAGGGGACAGCGAGGGGACACCTCACCTACCATCCTCAGGGTCAAAAAGCTTGCAAGCCAGTGAAAGCAACTGGGTTCCGGGGACCACTGCCAAGACCAAACCTTGACTATTCTCCTCTACCCAACTGAATATAACGGAGTTAAGTCCACACGGTCCTAACATAGAGTCCCTCTCTTTGCACTTTGGAAATCAGAGAGAGGGGAGGTAGCAATGGAGGGTAAGCTCTGAAGCTTCCGGATCAGGAAGGCAGGTTTGATCCTGACTCTCTGATGTATGAGCTGAGTTCCCTTGAAGATGTTACATAACGTCTCTGAACCTTGGTTTCCTCATGTGTTTACAATTAGCCCTACTGCTGTGATGTAAGTGCTCTAATGGAAGGATGACTAAAGGGTCAGGAGGGTTTGGAGAGAGCAGTTCATTTTGCTGAGTTTGCACAGGAAGGTTTGCTGGAGGATGTGGCCTCTGAGGCGGGCCTTGATGGACGAGAAAGAACTGCCCAAGCAGAGGAGGCGGGCAGGACCAGCATGATAAGGAACCATGTAAGCGTTTGGTACACTCATGTACTGCAGAGCGGGTGGGGCAGTGCCATGCTGAGGATTACAGGCTGTCCACAGAGAAGCAGCACCACCTGTCATCATTATGAGCAGGGACAGACCTGGGTTCAAGGTCAAGCTTAGAGACTGAACTCTCCAGGTCTCACTTGCTTTTTCTGGAAAACGGGAATCGTGGTGTTTTGAGACCCAACTGGGATAAGACACTGAAGATGCCCAGCTCATTACTTGATGCCTAATAAATGGTGACTGTGTTGTTGTGATCATTTGTAGTGTAGGCCACAGGGAGTCATTAAAGGCTCGTGTCCCAATCAAGGAATGTTAAGATTAAGAAATTAGGGCGCCTGGGTGGCTCAGTTGGTTAAGCGACTGCCTTCGGCTCAGGTCATAATCCTGGAGTCACAGGATCGAGTCCCGCATCGGGCTCCCTGTTTGGCAGGGAGTCTGCTTCTCCCTCTGGCCCTCCTCCCTCTCATGCAGTCTGTCTCTCATTCTCTCTCTCTCAAATAAATAAATAAAAAATCTTTAAAAAAAAAAAGATTAAGAAATTATACACCACTGGGGCACCTGGCTGGCTCAGTCGGTGGAGCATGCAACTCTTGATCTCGGGGTTGTGAGTTCAAGCCCCACATTGGGTGTAGAGATCGCTTAAAAATAAAATCTTAAAACAACAACAACAACAACAAAACTGGGGAATTACACACCATAGACAATAGTGTGGCAATTGACTATTTTAGGTGCTCTACACATAACTTGGTTGGTTATTAATTGAAAAAGGTCACCAAGGAATGGGGTTCAATTTTGTAGTCACTCTCCCTAAAGCTTCTCATCTCTGGGAATTATAAATATGGGCCCATATTGACCTCATTCTCCCAGTAAGATAAGAATTTGTGTTTTTCGTCATGGAGGTTTTTGATGGCTTCTCGTATTTCAATCTCCTATCCGCTGGAGAAGTACAAAAAGCATATAGTCTGAACTACTGCCCTCAGTCCAGAAAAAAATATATTGAATATCTCAAATAATAGATTCTTTGGCCTGGGACGGAAGAAGAGGGGATAAAGGGATAGGCTCAAAGCACAGAAGGATCTGAGTAAGATGAACAGGAACTTTTTCTTAAGAATCTCATAAGAAATTGACCTCAGGCCACGTAACTTCAGATCAGAAGGAGACTTTAGAGATTATAGAAGATGAATTCCTGTGTTTACTATTATTTATTTCAAAGGAAAGAAAATTAATGCCACAAATACATTTTCAGAGCGCATACATTTCATTATTTTCATACTCAAAACTTCCTTTTGGGCTAAATGTTATTCCATTTTACAAATGAAGAAACAGACTTGGGGGCATGGATGCTATCCATAAACTGGGTGGTTTATAAACAGCAGAAAGTTGTTTCTCACAGACTGGAGCCTGGGATGTCCAAGACCAGGGTGCCAGCAATTCTGTGTCTGCTAGGGCCTGCTTCCTAGAGGGTCAGCTTTCTTTGTGCTGTAACATCACCTGGTGGAGGGGATGAGGAATCCCTGTTTGGATTCCCTTTTACAAGGACACTAGTCTCATTCTTGAGGGCTCAGCTTTCACCACTTAATCACCTCCCAAAGGCCCCACTTTCTAACATAATAACCTTAGAGGAGAGGTTTTAACATATGAATTGGGGGTGAGAGGACACATTCATTCTATAGCATTCTGCCCCTGGCCCCCCAAATTTCATATACTTCTCATATGCAAAATATGTTTCATTCTGTCTCAGTAGACTCAAACTCATTCCAGCATCAACCTAAAACTCTAAAGTCCAAAATCTCATCTAAAGTGAGGTTGAAGAGGGGCCCCTGAGTGGCTCAGTCCTTTAAGCCTCGGGACTCTTGGTTTCAGCTCAGGCTGTGATCTCATGGGTCCTGAGATTGAGCTGCCTGTCAGGCTCCATGCTCAGCAGGGAGTCTGCTTGAAGATTCACTCCCTCTGTGCCTCCCCCTGCGTGCAGTCTCTCTCTCTCTCTCAAAATAAATAAATCTTTTAATTAATTACCTAATTAAGGCTGCAGGTATGACTCATCCCGAGCCAAATTGCTCTCTGGTTATGAACCTGTGAAATCAAACATGTCCTTCCAAAATGCAGTCGTTGTGCCGGCAGAGGACCGACATTCCCATTCCAAAAGGGAGAAATAGCAAAGAGGAAAGGAGTGACAGGCAGGTCCCGAGCAAACCCCAAACCTTAAGATTAGAGAATAATCTTAGGCTGTGTGTTCTGCCTTTGGGGCCCCCTGGGGCGGAGGTCCTGCCTTCCAGGCACACTGAGGCAGATATGAGTCACTTCATTCATCAGCTAGAAATTTACAGGAGCCCTAGTCTTTGTTTTATAAAAAATGGGTAGCAAATGTTGAAAGCCTCCAAAAGGTTACTTAGTATGGGTTGGAAATTTGAGTAAATTCAGAAGGGCTTAAATTTCTACATGAGAGAACCATGTGCTTCTCTTAAAGGGAGACAAAGATCTTTCGAGGTCTTAGGAGGCCATCCCTGTCCTCCCTTGATGCGGCTTCGATGGACGGTCAGGGAGAGACCCCTGACCAATGCAGAGTGGAGCTGCTTACATCCTGTATTTGAATGAAACCCAGCATCCCGCCTGGGCTCTGATGCCTACAGCTGTCTCCGTCCGGGCAGAAATACTCTTCTCTGCCTGCGGCTTGTTGCTCATATTCATGTGGCTGGAATAGTTTCTCTAGAGTCCAACGGGAAAATTTCTGAAACCCTTGGGGGGAGGGGGAGTGAAAAATTTTAAAACTCTCAACAGTGTATGCTGATTGACCTAAAAACAAATAAAAAACACAAACGTGGAAGATAACTTTCAGGCCCGTTAACAAAAGCACATTTCATCTTCTGGTTTCTCACTCCCTCTCCCCTCCACCGGGGAGGAACCCCAGATGGTTATCACTCAAGAGTGTAACTAGGGAAACCACAAACCTGCCCCAATCGCTATGGAGACAGCCTTTTATTTGTTTGGCCTCTGAGTATTCATGATCTCAGTAAGAAGGCGAGTAAAACGCCGGTGCTTCTTACAAAGACATTTTAATTCACAATGAGGAAAGTTGAGAATGCACGTTAGGACGCCTCAGCAACTTTCAGGGTTCCCCCCAGCCCGGCTGTAGGTGTGTTTGTAGAAGGATAGCCCATTTTACAGGAGACACAGTGAGGAGCCTCTTAGAGCTGATATAACTGAAGGCTGAGTTTGTGAATCAACACACATTTTACGGTTTAGGAACACTGGTGAAGAAATGATGTGCAGAGAATAAATCTGTTTCCAGTGGAGTCAGCCCCAGGGGTATAACTGGGGAACAGCCAGCCACTGCAGTTTGCCAGGACTGATGAGTTCCCCAGGATGGGTCACAGAAGTTTCAGTGCTAAAATGGGAACGTTCCAGACAAACCCTGGCAAGTTGGATGTCCTAGGTATGAAGCCCTTTGGTCCCTAATATTAGGTTGACGCAAGAAAGGATGGATTTGAGACAAGCCTCAAAACATGAGAGCACATTCTGCAACAAGAACCTAGTGTCCTGGGGCGCCTGGGTGGCTCAGTCAGTTAAGCGTCTGCCTTCGGGTCAGGTCATGATCTCAGGGTCCTGGGACTGAGCCCCGCATCGGGCTCCCTGCTCGGCAGGAAGCCTGCTTCTCCCTCTCCCACTCCCCCTGCTTGTATTCCCTCTCTCGCTGTCTCTCTCTGTCAAATAAATAAATAAAATCTTTTAAAAAAAAAGAAAGAACCTAGTGTCCTTGGTCCCCTGTTCTAAAAGTTGCTGTGAAAGGAACAAAACTCAAAACTCTCTCATTGGTGAATAGAGGATGTATTCGTTTGATTTGCTTTTTGTTTGGTTGGTTGGTGTTTTTGTTGTTGTTTTATTTATCTGGAAATGCTAGAAATTGTTTCAAACTGATACTCCTCCAAATTAAATGAGAGCTCAGCTTCTTCCTAGCAACTATCCTTCATGCTAAATTGGTTTGCAGGGATTTTCCCCCCTGCATTTTTCATTTGCCAAATCCCCAACAAACCGGAAACTATGTAAACACAGAAGTGTAGTTATTGATATTTCCCAGTGATGTGTAAAACACCCCTTTATTCTCCGAGGTCTGGCATGCCTCTTTGGTGCTAATCCATCATCTGTGTTTGCATTATTGTAGAGCTTGGTTCCAGGAGCATCTACTGGAGTGGATGCGGTTATGCTCCTGCTGAGAAGTTGCATATGTTGAACAGCAATATGATACATACTTGATAAAAGGTATTATGCTAGCCATGTGGCAAAGTATGCATAAGGATGCTTGCTGAAATAGATTCATGCTTCAATTTTTAACTACGTTCTAAGCGGGGTGTTCTGATCAGAGAGCTTAATTAACCTAAGATTCTGTCTTTACACAGTAGGTTTGGTTGGTTGAAGTCTCTGGAATACTAACAATCATTTAATTGTCTAAATATATCTGCAAATAGGACTAGATATGGGCACATAAAATTTCAGAGGTCAGCAATCACTGTAACTATTTTATAATATCATTTGCATTTACATGCATACAAAAGGGAGATATTACATGTAATTATTATGTAGGAAAAATAGGCATAAAGTTGTCAGTTCTATAGACAGGAATCTTTGTGGATACACAAATAATTCATGGATCCGTAAACATATCAATATGCATGTATTCTTGGGTCTGGTGGACAAGTGTACCAAATGTGCAAAATAATAGATTCACCTCTTTTTGAGATGTCGTTTTAATGTGGAATTACAGTAACTCCTTAATGATGAGAAGTAGTGACAATTCATTAGCAGACTGTGGCTTAGATCAAGTGTTTGATTTGCCTACAAAGGGTGGCCACTACTCAATTATATGGAGGGTATGCATTTCTTCTGAACATTTCTTTTTCCTCTTTGCCAGTTAAAATAACCTTGAGCTTTTTTTTTTTTTTTTGAAGACCCCAGCCAGGAGCAGACAAATACTTCTATAATTTGTTCTTCAATAGTGAGTTTTTAGAATGTTAAACTGTCATAAAAAAACAAACTTCAGAAGTGCTACTAGATTCCCTGTTATCTGCTTAAAGGACAATTGGATAATGGGAAGAAAAGAAACAGCATGTCTGGGCTACTTCATGTTTTGTTTTCTGGCTTGTTTTAAAAAAGCAGGGATTCCCCAAGTTTTTCTTTTAATAGTTTCAACATTCTGTTTCTCCTCCATATGGAAAAAGGAGTACACTTGGAGTATGTATATGTAGGGACATACATATTTCATCAAAAACAAATTTAAATTACTTTAGTTTTTAGAATTCTCATATACCTTTTTTTTTAAGATTTTATTTATTTATTTGACAGAGAGAGACACAGCGAGAGTGAACACAAGCAGGGGGAGTGGGAGAGGGAGAAGCAGGCTTCCCGCCGAGCAGGGAGCCCGATGCGGGGCTCGATCCCAGGACCCTGGGATCATGACCTGAGCCGAAGGCAGACGCTTAAGCCACCTAGGCGCCACTCTCGTATATCTCTTAAGATAATTGAAATGTAAAAACCACAGGTGCCGGCTTCTTCCAAAAAATTTCAAAGGATGTCTTACACTTCATTCTGTATCCTAGGTGCCTAATACAGCGTGAACATCTACTAACTCTCAGTTGCTCTTACAGGTTAATTTATTGTTGGATTCCGAGACCATAGGCTTGCCTTGAATTTCTACTAGGGCTTCTCTTGTGAATTTCATGCAGAAGTCCTTCTACTTACTGTGCGCATTTTGTGTAGATAGTTTTGCTCTGAAATTCCAAAGAGCGCTGAGCCTTAGCTACTTCTCCCACTTAGCATGAGGACTGCAGTACCTCTAGCTGCGGTGCTGGAGCCCACGCTGGGCTGGATTTCGGGCCTGGAGCGACAGTGCCCTTAGGCTAGGTTTCACCAACCAAGGGTGGAGTTGCTGGGGTCCCCCAGAACATCTGCATGAGAAATACACATCTGGGTGGCTGTGCCTCGGTATATAGACCCTGCATCCAGACGACTACTTGGGAATTCTGCTTTTCTTCCAGAAACCTGTTTCTGGAGATTTCTATCTTTCAGGTATTTTCTCCTCGTGGGGACTCAAAAGCATCGTGGAAATCATGACATTTTCTTTCTTCCTTTGTTGTTGTTGTGGGGGGGCGGTGGTTAGGAGATAGGTCGCTCTTAATATTGTAATCAGATTTTTTCAGCTCTTTGAAAAGGATTTAGATATGCTTCTTTAAGTTTCCGAACTGCAAAATATTTCCTGCTTCAATTATGAAATTTGAAATTGTGATTGAAGGAGATGAATTGTGATAATATTATGCTTACGGATGGGAATTCTTACAAAAGCACTATCTCCCCGTCTGCCTTTGGTGAAGATTATTTTAAGTCCTCACTCACGCTGGCTTTCCTTTCTGACTTGTTTATATTCTCAGAGTATAAAAATACAGTAGTCAGGGAGCTCCTCTCAGGGAGTCTGCATTTAGTTCTTGTCAGAGGACTCCTTTCTAAATAGACTCTGGTATCATTTTAGCGCACGTTGTTTGGTGAAATCTGAGCTGCCCAGGGAAATTAGAGCAGTTAATTTAATATCATGAATGTTTGGGGGCTTCCAGGCTTAGTCACAGGCAGGAGAGTGTAAATCAAATTGAGTTTTCTGTATAAAGTAGATGACAGTGAAAGTTGCCTCCGAAAAACAGCCAAACTTCCCTCCATCCACTGCCTTCCTGCCCCTCATCTTCACCACAGAAATCTCACGTTATTCCAAGCATCCTCTCCAAACACTCCCCCAGTGGAGGTCTGTGTGGCAGAAAGCTCCCCATGTAGTCAGAGAGGGAATGCTCCATCACATAGGACCACGGCCGGGACAGCATAGCTCATGGCTTAGAGCCTTCTGCCGGGTAGTTTGAACCCAGCCCTGCCGGACCTTCAGTAGGACTCACTCTGCAACCATGCATGGCCAGCTGGGAAGTCCCTGGCACTGTGCGAGGCACCAGGGCAGGTCATTTTGTGTGGTAAAAATGGATTCAGTAGCAGTGTGAAATACACCTCTCACTGCCATGGACAAATAGAAAGATCAGGCATTCTAAGACTGCTGAGTTCTTTGTGCTCCCATATCCAGAGTTCCTTTTGCACATACATGCCTCCTGAGTAATGGAGTGTGGAGTGAGCAATGGGCTTTTTGATTTGTTTTTGAGAGGGTCTTTGAAAGAGTCCTTTCAAAGCTGCAAAATGGATCTTTGACTCGAGAGCTTAGAACACAGTTCAGCGGCCTCCATCAACCCCCAGAAGCAAACTGCTAAGTCAAAGGCTTTGGCCTTAGCTCCAGAAGGTTCTCTGTGTATTTAGTAGTGCTCCACTCCTAACACCTGCAAAGGAATGCTGGGCTGGCATGTATTTTGCATCCCCCACCCCGTGCTTGGGGACTAACTTTTGTGTATCTGAGATGTAATTTTGAAAGAAAAAGAAACCTTGTCTGAGGCAAGTATGTATTTACTTTGCTTTAGGGGCCTGGCTTATTTGCATGAAATATCAGGATAGATTGCAGACAATTAATGACCTTTTACGAACACTCTGATGCTCAGTGCCATGAAGATATTAATAGCTGGGCAGTGAAGTAATTCTCAGGTTTTCATTTGCTTGACACGATCCTCCTAGGCCTTGTACCCCCCGAAGACTTCCCTGATGAACAATGCATATGGGAAATGACTGATGACAAAGGCTGGGGTACTGTTTATCTGTGGGTAGAGTAAAAGGAGACAATCCTGGTTATAATAAATGTATAGCACACTTCTGCATAAATATTTGAAATTTTGATACATTTCATATATTCTAAAAGAGTCTATAAAAATACACCCACAGAGATGCCTCTATTACAGCTCAGTGTTCCCCATTCCTAATAAACAACTAGGTGTCAGCTTGTGCCGCCCAGTGAGCCTGTTTAAACATCACAGAACTGATCACGCAGGAGACCTCCCTGCTTTTAGCCTTATAGTGACCACGTCCCTCCCTAAGACTCTGTCCCACCGCTCCAATATCCCCAGGCAGGACTCCTATGGAACGTTGAACAGTGGACTTGGTTTTTCATCTTTTGCGCATCTCCTTTCCCCCGCCCTTTTAATCTCTTCTACCACTTCATTCTTTCCCTTCTTTCCGTGAATTTCTCTTCTCCCCTGCAAATTGCATTCTTTCCATATAACATTCTGTACATTTAGAGTGTCCTGTTTGGTTTCTCGTGCTCGAAAAGAAAAGGAACAGAAAGCATCTCACAAATTCCAGCAAATAAATAGTATTCTAACAGCAAGGACTTCGCTGAAATGTCTGCCCAAAAGCAGATGCACCACAAACTGCCATCGCTACACACTTCCCCTCGTCTCAGTCTGATGATTTAGATACTTTTCTACTTAGGTGGATGGGGCCATTTTTGCTGAATTCAGCATATTTATTGAACAATTTCTTGGAGCCAAAAGCCAACTCCACTGCATTTCTGCTTGGTAAGGTTTGGTGGCCTTGGTGTGGGGCGGGGGTTGTTGATTCATCAGCCCTTAAACTGATAATAAATCTAGAAACTGGGCAGCAGGACTAGACTGCCTTAATAGAACCTTTGCGGGGAATCAGCGGCCCCAGTACTTACAGGAAATCTTGGGAAAGGACGTTCAGCAAACTCATGTTAAGAAAGACTCCGGAAGTATTCCGGGTAGCGAGAACACTGAGATTTCACCGGAGTGGGCATCAGCAAGAACTTTGAACGCTAGATGTAGAAGTTGTCGACCTAAAGAGTGCTTCTGCTTCTTGAGATACCCATTGGCCGCTTATTTTTAAACCCTAAATGTCTAAATCTTGTATCAGGAGCACTTATTGAGTGATTCAGTTCCCCGTAATATCGTGGCAGAGCCCATCGGTTGTGACACATCAGTCTAATTGTACGTGTCTCACTCATCTGCGTTTACAGAAATCTTATATCTATCTGGTTTCTCGATGATAATAGTATTTTAATTTTAATTCTGCCTTCCTGCAGCAGAATATAAAACCCTCCGTGAGGGTTACTGAACATATCATCGACACATCTTTTGCACAGAGTTGTTGGGATAGATTAGTACAAGTCACATGAAAATTCCAGCATCAGAAAATCCCTTCACCTGAGAGGGGCTGATTTTTTTCTGGGACAAAAGAAAAAACAAAAAAGTAGATAAGGGAGTTTTTCAGTACAGCCATACTTCTTTCGGCCATTTGCCCCAAAGACCGTGGTGTATTCTGCACACAAAATACAATAGACAATCTGGTGCTAATAAACATTTTCTGTATACCATCTTTTATTTTAGAAATCAAATGACTGATATATAATGTGAGATTTGAGTTGCAGTATGGTCATGACTTACACATCAGACCTATTTTGATTTAGGGATAATGGTATATATTTATTATCCTTCAACTAAAATACCTCAATCCCCAACTAGAATGTATATTAGTCAAGGCATCCTTTTAAAAGACATTATTTTCATGCTCATAAGATGGAAAGGGAAATAAAAAAGGAGTCCTGAAATAGGTGCATTTAATTCTCCCCAATTTAAATTTAAGTGGTACATCTTTAAGGCAATAACAATATTCCTTTTCTTCCCCCATCAGGAATGCTTCCATCAATGGATTTCTTTAATGTTGATGGTGGTTGGTGCAGTTTGAGGGGCTCTGTAGTTAGTCAGAAAATGCTTCGATAGAATGACCTACCAGATGGGCCCCATAACAAAGCACGGAGGCATCAAACCACCACAGACATTTGGTGCTTAGAATAATAAAAAGACTATAAAATTAGATTAGTTGAGTCTAATTTGGAATTGGTATATTCCCCATGCACCCTCACTGCTCTTGGGCAGATAAAGCCTTGAGATTTAGCACTGTGTCAGAGCAGAAGACTGCAACTTCCAGTAAAGGGAGACAAGGGAGAGGGAGAGAGGGAAAAAAGCATTCTGGGAGGTCGCGGAGGGCAGAGCAGTGACCTCCAATGATTTACAGGCCTTTAGCTTAATGAAATTGTTTCAGTGACATGACGGTAAGAGCTCGTAATGGATTGGATGCCCTAATGTAATGAAATTACTCCCTTCTGCCTAAAAAAAAAAAAAAAAAAAAAAATGCGCAATTAATATTTACTGAGACCTGACAGCCTTTGGTGCGCTCGTCTGTGTAGCTCTCCCAGACAGAGAGCAGGGACGGAGCAGCGTGGCAGACAGGCTGGCTCTGCGCGAGCTCCTGGCGGGGACGAGCAGAGCCTGCCAGGGGTGGAGGGACAGGCGCTCGGGTGGCCCGGGCCGCCAGGCTCCTCGGTGCTGCCCCCGCTCAGCCTTCATGCCCTCCCCTTGCTTTTCCACAGGCAACTGGACAACAACCACATCAGCTGCATTGAAGATGGAGCCTTCCGAGCGCTGCGCGATTTGGAGATCCTGTGAGTTGATTTTGCGACCGCTGCCTTGTGTGCATGTGTGTGTGTGTCCCTGTGAGGAGGAGAGAAAGGGGAGTGTGTGTGCAGGGGGGTCCGTGTGGATTGCATTTCTGTGTCTTCTGCTGCAGTGCTATTAAAATTGGGAACCGGGAGATCCCTCTGGCTCACCTTGGCCAAAGTGTTTGCAGGCAGCAAAGTGTGATTTCTCACCTCCCACAAACTGGGGTTCCTGCTAATTAAGTCTCAATTGAGTCCTTTCTCCCCCGGTGCTCCCGTGGTATTTGTTGCTGGGTGGAACAGATGGGCTGGAATAGCCCCCCAGCGCCAGGCAGAGCGTTCAGGGAGAGTCTGTTTGAGTGTGGGCATGGGAAGAGACAGGTTACAGGTCTGGGAGATGAGAGAGGGGATAGCACCAAGGGGTCAGTTGATATCACCCAGAATCACAAAGGGACCTGGCACAGGGCGGGGGCGGGGGGGCTGCGCTGCCAAACAGCCTGGTAAAGTCTAGTCATTGCCATTGCTCCTGGGATGTCGCCTTGGGTTTAAATGCAAACTTTAAGCAGTAACCTTAAAGTGGCAGGGTGGGAGAAAGATGAGAGGAGGTGGAATCCCACCCCTTATACCTTGTGGATCTGCTTTTCTGTGTTCTGGATTTTTCCCATGGGTCTAACCTGATTTCCAGTTTTCTAGGTGTGGGTTGGGGGCTGGAATTCAGCTAGGAATCATCTTGGGGTCATTCAAACTAAAGTAGAATTGTGTAAGAAAACATTTCGATTGAATGTCACCCAAAGCAACACTTCCAGCTGTCCCTGATTTGTGAAACCTAGAAAGGAAAGCAATAAAGCCTAGTAGAACTTGTGTCAGGAGATGTGTGGTTCAGTCCCGACTCAGCCCCTAATTGGCTGTGTGACCTTGGGCAAGTCCCTTCCGCACTCAGAGTCTCAGTTTTCCCATTTGGAAAAGGAAGGGTTTGTTGCTATACCTTGGGGCTGGCTTCCCCTTTCCAAATTCTGTAATTGCTTGGTTCTAAAAATAATTCTGATGGTACAGTTCTATCCAGTGAATGATAGGGTAGAATTTGTTGAGCATACCCCTGAAAATAAAAAAAAATTTAAAAATTAAAAAAAAAAAAACTACCTAGTCACCAGGTTACATACCTCTGACTTCCAAAGGAATGAATAAATGTCACAGAAATGAATGAATGAATATATAAAAATGTCCCTTTCTACATGAAGGAAGGTCCTCCTCCCACCTTCCTTTTCACCTGGCCCTGCAGCCAGTGGACACGGCTTGGAGAAAGCCTCTCCACGTTGTACGAGAGGAAGGTGATTCCAAGAGGAATCACGGGAAATAAAAGGGGATGCTGATGCTGCAAGGTGCCGGAAATCTGATGAAAGCCGCAAATTCCCGGGACAGAAGCGGCAGGACCCACAGCCAGGGAGGTCAGGTTGTCAATCCTAAGATGGATGGTGGCTCCTCACCCAAACTCTGACCCCAGAACCATCAACAAATGCACGTCTGCTAGGGAGAGGATACCAGCCCAATTTAGTGACCTAGGACTTCCCTGATCAGGAGACTGGGGCTGAGAAGGGTAGGCGCAATTTTCCCAGCCTGCAAAAAAGCCTTTCTGGAGAAGGGCTGCTGGGAGCATGTCACCCTTTTCTTCAGGAGGATGAGAAAATTCCTTGGGAAGAGACCAGGAAATGGAAATCACCAGCTGCCACAAAACAGCTGTGACAACTAGACAGCCCGCACGTTAGCTCTCTGTACTGGGAGTGGTGGTGCCTCGCCTCACCAGGACGGCTGTCTGAGGGAGGGGATGGGGCCGTACAGTCAGACACACTTGGGCACAGTGGGACTTGGGCCAAGCAATGCAACCTCTCTGAGTCTGTTCCCTCAACTTTAAGAAGAGCTGGCTTCTGTCCCTTCCATTCCCCTCACTTTCTCCCCATCATGCCCTCATCCCCATCAAATCCCTGTTTGGGACAGAACTGGACTGCTCTTCTCTACCCCAGTGTTTGCTAATTTTAAAATGTTGGTATGTTATATAGCATGTTGGTACACCAAGTTTCTCAAACTTGAATCTTAAAAGCCTATGGTGGCGGGTGGGGAGAGAAAGTAGTTCTCATTCCCTATTATTACAAAGAGACCACAGGATCTGATTAGTTTATCTTCTCAATTCCAAACAAAGCCAGATCAATAGCTTTGTTTTAAAGACACTCTCATTTGACTTCACATGGCTAAGTACTTAAAATTAATCATAATCATTTATTCCATGGGTTTTTAATTTCCAGCAGAGGCACACGGCTTTGGAACCATCTCTCTTAATGGTGAGCCATTCTGAAATTGGCTGGAGCTGACATCTCCATTTAAAGAATCTCCCCTCCCCACCCCCAGACCTTCCAAATCTCATCTGCACATTGACATTTTATCACAATTTTCTGTAATCACAACTTAGGCACTGTAAAGAATCTTGACAATGAAATAATAAATAGGAACTAAGTGAAGACATTATATATTAACTTAGTAAGTTCCTGAGAGAGAGAGGTTCAGAACACACTATCCCCAGAAAGGTCGTCTTTAAGTATCTAAAGCTTTAAAAGTCTGCAAATTAAGAAGACAAAATAGAGTATTACAGGTGTGTTTTCTCTCTGACATTAGGCAGATGAGATAAAAAACAAGGAAAGACTCACGATTACCCCCATGGAAAGCTCTCTCAAAATTAACTTAAGGAAAGTTTGTGGGTGTCAACTACTAGTGGAAATATTTCACATGGGAACCCCCTGTTGTTCCATTTTTTTCTGTGGCTGGAACTGCTGTAAAACTTCTTCCCATCCAGGCTGAGGTTGGTCCCACAGGACACACAATGGGAATTGAGGACGGGAGCCTTCGAGAACCAGGAAGGGGTAAAGCGGTAAAGAGAGAGGAATGGGTACCAGGCTGGAAAAGGCTACGACATCTGCTCACTTCATCCTCATTTTTGGCTCCTGCCCAGTGGGGGATGTCTAGCACAGAATATGGTGAACAAAGGAAAAGAGCCACCACCCTCCTCCCCTTTCCAGGTAACCAGGAAAGGGACTAAGAGAAAAAGCATAGTGCGGGTGAAACTCCGCAAGGCCCCAGTGCCACCATAGGGGAAGAATCATGGCGCAGAGGATACAGCCTTTGTAGCCTCCGTTGTTCAGTTACCCGTGCCTGACAGTGGATGTGGTGCTCCTACATACCTTCTCCCTCTGCATCCTCACAGCCCTCCTTCTGCACAAGACCTATCCGAAAGAAGGCAAGTAGCTGCTTAACTAGTAAGCAGCAGAGCCTGTGTGATTAACCGTTCTACCAAGCAGCTTTCCCGATCTGTAATTGCCAAGGCTCTCGTGGCGTTGATTCCCTGGAAGCGTGGCCAACAGGTGCCACAGAGTGGTACGAACCAGCCTCCAAGAGCTGGGCTAGGCGAGCTAGCGGTGATTCACAGTCCTGCCCAGGATCACGTTGGAGCCTCCCACATGCTTCTGAAATTGTCATTTCCTTTACCCAGTTAGTGGGTCCCCACAAAGTTGAAGGTAAATCAGACTTGCCAGGGAAAGAAAATAGTCCTGCTTTTTCATTGAGTTACATTCTTAGTCCCAGAGACGATTTATTCTCGCTTCTGGACATCACCAGTTGACTTTGTCACTCAGTGGTTTGGGGGCTCCATTCTTCAGACCTTCCCACGATCTAGCCCCAGCTTTCTGTATGGCCTTAAGGTTCTTAACTGAGAGTTGCTATGACTCAGACAGCCTTCTGTTGCCCAAATCACTGGCCTTTCATTTCCACCTGTTCTATACATTTGGTGATTCACATACTCGGTTTCCTCCAAGTTGGGTTTATACTGCAGTTGAATATGCCAAGACTGTAATTCTGACCCTATGTGGTCAGGAATCATTCGTCATGGTGTTCTGAGCTGGTTTCCTGGCCAGTGAGGTTGAGGACAGCCAGGCATTTTGCCAGTTGTACCAGGCACCTCCCTGCCCAACGTGCTGTCCTGGGTCAGAAATATGTTTAATGAAAAAAAAATTAAGAGTGTGGACAAATGAAACAAAAATGAGAAAACCTAGCTAATAAAATAATTTTTTTTCAATAGTACTGTGGGAGAGGAAAAAAGATTTTCAGACACTGTCTCCTGACAACATGTAGCAAATCAGAAGTTCAGTAGATAATGCTGCCAAAAATGCCAAATGAAAGATGTCAGGAGCATAGCCTGAAAATGCTCACATATCCCAGTGAGGAGCCTGCCCTTGATAAATCACTGGTACATGCAGGTCCAACACATCTGCAGATAACCAGCGTGTGTTGTTTTGAAGGTCTACCTCCATTTATGTCACTTGCCAATTTTGGAAATTCAGTGACATTATTACAGGCTGGGCCTGTAAAGACCTTAGTTTCTGGGATGACCTCTTACTTTGAGAGAAGGCACAGAGAGATTGAGAACAGGTAAGAGTGAAGCCCAGGCCAAATAACATTTTGCACCCGGGTACCCCATGTCCGTCACCCTCATCCAGGCTCTGGCTAAGAGATTTGCCAAGGGAAACAGCAAGTTGGTGGCAGCAAGGGGACTAGAAGCTGGGTCTGTGGACCCCTGATCCCATGTTCTTTGCCCACATTGGACACCTTCATGCAACTAGGCTGTCCAGGAAAAAAAAAAAAAAAACCTTTGTAGGACTGGGGATCCCAAGCACAGTTGTCCTTTCAAAGCCATTATTAGGTGTTTTATTTAGGAGATTTGAGGAGGAGGGCAAACTTGAGCACATGACAGAATCAAGGAATGATCCTGCTTTCTGCTCTTTTGAAACCAGACATTGGAAACTAGATAGACCACAGACTATGTTGCACCCACAGATGAGTTTTTTTCAGTCCTGTCGAGTATTTTTTTTTTAATTTTATTTATTTATTTGCGAGAGAGAATGAGAGACAGAGAGCACGAGAGGGAGGAGGGCCAGAGGGAGAAGCAGACTCCCTGCCGAGCAGGGAGCCCAATGCGGGACTCGATCCCGGGACTCCAGGATCACCACCCGAGCCGAAGGCAGTCGCCCAACCGACTGAGCCACCCAGGCGCCCTCAATCCTGTCGAGTATTTTTTAATTGAAATTAGCATCTCATATTTTAAAATTATAAAATTTTTCTTAAAAGTACAGATGGCCAGCTTTGGGTTTCTGGGACACCTGAAGCAATGGCAACCCTGGGCTGCATTTCTGCTTTGTGACAGTCAGTTGTGGCTAAAGAGCACATCCCTCCTCAGAAGGGATGAGTAGACTCTACTTTCCCACCGACCTCCATTCATTTCAGCTACCTGCCAGCCCAGGTGGCCCCCGCTGTCATCCATCCATGAAGCAAGGAAACACTGTGTGCCAGCATGGTGCCCGGTGCCAGAGACAGTAAAGCTTTAGAAGAGCAGGTTCTCTGGTGCATCAAACTCGAGGGGCCAGAGTTTACCAGAATTGTTGAATGGACATGTATAAGCAGAACCAAGTGACGTGGAGTCCAGGACTCCCAAGCTGAGCGAGGACACCACAGAAGCAAGCAGGAATCTCTTGTGCCCCATCTTCTGGAAAGTTCTTCTCAAGAGTTGAACTAGCCTCCAAATTCCCTTTTGATTTTAAAGCACTTGTCATTGGGTCTATGCAACTGATGAGAAATGAGATAAACACCCCCCGCCCAGTTTCATGTTCCCTGGACCCCTTCATCATCCCATGTACTGAGCTCCTTCTTAACTCACATTTAGAGAACAGCAATTCAAGAGTTAAAGCAGTGGTGGGTGGGAATTGACCAGACTTTTAGGGTAGATATTCAGCCGCAAACAGGCAGGTACAACATGGCCTGACCCCAAGCCCCACTAGACACAGAAAAATGGAGAAGAAAGTCCTTTGCTGGTGTAAGAAGAAGGTAGTGACAGGAAATTAACAATAGTCCTGACACCCAGATCAGGGTGTGCTCACTCCTCTAGCATGGGGTTGTTGTCTTGGCTGAAGGGTGCTGGGATTTGGGTGTAAGGACTTTCATAGACCTTGTCGGCCCGGTACAGAAAACCCAGAGCTTTATACAAATGGAGGTCTATCCTCCACTTCAACTGAGCTTCCTCTGAATGTGGAACTAGATACAAATAGTAATTAATAATATATAATACAATGATATTATAACAATTACTAGTATAGTCACTATAGGTATTATAATTACTGTTACAACCTCCATTTCTTAGTGTCTGCTATCTTCCAGGGACTATGACAAGATACTAGAATCCAGCATTTTATGTGAATCCTCACCACAACCTTACAAAGTAGAACCTCTTAATCTCATTTTTCTAATGAGGAAACTGAGACTCAGAGAAGCTAATGACTTGCCCAAAGTGCCCCTGGCAAGTCCCTGGGCCTGCCCTTCAAGTAGCAAATCCAGCTCTGCCTGGTATTTGAGCCCCTGCCCTTCATTGCTCTGCTACAAAAAATTAAAATTAAAATTAAAAAATGCATTCTGGAGCGTACATACCAAAGAAACAATTATATGCGTTAATAAGATTACGGGCTGTTGTAAATGCCACAATGATTCAGGAATGATAGTTTTTCATATTTGAAAAGTTGACCCACAGGGCGCTCAGATCTAAACCTATGACCTCAGCTTAATCAGCATTACATCCAATTCCACAGAACCACCCCAAACCTGGAGGTATAAGGCCAAGGTTGACCTTGGGGATGTTAGAGTCCTCCCATAGGACTGGCTGCCGGTCCAGCTTCACCAAACTGGGTGGTTTGGGGCTTGTTTCCTCATTGAAAAATAGAAGCAATAATACCTACCAACCCCTTAGGCTAGTATGTGGGTTAAAGGAGGTACCATAGGTGTAGGTCTAGCAAATAGCAGACACCCACCCAGGACACTCGCCACAACTGAAGTTGAAGGACACGCCTATATTGTTTCACTGCCTTGTCCCCAGAACCTCACACAAACTGGAAACAAAGTAGGTAGTCATTTAAAGTCCATGAAACTAGGGTGCCTGGGTGGCTCAATGAGTTACGTGTCTGCCTTCCGCTCCAGTCATGAGCTCACAATCTTGGGATCAAGCCCCAGGTCAGGCTCCCCACTCAGCAAGCAGGCTGCTTGTCCCTCTCCCTCTGCCCCTCCCCACCGCTCAGGCTCTTTCTCTCTCTCCCTCTCTCTCAAATAAATAAACTCTCTTTAAAAAATAAATAAATAAAGTACATGGAACCAAATTCAGTTGAAATTAAGTGAATAGAAGCCTACTCCACCCAGTTTCCATATTCTCTGTTACGTTTCTGTCCGGAACAGAACTTAAGGTTGTGATTGTCCCAAAATTATTTTAAATACTGAATGATGTAGTATTTTACTGAAACAGCGCCTTTCTCACATTACCTTTGTTTTTTTTATTCCTCCAGCTAAATGGCGATATATTTTTTTAAATTATCTGTGAACAAAATTAGAGCCATAGTGAAAAGTGGTGTTTTCTAACAGACAAGGCTCATTTTCATTTATTTACAAGGTGTTTCACCTGAGTTTCTCTGGGAGCTGAAAACATTTGTTTCAACAGAATTTGGAATCAGGGTATTTAGTCACGACATAGCTTTGAATATAGAACTGTCACTGCCTAATGAAAGTCTTAAAATATTTCCAGAATATGATTTTTTTTTTTTTTTGGTACTGTGCTACAAATTGTGATTTGTTCAGGCAATCAGAATTAAAACTGCACTTTGTGGAAGGCACCAGTAACTTCCATTCAGCCCCTAGGATCCTAGGAAAGGATCTAGGTTTTCTATAAATGCTCACATGGGCCATACAACACACGCCCCTCCTTCATAGTCACCCAGGCTCAAGGCTCAATCATAGCCGTGTTCTTAAAATGGCTAGCTTGGTTTTGAGAACATCAGCTTAAGGAAAAAGTGAAATTTCCTTTGAAATAAAGGATAATTTTTTCCATTTAAATAAGCAGTACCTTAACAGTTCAAGTAGCTAGAATTGGGGTGGGGGAGAGTATTCCAATGGTTTCCATTTGATTGTACTTTCCTGTTAACTAAAGTTCTGTTTAGTCTCTGAATTGAAAATGCATTAGTGTACGTTCCTGGGTTAAGGGGATATGGTGAAGATCGTGGAACTGTTCTTGAGCACAGAGGATCTGTGAATCGGTAGGACTCCCATTATCAACTTCTCCTGTGAGCAGCACTTAGGTGGACTCAGGTAATGGAAGTCTTACTGTTCAAAGGGGCCATGGACTCCAGCCACCAGGTCTCTGGGGTGAAACTCTGGCTGGACAAACTAGGTTTGCTTTGTCCCACCTGAAATAAACTAGAAAAATAACTGAATCTTTGAAAAGCAGATTCCAGAGAGTTTCCTCTTGGGGGCAAGATGAGGAGGCCAGTGGGGAAATACCACAGAGTTACCAAATGCACACAGCGGTCAGTTCACTCCCAAAATGGAGCTTCTACACCGATTTGCAAATGCACTCCTGTGCCGATGGTCAGCCTCTATCTTTTCTCTGTCTTCCAGCAGCCAGCAATGGCTTCAGTGACCAGTGTGTGAGCACATTCAGGGAGTATCTTGCTCTCGTTCAGCTCTCATCTCATGGCTCTCAAGGGTCTCCAGGCCAGGGAGCCGTGACTCCTTGAAGAGTGGAACCTGCCCCTTGCTCAACCTCCACTTCCATCCAGGATGCAGAATATTGGCTGGCTCAGCTCACCTGTGGCCAAGAGTCCATTACTCTGCAGAAATGTGTCCTGAAAGTCAAGGTCCTCGGAACTCAAGCAGGAAATTGACCCCTTCTTGCTAGTTGGCTCTCCGGAGGGGAGGATGGCATGGGGAAGACATGGAGATGCAGTGCTGGGGAGAATCAGAGCATCATCTCTACCTTTCTCAGCTTCCATTTCCTATCTGTGAAGGTGCTTAGAAGCAAGGGATGGTGAGGAGGAAGGATGGAGGGAATCTGATTCTGTTTCTCCAACGTCATATTTGGACTCATAGAAGCTCTAGAGTGCCCATTCCCACTTGACTTATAACTAAATCAGAGGACCCCAACTATTGGCCCATAGTTAATTGAAAACTTCAGATACGGAGTTTGATTTTTTTTAATTGGTTTAGGCTTTACAGTGTTTAAAAAAAATTAGAATTAGTTGCCAATGTTTAAAACTCAGGTAATGTTATTTAAAAGTATATGATTTCAATTTCCCCGGAATATCTGGAAGCTGTGGCAATCCTGGGCACGCGTGTGGCTCTGATTGTCTAGAGTGGCGCTATCTCATCGGACTTTGTGTGATGCAGGAAATGCTTCTCATCTGTGCTATCCAATATGATAGGCACTAACCACAATGTGACTCTTGAGCACTTGAAGTGTGGCTCATACAACCGAGGAACTGAACTTTTATTTAATTTTAATTGATCTAAATTTAAATCACCACCTTTAGCTAGTGGCTACCTTATTGGACATCGCAGGCTTAGAGCTGAGTGGCGAGTACCCCATTTGGACAGGAATGGCCCTCTGCAAATCTCCACAGTTCCCTCCAGGCCTGTTTTCCTGCTTGCTTTGTTCCAAACCACTGGGGCCGGTTCACGTTCATTAAGAGGCACATTTAAACAGTGTATCTTCTGAAGTTAAATACTTTGAGGTATCTGCCACTCCTCTCACCCTCCACTCTGCCCTTTCTCTTTCTGAATTTAACCATTTGGATCTTGTACCTGCAAAAGACCCATTTTTATTAAAACCCAGGAGTATGATTATTAAAACTGTCTCCCACCCACGTGAAACCCTGTCTCTGCGAGAATTAGTTTCCTGATCCCAATTATTCACTTCTTTCAGCCTTGCAAATCACTTCCACAAAGTCAGCTGGGTAGGAAAATCGCTCCCATGTCTGGACCCGTCCCTTCTCCATATATAAGCTAGAGATGCGACAGCTGGTTAGGGAAGCAAGCCCATTAACCCCACAGAAGCTGAAGCTTTATTTTCATAAAGAGAAAAACAAAATGAGCTGACCCTGCAAAACTTTTCAAATGCTGTGGGGGTTAGTTGTGATTTTCAGAGTCTGGTCAGATGTCCTATCTTTATACAAATCTAGACATCCACCAGCCCTTCCACTGCTGTCTGGAAAACGATTCCCATTCCAGAATTGCCATTTTAGAGCCAGCACCAGCCCAGTGTGAATTGGAGACTGGAACTGTAGCCTGGAAAGACCCTGGAGGTCAACTAGTCCCACCACTTTGTTTTAAAAGAAATGAATTCCCCCAGAAGGTTGAGTGACTCACACACAGCCATAGAAAAATTTCACAGAAGAACCAAGCCAGAAAACAGGTCCGTTGACTCTTTATCCAGTGCTCTGTATTGCCGTCTGCCTTTCCCCTGTATTAGCAGAAGGGGAACAAAGAATAGTGAAGACAGCCTCTATGCTCTGCCCATCCCATCATCTCTTAATCTCTAGCATTTTTCCAGAGAGAACAGCATATGTTCAGTATGGGGACCAACACCCTCCCTTTCTAGGGCCTTCTAGTCCTGCAGCCACTGCTTGGGAGATGACCACTCAGTAGCCAACAGGTTGCTGTCTGTTAGGAAGGCAATCTGGGAAGAGATTGAATTCTACATCATGGATCCTGGCTACCAGTGGTGACCAGAGGCCAGATGAGGAAGCACCCTGCCTCTCTTTGAGCCCAAGCAGCCCAAGTAAACTGTGTGAGAGAGCCCCTCCCTTGCAAAGATCAGAGGGTAGACCCGGACCTTGTCAGCATCTCAGCCCAGAAACAGAGCCTCATGCACCCTGTGGCTTAGTTCCGAACCGTACATAAGAAATAACTTATAGGTTTAGCCACAGAACTGATTCACAGTGTGTGGAAAGCTGGGAAGAGCACGCCTATCTGGTGGGACCCAGCCTTACCCTTATAAACAGAAACTTTCTCAAAATTCTTTGTCTCCAGGTAATGATGGTTGGGGAGGGCTGGGGGGAGAACTTGAATACTTTTCTATCATTTAAGATAGTTCATTTGAAGAGTAGATTCCTGGTGGCTGCCCTCCCGGAGATGTGGTATAGAAGGAAGGTGTCAACCACATTTCACCATTAACATACTTGGATTTTACACACACACACACACACACACACACATCAATTTTTATATATATACATATCTCAAAGTGTGTTATATATGTGATATGTGTTGAATATACATATATGATATATGTATGATACATGTGATATAGATGAATCAAACTGTTAAATTGATCTTTTTGGTTCAGAGACTAAAAACTGGCATCTGCAAAGCCAAATCCAAGTTATTTTTCATTTGTAACTTTTGTTCCTTAAGATAATTTAATCACCAATATTAAAAAACCAGGAGACTTCACATAAAAATTCTAGATGTCTGGCTTTCTCTTAAAAAAAAAAAAAGGAACAGCCAGCAGCAGGTGCACGCACATTCCAGGATAGCAACAAGCCTTTGAAACGAGAAGTGACGATCCCGGGTGGCAGAGCTGGGTTTACTGCGGACCCCACGCAACCCACTTGCTCAGATGTAAAACCTGGCTCCTGCAGGCAGCTGAGTTTGTACTCCTGGATCAGCCCAGGCAGCTGTTCAGAGTGGAAATTTATTTTTATGAAAAGATGCCAAAAGCATGACCCTTCACATTTTGAAACTCATCCATCCATGCAGTAAATATTTATTGAGTTGTTCTATGTGCCAAACACTGGGCAAGACCCTGCCTATACCACAGGGAGCAAAACTGGCGTGTCCTCTGTTCTCTCATAGTGTACACGTTAGTGGGCATTGAAAAACTTCTCCCTTCTTCCTCTTTTACGGGCTGAAATGCAGCTGAGGGGGAAATCGTCCATTGCCCCCCACCCCCCTACCCCCCCCCACCACCGCCTTGACTGCACACTCACCTGTTCGGTTATGTAAGTTGGAGGTCATTCTTCCATCCTCAGCCCACTGCAGAATCTTGGCACACTGGCAACTTCCTGATTTCTAAATAATGTAGTAGACAAGATTGATGGCCCAGTTTCCCAGCCTATGGATGACGAAACAGAATCGGGAGAGGCCACTCATTCATGTTGTCGTTGAAGGTACATTTTACAATTAAAATGGTCATTGGGAGGCAGTTGAATCATTCTAAATCACCACCAGGCAGTGTCTGTGACCATCTCAAAAAATGAGTAAGGAGTTCTTCAGAATCAAGGAACCTAAAACACTGGAGCCTCAGGAATACCTCCACTACCGGGCATCTGACTGAGCAATGGCAGGATTTGAAGTTTCATCTTTCTCTTTTGATCTTCCGCTTTTTACATTTATTTTGGAGTCATCTTTTTTTTTTTTTTTTTTCCATTTTAACACCGAGGCTCTGCTGGGTAGAAGGAGATGAGTTTCTGCCTGTCACAATATGAATAGATAATGAAGGGAGAACCAAAGACGAGCCCTTTTGTTAAGGAATCGATATCATCAAAGACTCAGATTGGCAGCTGATTGTTTTTATTTATTTCTGTAGGTTTTACATGACACCTGGAGACCATTTAAAATGTTACTTGGCGGTGAGAGCTCTGTGTTTAAAAATAACGCTCACCCGGTGCCAAATCACTTTAGAGTCGGGTACAAATATTGAGACAAAAACCCCAGCTGTTATTGCTTTGGCTGCTAATTTGAGGTGTCAAATGAGAGCTCACTTGCTATACGTCAGTGAATAAGGCCCCTTGTGAGATCATTATGTTTTCTAACAGTTGAGAGTAATGGACTAATCAGTGCAGCATCAGTTGGTTTCATTATATGCCCACACAATGGTTATGAGCTTTAATTTAAACGGTCCGCAGGGAGATCAAGGAAATCAGTAATAGGCGGCACCCAGGATAGTCCCGGAGAGGAGGTAATGTGCGAGAGGTGGCTTACCACCATCCTTTCTCCTCTCTCCCTCTGTCCCTCTCATTCCTCCTGCCCCATCTGCCCTCAGAGACTCACTACCCGCTCCAAACAGCCCAAAGATGAGCTTTGCTTAAGAAGCAGATCTGTACCCTTGGTTCCAACCAACCGATCCAACGTGGTTTCTGGCAACACTTAGCTGCCGTTAGCCAAACCTTGTCCTCAGAAGGCTCTAAGACCGAATTGCCCGCTCTCCTGTGCAGCCTCTCCCACCGCCCTCGTGCTCCGTGCTGAGCTCTGTGTTCTGCAGACAAGAGGAGGGTCAGGTCATGCTGCTGCCTTTGAGCAGCCTTGGCAGTGAGGCAAACACCATAGTCCCCGCCACATGGAAGTCCGTGAGGGCTGAGAGCCCCACTGGCCTCTAGGACTCGTCTCGGCCTTGGAAAAGACATGGAAACGGGACAGCCAGCATCTGTCAGACAGTCCTGTAAGAGGCAGTTTTGTGGAACAGCAAAAAATACAGGCCCTGGTATCCCACTTCCCTATATTTGAAGACTGTCTGTGCAACTTTACGGCTGTGATCAGAGCAGATGTTTCGAGGCTCCAAAATGGAAAGGTCTACCTCAGGATTGTTGGGAGAATTAAATGAGATAATGTGTAAGAAGTGCTCAGCCCGGTGCCAGCACATAGCGAATACTTAATAATTAGTATCAGTGTTGTTATTGCTCTTACTGACATCTTTACTGGAAGATCTTGGCAAGCTCAGTTTAGATTTTCTCAAAGGATGCATCATCGTACATTCTTGCTGATTTCTGGAGTTTCCTAGAGCCTCCAGCCAAAGCAGAACAATGTGCCACTGGGTGATAGAAGGGAAACGTTCAGGAGAGCTTCCTCCAGAAATGACTGAGTCATTGAGTTGGGGAGAGATTCTGGGCTGGGGGAAAGGCTTGGGGATGCCTCCCTTAACCTCAGTGGGCATTCGGTGTGTGTTCTCCTGCAGCCAAGTCCACAAAGAGACACCACCTACACACATTATAATGGACTGAGCCAGCCAACAGCATTCACATTCCCAGGACCTAGGAGCAGGCGGAAGGGCCTGGTCATCAGCAATGGGCCTGGATTCCTGGGGCCACGGTGACTGTCAGTCAGCAGCCACCAAGCAAAACCCAAGACAAGGCAGCCCTGCTTTGACAGATAGGCCAGAGAAGAGAGCAGGCACCTAAAGCATTCTCAGTCTCATTCCTCTCTCCCTGCCCAAGCCAGCAAGAAGGAGACGCAGCAGTGAGCCCTCCACCCCTCCCTTTGAGGCCCACACGCTGCCAGAATCCCCCTGTGCTTCTCATTCCCCCGGCCAGCAGTTTCGATCCTTCCTGCAGGGTCCAGCCACAGTATTTGCACTCAGCCGCTCTCCAGAAAATGCTGCCACCTACTTTGGTTTGTGTCTGCCCCTGGGAACTCAATACAGGCCCTGTTGGAGGGGTTCCACCTTCAGGGCTTAGAGGGCTGGCCAGGGGACACAGGTATTTGTAAGTACAAGTCAGGGCACCTCCAAGCTCACTTGAAAAAGACATTTCACTGCATGGCTGCTGATGACTCACCAAGTCTCCTCCCTGGGGAGTGTTAAAGAGGGAACCACCTTATATACAGAGACTTAAGGAACGATCAACCTGCCTTGAGACAAGGGATGAACAGGCCAATCTTCCGAGAGGGTTTATCCGACCCACGGAGTCTGGATTCCCACCTGTGTGGAGGGGAAGAGGGGTTGCGGCTCGAGGAGTATCCCAGGAAGGCCAGCGCGCTGGGAGTCTGCAGTGGTACTTACTGTCGATGCCTGGTTTTGCAATTATGTGATACATGCTCACAGATAATACTGCTGCATTAGAGCCAATTACATAGTGTTATGGACACACAACACGCAGATTATACCCAGAGCCAAGAAAGCACAGAGTGATAAAGCGATGGCCTAATCGGAGGAGACAGAGGGAAATGTCAGCCTTATTAAGGTTGCCAGGGTGGCGTGGCTGAGCTGGACTTAGCTCCTCCAGACTGAAGATGGCTATCTTGAGGGATGTGAGGAAGAGCCACACTTCAGCACTCAGCAGAGAGCAGCGGGGAGCCGGGGGCAGATGCCAAGCTGGAGCTTTCCAAGGGTGATTACAGCTATCTTCATTGAGGGCTGTGTACTGTTTCAGAGCTTGGGCCTCCTTCTAAGTAGGAAAACCCCATATCCTCCACAGAAGAGGCTTTCGGTCCCAGAGTCAGCAAGAAGGTAGACTACATACTGTCCTCTACACTTAGGTAAAGGCTCTACTCTCAGCTTTTTCTCTAGCTCAGTGGTTTTCAAACTTGAGCTCACATGAGAATACTATGGAGGGTCCGTTAAAACACACAAGGCTGGGACACC